>NC_061119.1:207499060-207611135 GCF_002878395.1 Capsicum annuum | reverse complement strand
CCTTCTTCAATTCAAAACCATAATCAAGTCATAGGCAAAATCAAGACATTAATATCAAGCTCCCAACAATGCATTATGAATAAATCAAATCTTATGAAAACAAGGTGCTTGTAAACAAAAGAGGGAATTCTAATAGTTCATGCTCTGAATTCATCATGCAAACTCATAAATATGCATATATATATATATATACATGGTTATTAATCAAAGTTAGGGGAAATTTCTCAAGACCAAATCAATTTTTACCACTAAAGATTTCATAATGCAAAACTGTAATGTAAATTCCAAAAAAAAAAATTCAAGAATTCATGATTTCACAATGTTTAAATATTGTTGAAACAATTTTCTTATGCTCATGTAGTTTTAGTAAAACTGCACGTACCTTAGATCACTTAGGGGGGAGGGTGGAACCCGAATCTCAGATAAGTTCTTGGAATCCTTGACTTTAATGATGAACTCTTGATCTTAAGGGAACAGAGGTTAGGGTTTCTTTGTTCTTGAAAGTACTAAATAAAGATGGGCATACTCTGCCCTAAAAATAATTTAATCACCAGTTAATGCGATTAGGAATTGTTGGGAAAAGACAAGACTGTCCTCGGACTTAAAAGTTACAAAATAAATCCTGTTTTAAGACTTACCGCGATTCGCTGAGTGGTTCATTGTGATACCCACTGCGATGCGGCGGATTTCCGATGACTCACTAGATTGTGAAAATTGTTGTTTTGGGGTTCACCACGATGCGGTGCAATCGCGATGAGTGTCTGGAAATTGACAAATGCTGAATTAGCATCCATTGCGATGCGGTAAGGCTTTCATCTTTATTTCCATCATGATGCAAGGAAATTGCGGTGGCTTCCTAGAATGAAAATTCAAATATATATTAGATATTTATCAAGACTAAATCAATAGAAAGGTTTTCAGAACATTTACACATAGGAATGACGGTTTACATTCTAGCCCGAAATGCGGATCGTTACATTATCTCCCCTTGGGATCATTCATCCCCAACTGATGACACGGGACACAACAAGCATGATTACAAAAATTAAATTAAAGAAAATGGGTAGTATAGGATTTTTACCTTCTAATTCATCATCTATGTCCATGAAAAGAGTTGGGTACCTCGCATGCATATCATCTTCCAACTCCCAAGTAGCCTCCTCAGCTTTTTGATTTCTCTACATCACCTTGACCGAAGTTATTTCCTTACTCCTCAACTTTCAAACTTGGTGATCAAATATTGAAATAGGTTCTTCCTTGTATGACAAGGACTCTTTCATATTGACCACCTCTACAGGAAGCACTAGGGAATGATCTCCAACGCGCTACTTAAACATGGACACATTAAATACTAGATGAACAAAATCCAAACTCGCGGGAAAATCCAGCTCATAGGTCACCCTTCCTATTCTCTACAAAATCTAGGATGGTCCTATATAACAAGGGCTAAGCTTCCCTTTCTTCCCAAATCCCATGACCCCCTTCATAGGAGAGACCTTTAGGATTTTTGAACATCGGCATGATCCCTTTTCTCCTAACATCGGCATAGGATTTTTGATGACTCTAAGCTACCTTAAGTCATTCTCTAATGATCTTCACCTTCTCCATTTCCTAATGAACAAGGTCAGGCCAAAACAACCGCGTCTCACCCACTTTGTACCACCCAATTGGTGATCTACACTTCTCCCATAAAGTTCTTCAAAAGGTGCCATCTTAATGCTGGCATGGTAGCTATTATTGTAGGCGAACTCTATCAATGGCAAAAGATAAACTACCTTTGAAATCAATTACACAAGCCCTTAACATGTCCTTAAGGGTCTGTCTAGTGCGTTCAGCTTATCCATCAGTCTAAGGGTGGAATGTAATACTCTAGTTCACTTAGGTACCTAAACCCCTCTGAAAAGATCGCCAAAACTACGAAGAAAATTGCATACCTCGATCAGATATAATGGATACAGGTTCCCCATTCAAGTGAACTATTTCCTCAATGTATAATTTGGCATAATCATCTCCCAAATAGTTAGTCCTCACAGGCAGAAAGTGATCTAACTTGGTCATCCGATCTACAATTACCTAATTAGAGTCATATTAGTTTCGGGGCCTCAAAAGTACCATGATGAAATCTATATTGATCATCTCCCACTTCCACATAGGCAAAGCTATCTCTTGGGAAGTACCACCTGGGTCTCAAATATTCCACTTTAACTTGTTGGAAATTCAAACTCTTAGAAATAACATCAGTAATATCATATTTCATATTATTCCACCCATATATAGCTTTAAGATCATGGTACATTTTAGTAGAGCCTGGGTGAACAGCATACCTCAAAGTATGAGCATCATGGAGGATCCTCCCTCGTAAACCATCTACATTTGGTACACATAGCCTGCCTTGGTACCTCAAAATACCATCACCACCAATTTAAAATGCCATCAGCTTCTGTTAACCCACATCGTTCTTTATTTTCATCAAAATGGGGTCTTCGGCCTGCTTCTCCTTAACTTTTACACATAGGTAAGATTTAGCTATTTCATGCATAATTAGTCCTCCATCCTTGGAGTCCAGAAGTCACCCCCTTAGATTTGCAAGTCGGTGAAGATCTTTCACCATCTCCCTTTTTCCATCCTCAACATGAGAAAGGCTGCCCATTGATAATCTGCTGAGGGAATTGGCCACCACATTCTCTTTGCTCGGACGATAGTGCAGGCTCATGTCATAATCCTTCAACAGCTCCAACCATGCCTCAGCCTAAGATTCAGCTCTTTCTATGCAAAGACTTACTACAAACTTTTATAGTCAGTGTAAATATCAACATGTACCTTAAAAAGATAATCCCGCTAAATTTTAAGTGCAAACACCACTGCCACAAACTCTAAGTCATAGGTGGGGTAATTTGTCTTATGCACCTTTAACTATCTAGATGCATAAGCTATCACCTTACCATGTTGCATAAGCACACATCCAAGTCTCACAAGGGATGCATCACAATACACCACAAAACCCTATGTACCTTTTGGAAGAGTCAAAAAAGGTGTTGCAGTTAACTTATATTTCAACTTCTCGAAACTATTCTCACAAGAATCAGACCACACAAATTTTACCTTTTTCTGTGTCAACCTGGTAAGTGGAGTAGCTATAGATGAAATATTCTCTACAAATCTTCTATAATACCCCGCCAAACCGAAGGTGTTGCAGTGAACTCTCTACGGTTATGGGTCATTTTCTCACTGCCTCAATCTTTTGGGGATCAACTTTAATTCTCTCACAAGACACAATATTCCCCAAGAAAGCAATAGTATTAAACCAGAACTCACACTTGGAATATTTTTCATACAACTTATGATCTTTGAGGATCTGAAGGATGATTCGAAGGTGATTGGCATAATCCTCCTCACTCTTATAATAAATCAAAATATTATCGATGAAAACTATGACAAATAAATCTAGAAATTGATAGAACACCCTATTCATTAGATCCATGAAAGTTGCAGGGGCGTTAGTCAATCCGAAGGACATAACTAGGAATTCATAGTGGCCATATCGAGTTCATAAAGCTATTTTAGGAATATCTGCCTCCCTAACTTTCAATTGATGATAACCTAAACAAAGGTCTATCTTGGATAAATATCTAGCACCCTAAAGTTGGTCAAAAAGATCATCAATTTTGGGAAGAGGATATTTGTTCTTAACAGTGACCTTATTTAGATGACAGCATTTAGATAACGGTAGTCTATACACATGCATTGGGAACTATCTTTCTTACACATGAAAAGTACTGGTGCACCCCAGGGGGAAACACTAGGATGAATAAAGCCCTTGTTAATAAGATCTTTTAGACATTCTTTCAACTCTTTCAATTCTACAAGAGCCACATGTATGGTGGAATAGAAGTAGGAAAAGTGTCCGACAACAAGTCATTAAAAAAATCTATCTCCCTATCGGGTGGTATTCCTGGGAGGTCATTGGGAAATAATTCTTAAAATTCATTAACCATAGGGATGGACAGAAAAGAAGGACTTTTGATATTATAATACTTAACCCAAATAAGATGATACAAACAACCTTTGGAAATGAGCTTACGCCCTCTGAGGTAAGATATGAATTTATCTTTAGGTGCTAAGGAATACCCCTCCCACTCTATCATAAATTTGTTTGAAAAAAAAGAAAGTAACCCTCCGGGTTTTACAGTCTAGGAAGGTGTAGCACAAGTGAAGCCAATCCATTCCCAAGATAGCATCAAAGTTAATCATGTCAAGCTCTATGAGGTCGGCTACAGTATCATAATTATAAACAGATACTACACAATTTTTATATACCTTCTTAGCCACAACATAATCACCTACAGGAGTGGACACAGAAAAGGTTCTACAATAACTTTAGGCTCAAACCCAAAACCGACTGCCACATAAGGGGTCACATAAAACAAGGTAGACCCGGTATTAAATAACAAATATACATCATGGGAGAAAATTTGTAATGTACCCATAACTATATCTGGTGAGGCCTCTGCCTCCTAGAAATTTGATAAAACATATAGTCAATTTTGACCACTCTCGATAGCTGTAGTAGATCCTTTGGGAGGTGGTGGTGGCAATGATGAATTATCTTGAGACTTAGTACCACAACATTTTCTCTCACTATCGAGCAATCCCTTTTGATATGTCCTGGTTAGCCGCAGGAATAGCAAACAAGATTACCAAACTGACATAGCCTTGAACGATCCTTCCTATATTTTCCATAGTGTGGGTATGGCTAAAGAGTATAAGCTACACTCCCCTGAGACTGAGTTCCTTGCATTGTCGATCCATAGTTTGGCTGGAAATTCTGAAACCACCTATCAACAGAAGGTCTGGGTGCTGGGGCACTGGCAGATTACTGTACATAACTTCAAAACTTTTTCTTCGACCACCTATTACCCAAATTACTATCTTGGTGCTGACTATGGTTCTGATCCTCTGGTCTGGCCCTCTTGGCCTATCTGTCCTTCTCCCTTGCTTTAGCAACCCTCTTTTTTTCTGATCCTCTACCAGTTGCATGTGAATAAATAATCTGGAGAAGTACATATCTTTATTCAACATTGCCCCTTTTCACTCTAACACCAAATCATCTAAAAGACCGAAGGCAAACTTCTTCATATGGGCCCTTATGTTTCCCGCTAATTTTGGAGCATAACAGATAGTTGATTAAATTTTAGGGTGTACTCATTGACACTCATCTTCCCCTGTTTCAAATTTATGAACTTTTAATCCTTGGACTTCCTCAACTTCAGGGGAAAGAATCAGTCCACAGAAGCTTTCACAAAGTCGCACCACATAGAAGGCTCAACATTTTCACCCCTCAAATCTTCCCACACAGAAGGCTCAATATTTGTAAAAGGTATGTCTAATAGTGTGGTCAAGGACTGTAGGACCATAATGTTGATTAAGAAGATGGACATATCCAGGCTCATGGTCTATAATCAATAGATAGAGGAGGCTAAGAATAATGAGAAGAAGAGGGAGAATAAGAGGGATAGAATAGGTAGCTTCAACATTACTCAGCCTAAGTTAGAGGGTGGTAATCATTATCCCTTCTGCCTAAAATCTTTAGTCCCAATTATGTCCTCAGTCAGCGCTCTAGTGCCAAAATTAAGAGATGGCCATAAAGATAGAGTACCAGGCCCTAAACCCCAGGGCACTGTTATCAGTGCCCGAACAAACCTACTTTGCTAGAAATATAGTAGAAACCATCAAGGTATCTACAGAGCTGGCAGCAATGTATGTTTTAGATATGATAAGTCAGGCCATAGGAAAAGAGATTGTCCTCAGTCAGGTTTTCAAGGTCAATATAATTGTCCTTCATCTCAGTCTGATTGCCCAAATCAGTAGGGTGATACTTTCAATGACACCAGTGGGCAACGCCCAAATATACTATATTTACTTCAATCCTGAAAGGATCAGGAATATTCTCCTGGTATGGTCACTGGTTCGTTACAAGTTTACCATTTACATGTTTATGCTTTGCTTGATCCAGGAGATTTTTCGTCCTTTGCAACTCCTTATATAGTTTTTAACTTCAGAGTCTGTCCTGAAATCCTAGTAGAGCCCTTCTCAGTCTCTACCCTAGTGGGTAAATCTATCATAGCCCGATGGGTATACAGTAACTGTCCAGTTATGGTATCTCAAAAAGTTACATCAGCAAACTTAGTAGAGCTAGAGATGTCAGATTTTGAAGTCATTCTCAGCATGGATTGGCTTCATTCATGCTATGCTTTAGTTAACTGCAGAAATAGGATTGTCTATTTTTAGTTTTTAAATGAACCTATCCAAGAATAGAGGGGGTAGTACTTCAGCACTTAAGGGTCAGCTTATTTCCTACCTAAGGGTAGGAAAATAATATCCAAGGGATGTGTTTAATATCTTGTTTGAGTTAATGATTCTAGTTCTGATACTCTCTGTCTTGATTCAGTTCTAGTAGTGTGTGATTTCCCAGATGTGTTTCCCAAAGATCCTCTTAGATCCCTCCCAGGCGGGAAATTAACTTTGAAATAGACTTTATTCCTGATACTCAACCTATCTCTATCCCACCATATAGAATGGCTCTAGCAGAACATAAATAATTGAAAAAAAAGTTGAAGGATCTCTTAGATAAGGGATTCATTAGACCCAGTATTTTCTCGTGAAGCGCACCAATCTTATTCATGCATAAGAAAGATGATTCTCTCAGAATATATATTGACTACAGTCAGTTGAACAAAGTCATAGCCAAGAACAAGTATCCACTTCCCAGAATCGATGACTTATTTGACCAAATTCATGGTGCCAGTTACTTTTCTAAAATAGACCTCAGATCAGGTTATCGTTAGGTCAGAGTTAGAGAATGCAACATTTTGAAAATAGCTTTTAGAACTTGATATGGTCACTTCAAACTCGTAGTAAAGTCATTTGGACTTACCAAAGCCCTAGCAACTTTTATAGACTTGATGAATCATGTGTTCAAATAGTACTTGGACATGTTCGTCATAGTCTTCATTGATGACATTCTTGTCTACTCCTACAATGAACATAATCATGTAGAACATCTCAAAATAGTATTATAAACTCTCAGGACCCATCAGTTATTCGCTAAATTTAGTAAGTATTAATTTTGGCTAAGGTCAGTAGATTTCCTCGATCATATAGTTTTCTTTGATAGCATTAGATTGAATCCTCAAGAGATTGAAGCAGTGCGAAACTGGACTAGACCATATCTCTACCAAATATCAAGAGTTTCTTGCGCTTGTCTTGCTATTACCGTCGATTTGTTGAAGGGTTTTCATCTATTGCATCCCCCATGTCCAAATTAACTCAGAAGAAAGTCAAGTTTCAATGGTTAGATCCCTGCAAGAAGAGTTTTCAGAAGTTAAACACTCGACTCAACTCAGCCCCAGTGTTGACTCTACAAGATGGTTCAGATGGTTTTGTTGTGTATTATGATGTATCCAGAGTAGGCTTGCATTGTATCCTCATGTAGGGAGGTAAGGTCATAGCCTATGCCTCTAGACAGCTTACGCCATATAAGAAGAATTACCTAACTCATAATCTTGAGTTAGCAGCTATAGTGTTTGCCTTAAAGATTTGGAGACATTATTTATATGGGGTGAATATTAATGTGTTCACAGATCACAAAAGCTTGCAGTATATATTCTCTTAAAAAGATTTGAATTTTCATCAGAGAAGGTGGTTAGAACTTTTGAAATATTATAATATGAGTGTTTTGTACCATCCGGTCAAGTCTAATGTAGTGGCTTGTGCTCTCAGTATAATGTCAATAGGAAGTGTTACTTATGTTAAGAATAGTAAGAAGAAGTTAGCTGAAGAAGTTCATCAGCTTGCCTGACTAGGCATTTGCTTGGTCGATTCAACAGAGGGTAGTGTATGGGTTCAGAATAGTTTAGAATCATCTCTAGTTTTTTAGGTGAAGGAAAATCAGGACAAAGATCCCAGCCTAGTTAAGTTGAAAGAGTCAATTAGAGATCACAAAGTAGAAGTTTTCCCCAAAGAGAGATATGGTATGTTATGTTGCCAGGGTCGCCTATCTGTGCCAGGTGTAGATGAATTGAGGTAGCGGATTATATCAGAAGCACAGTTTACTCAATTTATCCAGGGTCTACTAAGATGTACCATAATTTGCGGGAGATTATTGGTGGAGTAGGATGAAGAGGGATATTACTGAATTTGCAGCTAAGTGCTCTATGTGTCAGTAGGTTAAGTTTGAGCACCATAAGCCTAGTAGGTCCATGCAGGAGATTTGTATTCCTACATGGAAATAGGAAGAAGTGAACACGGACTTTGTGATGAGTTTTCCCCGTACTCGTCGTCGGCATAATTCGATTTGGGTCATTGTAGACAGGATGACCAAATCCACCTATTTCTTACTAGGTCATACTTCTTATTCAGTCGAGAACTATGCCAAGCTCTATGTGAGAAAGTTGGTCAGATTGAACAGAGTTCTATTGTCCATCATTTAAGATGGAGGCACCCAGTTTACATATCATTTTTGGAAAGCATTCCAAAAGGGTCTTGGTTCCCAAGTTCATCTCAGTATAGCCTTCCACCCTCATACAGATGGTCAAGCAGAAAGGACCGTTCAGACTTTATAAGATATGTTAAGAACCTGCGCTATGGATTTGAAGGATAGTTGGATGACCACTTGCCCTTGATTGAGTTTGCGTAGAATAATTCTTATCACTCCAGCATTTAGATGGTTGTGTTTGAGTCTCTTTACATGAAGAGATGTAGATCTCCTATTGGTCAGTCCAAAGTAGGTGAGTCCATAGTAGTAGGGCCTGACTTAGTGTTTGATGCCATAGAGAAGGTACAATTAATCAGAGAGAGGCTTAAGACAACCCAGAGTCGAAATAAATCATATGCAGATGTATGAAGAAAGGATCTTGAGTTTGAGATCGGTTATTATATGAACTTGAAATCTCTCTTATGAATGGAGTGAAAAGGTTTGGCATGAAGGGGAAGCTTCTGTCCTTACCGAATTCTCATCCATTTTGGAAAGGTAGCATACGAGCTTGATTTGCCTTTAGACTTAGCTTTAGTACACCCAGTGTTTCATGTCTCCTTGCTAAAGAAGTGCATTAGTGACCCAACAGTTGTAGTCCCTATAGAGAGAGTAGATATTCAGAGCAGTCTTTCTAATAAGGAAATCTCAGTAGAAATCCTTGATCGTCAAATTCAAAAACAAAGGACCAAAGAAGTTCTTTTGGTCAATGTTCTTTGGTGGAATCAGTCAGTTGAGGGAGATACTTGGGAAGCAGAGGCAGATATGCTAACCAAGTATTCTACTTAATGTAATAGTCTTCCTTGGATTTGCTCAATTTTATTTTCAGTTACAGTTACAAACTTGGTATTCATTATCGTTGCATATTATATTCATGACAGTTATTCATTCATGAATCAGTTCATCCATGTACTCATGCATCATATATGTATGTTCAGTAAGAAAACTCAGTTTATCAGTAGTTTTAGTCATGTATTACATTTTTCAATCATGTAGTCAGAGTAAGTACAGTTTAGCAGTTCCTCTCAGTTCAGTCAGTCCCATTCGAGGATGAATTTTCCCAAAGGGGAGATATTGTAAGACCCCATAAAATCCTAGTCAATTGAGTCTTTTTAAGTATGCCAAAAGAGGCCCCAGACTTAGAAAATTCCAGCTAAGTGTTAGGCCTTAGTCATTTTTAAAGCCTCAATCTTTGAGGAATTTATTTACGACCTTCCCGACCTCAGAAAGGTAGTTTTTAAGTTGATTCATGATTGGGAAAGTCAATAGTAAAACTCGGGTGAGTTTCAAAATTTTTGGATTAGCGTAAGGGCATGTTTGAAACTCCGAAATAGTAGCTCAGAGCGATTAGCCCACGGTGCCCTGCTCAGTCCAGTGCTGGGGGAGCCAATGATGGAGACTGCAGTGCCCTGCCTAGAGCTGCGCTCTAAAGCCCGCGACACCCTGGCAAGTCCGTCCCGTGTATTTTTTTGTAGTTTTGTTCCACATTTGTAAGGGCAATTGGGTTATTTTACTTCACCCAAGAGGTCCATAACATGGTATTAAAGCCCCAAATAGCATAATTGCTCATCCTTTTCATAAAATCCCCTCAAGAACAAGCCCTAGTTTCACCAATGTTAAGAATCAAGTCTCAAGAACTCACCACGATCTTCACAAAATTTGTAATCAAGGTATGTGTCCATCCAAGGATTTCCTTCCATCCTTTGAGTTCAAGAACTTCTTTAATAACTTTAAGTTAATTGCTTTCATAAATCTCATGATTGAATTTGATTGTATTCATGTTCATGGTATGATTTGGGTTTCAATCTATGATTTACTACAAGTTTAATGAAATTAATATAGCATGTGTGGTGAATTATCTTATTAACATGTTAAACCTTTGAAATTACAATTGATTATAGTATCCATGATGTTCATGTGTTGACTATCACTATGTGAAATAATCGATGCCATGCAAGTTTTTGATATAATGCTCATGTAAGTTAAATAGTGAAAATCATAACATTATAGTATGTCCATAAGTTCATGCCATGAAAGTGTTTCATATAATGCTCATGTGAGTTGAATAGTGAAAATCATGATATAATAATATGTGTACAAGTTCATGTCATGCAAGTGTTTGATGAAATGTCACAATGAATGAATTGTGACTAAGTGACTAGATATTATGCTTCCAAGATTGTTCCATATTTTACTTTCAATGCTATCGAGTCCTGGGGGTATTCAATACCTGAAATATAACTTTTTACCTAAAGCTATAGTAGTCACAGAATAGTATCAATCATTTTCAAGGCCTTAAAACTCAATCAGTTACAGAACTCAGTGAACTCAGTCCAGTTCAATAAGGCAACATAGTTAGTAATTGTTCAGTCAAATCCTGTATAGTCTAGTAATCAGTTCATAGTACATTCAGTTGGGAGTAGGATTCAGCATCGAGCGAACCCAAGGATGGGGGCCCACTAACCAGTAGAGGGTGTGATCCTTAAAAGTAATTCTTGTATTTCAGAACTACGTCGCCAGCGTAGGTTAAGACATTAACTTGCCAGTTGAGGGTTGATGAGGTGTTTTAACCTACCAGTTAAGGGTTCCACCTTCTCATTAGATTACCAGCTAGATAAGGGTGACTCTTCAGCTTGTCTTTACCCGTCGCACCGTACTGATACCCTTCTAGCTGTGATAACAGATTGTACCCCAAATCTATTTAGAAAGGGGCATGTCGGTTAGATAATTACCTCTCATAGTTTCAATTTCATTCTCAGTTTAGAACTCAATTCAATTCTACAAAATCAGGACTGTTAGACATAGTCAATCAATATTAGTAACTCTATTATTAGTAACTTCAGCTATTAGTTACTCAGTTATCAAAACTCAATACTTAGCTTTATAAAAAGCTCAGTTACGATATATATATATATATGCATAGTATTGGATACTCAGTATTTACAACAATTTTAGTTATCTATATACTCTTATATTTTATTACTCGATATCATTCAGTCAGCTATTGTTCATGCATATGAACCCTTGCATTTAGCCTAACCTTATCTAGCATAAAAGTACATTCCACATAATGATGCATACTCTTTTTTTACGCTATGGTATCTCATATCATAGGTTTGGATGCTCAGGTTCTCGATTGTGCATAGACAGATTCAGATTTAGCTAGCAGTGTCAGATTTAATAGTGAGTCCTCATCTATCAAGGATATATTTTATTCTATATTTCAGTAGTTGGAGTTAGTTGGGGGCTTGTCCCATCAACTCCACTTTTAGACAGTTTCAGTTAAAGAATTTTTGGACTAGACTTTCAGACAATATTTAGTTTTGGCAGTTATTATTACATATATTATTCTTTATCTGTATTTTAGATTTTAAACCTTATGGCATTTCATCCTATATTTTGCATTTATTTTAGTATTATTATTCAGTGCTCACAGCAGATATTAGTAATGAGATAGTTTGTGGTCCTTTGAGGTCTTAATCACCGTGTAGCGTTCAGGGTACAGACTCGGGTGTTATGATATTGGTGTTGCTATTGCCTCCAATTCTTGAGGTTATCAATATTATTTGATATTATTGCTTGATATAATTTATCCTCGTTGGGTAGCTGTTTAAACTGCGGTTATGTAGTTTGAATTTCATTTGGTGATCTTATTTGGTGGCTTGAGTAAATATCCCCATTTGATGATTTCTTTCCTATAGTGCGGCGAGGTTGATTTTTCCCTCTTAGCTAGCTGTGTTAGATTTATTTGGGTATGTATTGTGATATTGAAGGTAAGTGGACATTTTATGATACAATTATGAATCTAGAGCTGTTGATTTTAGTTGTATTGATAGTTTTTGTGTTTGGGATCCTTAGACTTCCCTTCTATTTTTCAAAAGATTTTATATCGTCTATCCCTTTTGATATAGCCTATTTTTGAGCTTGACCTATTTTAGATTCGTTCTTTTTTTGTGGCTATTTTATAGCCCGATAGTGATTTTGACATTGATATTGAGGTGTCATGAATTCATCTCTTAGATTTGTTGGGTTTGTTCCCTTATGATGGTTTGTCTTTGTTATTAGTATAAGGGATTGGATTCTTCTTTCTTTCTTAGATATGGTTTAGTCTTAAGTAGTGTTGGAAAGATAGAGGTAGGTGGCCTTTCTTGTGATCGCTTCTCATGTTGGCAAATGGGAAGTTCTTCATATTGAGTTCGTTGATTTTTCTAGTGGTGGTCTTAACTTTGACCTTGGTTTTGCGATTGGTAAATTTCTTTTTCGATAATGTGATACTTAATTGGATTCAGGAAATCCCCATTTCAGAGTTCGTTCAACCTAGTAAGGCTTGGTGGAGTGTTTCTCCTTGCTGATATGTTCCTATGGCGATTCTTTGCCGAGATTGAGTGTTGAATTAACTAGTTGCCAGCTAAAGTTCCATTTCTCTGAGTTGCTAGAGGTTTTTCCTTTACTGGTGTAGTTTGCAGTCTTGGGGAGTTTTGAGTATGTTTTAGTAGGTCATTTCCTCCGGTGGATATGGAGTTGATTTCTTATATTTGTAGCTGATGACCTATCCTATGTTAGGATTTTGTTCTCCAGCTATGTTTCAATTCTTCCTTGGCATGATTTCTGTTAGGTGGCTACATTTTGTACTCTATAGCTGATATAAAGTTGATTGCTTGCATTTCAGTCGATGGTTATCCCTGTGGTAATTGTTGTTCTTCAGATATGTCTCGACTGTAGCTTGGTATAATTTACCTCGGATATGTCAGATTTGGATACTAAAGTTGATTTGAATGAATAGTAATGATATAGGCTTATTGATTCAGTTTTGAATTAATGCCTTGGAATGGCGATTTGGAAGTTATGATAAACTTGGAGTATGAATGCCTACCCATCTTTAGGTTTGATTTGGGTAGTTAAAACCGAGCGATTCAGCCTCGGTATTAGGATTTTGGCTTGGTACTGTAGAGCTTGCGAGTAACTTTTATTTTGGACTTATCTCAGTTCAGATTTCATTTATAGGCTGGTTAAGCCTACTCTGTGGTTGCCTATTAGGCCTTCTTAACTTCGAATAGATTATAGTTGATAAGTGTTCAAATATAGCCCACAGACCCGGTATTAGATCTTTTAGCTTTGACCTAGATTCTCCAATTTTCTTTATAAATTTCAGATGATATCTCAGTGGGAGTTATACTCTTGAGAGGGATCCAGTATGGCTTCATTCTCGATTAATGGGACATCCTGGATAATAATATTCAGTGATGAGTAGTTATACCTTGGATTTTAGGATTTTAGTTTGATTTTCATCCGGACTGGTTGTAGCATTGGCATAGATTGCATTCCTTGATTATCTCCATTTGTGTGTCTAGATAGCACCATATGAGCTTATTTTCATATTTCTCATATGGACTTTAAGTAGATCATCTTGAGTTTTTTGAGTTCTTGATGATGATATTATGGTAGCGAGACTCAAGTGATTTTGCTCCTGGTTCGAATGGATAGCAAGAATATATTGGTAGAAGAAGATTATATTTGGATTTAGGAGTCAGTGATATCACTCATGACTTAGGTTGGGTTGGCCTGGATGAGCCTTTGTTAATTTGTGCGGATATCAAAATGGTATCAGCATATTGTGGTTCGGATTTGCGTGCATCAGTCTTTTCAGTTCAGTTGGAGGTGCTTAGAGGTTTAAGTTGAGTTTGGCTATTTAGAAAGTAAAGTGAGGGTGCAAGTTGAAAAAGGGACACCTGCAGAAAATTCCTTGCAAGTGTTCTTTTCTCGTGGAGGTTACCTGGGTAGTCAAGTTCGGCGCATGCAGGCCCGCACCTCATCCTTTTAAGCTTTTGAGATTCTTTTTATTTGTTGACTTCCGAAGACAAAAGTCATTTTAGTAGTGGATGTTGAATGGCCGTTTCGATCATTCTTTATATTTTTGCTATCTTCACTGTAAGGGTTTCTCCATAGCTTCCCCAAGTCATTTATGACTTGCTAGGACCAATGGTTCGGTTACCGGACAGTTCATTTGATTATTAGAGTCAATTCCCTATTCTGAAGTCTTTGCTAGTTCCAAATGAACACCAGCGAAAACTTCAGAGACACGATCTTGGATGTAAATTTGACTGTGCCAACAGATCCAAAATATCAATTTCAGTCTAGCTAGACCTTTTGTTCGGGTGCCAATGCACCTGAGCTCATTACGACCTATTGGTCGAAAAGTTGGAAAATTGAAATACGGGTGTGAAACCCATATTTGGTCGAAACGACCTCGGATGGAAAATTCTACTTTTCCATTGCATCTGAAACTATGATTTTAGGCTAGGGAGACCCTTGGTTCAGGTCCCAAGGCTCTCGAACTTATTTTGGATTATTGAGCAAATTTTTATGAAAAATGAACTATAGGTGTTCGCCCCACTTTTTATCAAAATGATCTCGGATGAAATTTTAGATAATTCCAATGGATTTTAAATGTGGTCTACCCTTAATTTCCACTATTAGATCCTGTTGTTTGGGTTCCAAATGAGTTTCGAGTGTCAAAAATAAGTTTTGGACTTTGTTGATAGCGGATACCGCCTCTTTGGGGGGGTCTATAAATAGACCCCAAGATCGCGAATTAGGGCATTTTTGCTTCATCTTTTAGAGCCTAAAACCCTAAAAGTGTGTGATAACTCAAAATTGAGTCTTATGGGTATCTTGAGAGCTTAATTAACACCCATTGTCATTATTATCATCCGGATTAAGGTAAGATTTCTTCTCTTTATTGGTGAATTTCTTAGTTCTTGACCGAAAACATCGATTTCGTTTAGGGCTTTATTTAGCTCCAAATTTGATTTGTTTTCACCCATTAATTGAGGGTTATGTTTCCTTGGTGTTTTATTAGCAATGGGTTGACCTCGAAAATGCGAATTTCACACGTGGGGCCTACTTGGAGTTTTAGGTATTGTGTTTGGACCCGAAGCACAATAGTGCAATATGGGTATCGTTAGACTTGTACTGACGAGTATATTATAATTTTTATAGTGTGATGGCATTTTGGGATTGTGAAGTTAAGATGGACACTTGGTAAGCGATTTGAGGTTTTGTGGTGCGGCTTTGAGGTAGGCTTCTACCTACTCATCTTCGAAGATGATGTGATGTTATGTATGGCATATGAATATGAATGTTAGGTTTTATTATCAATAAAATAAATTTGTATTGATTATTGATGTTTGGGAAACTAGATAATGGATTTGGACCCGTAAGGTGGAATGTTTATCACCCTTTTAGAATCATATTCCCTTTTTATTAGACTAAGCTAATTTGTAGCATGGATATGATAGTATGCTAGGTTTGGTATATATTTTATGTGTTGGAATCATTGTTAGTGTGCTTAACATTAGTTAGGCTACTCTAGTGATCTTGAAATCGTAATTTTGGTAGTGTTGGCTTAAATGCCCATATTTCTAGGCAAGGTTCATATCTTAGGATTGGTTATGGCTTACTTGACATCTAGAAGTTGAACTAGATACCTTAGCCTTGTTTCGGGCATAGTTTGCCTAATTATGAAAATTAAGGATTAGAAGTGGGATCTTGACCTACCTTAAACTTGGATTTATATAGTTCCATTGAAGATCTTTGACGTTTGTTAAACGCTTAGAGAATGGCCTTGGGAGCATGTTGGTCAACCTTGGTAAATGAGTTATGGTGATAATATTTGAAGTGATGTATATGGTTGTTAACCACATTATCTTTGATGCTATGCGTAGATATGGATTTTTCTATTAATTAAGCCCAAGACTATGTTATCATTAAAATCATTCACTAGACTATTATTTCGGGCTTTGGACTATGATATTGCTAATGTAATACTTTTGCCTAGTAACCAAACTAGTGATTGTGCTAGAAATCCCTCTTGTTGCAAGTATTGTGAGGATTGATACTAAGGGCTCTAGAAGGTATATTTATTGACTACATAAGAAGCTATGCTAATAATTATGTTGATCCCGATAATGCATTGTAATATTCATGGTATATGGATTGATATATCTATGGATAAATTTTACTTGACAACGAATGTTGGATTATGAAGGTATGCTATTCCTCATTTCTCCTTTACTATATCCCTCGTGGGCCTTGTCATTTACTGTGGCCCTCGTGGGGATCACACTTTACTTTATCTCTTGTGAGGCTTGTCTTTTATTATTGGTCCTATTGAGATGGTATTCCTCTTAGATATGCTAACTGGCCTAGAGTGGTAATATAACTCATAGTCATGATGTATGACCTATAGATATGAGATGTCTTATAGATGTAAAATGCCTCATAGTTATGAGTTATGTTGTCACGACCTGAATCGAGGCTCTGGCCACGATGGACATCCCGTATCATGGAGGCCCGGGCGCCCTTCTACATTTTGTAATCATGCATAATACTCATACAGGAAACGAAGGATGCAGAAATACAAATCATTACGGAATCATGGTCATGTTCTGAATTATGAATATCAATATGAAAGAAATTCATCAATATTTAGACAACATCTATTTCAGTCTACAAAATATCTACTATATACAAAATTAACAAACTGTCTAAAAACTGGGACAAAGCCCCCAGTGGGCCTAAACCAAAATAAATATACAGTCCTTCCGGAATAAAGAATGCTCACCAACTGCACACGTCTGTCTAGAAACTTTACAGCTTAGCAGGACCTCTAGACTGAGCCTCATACCCTGAAATATAGTGGGTTAGTACAATTGTATTGGTATGCAGAGCAATCCAAAATAATAAATTTATACATATGTAACATAGGTGAGAGAAAGTCTTGAAACACTATGCATGAAATAGTTTAATATACATGGGCCATAACAAATAATCTTCAAATAATTTTGTCAATGCAACTATATGCTCTGTATTACTTCTGAGCTAGGTGGTACACCCTACATATCAAAAAGTATCCCACGGGCTATATGGGATCCGCTCTTAACTCGGTGGACAGGCCCCCAACCAAAGTTTGTCGCAAGGGTTGGCATATCTACTTATCTACTATTTCCATTTTTGGTAACATAACAACCCGTATCGATAAAACACGATTTCTGAAAATGAGTTTTATGGCTCATGCCTACTTCGGGTAACCACCTAACATCTCTTAAGCCCATTTTTTAGTATGTTCTGAACATGCATCTTTTTAAAATCAAACTTTGAAAATCTAAGTAAAACCTGTATTTTTAATCTGTTTTAAATTTGCTATGGCATTATCTGAATTGGTATCGTCATACCAAGACTTGCAAGTCAAATTTCTGAGCCATAAAATATCACGTTACAGTTTTTTATTGTAAAACATAAAGTTTGTACAACTATAATTCAAACAACTCAAGAGAACTCATTCTTCAGGATATATTTATCAAATTATGCAAAGATCACACTTTTCAATCATTTCAACAAAATCTGTGGGGGTCATGAAGTTGTGCAAATTATGCAATCTTCATATTTAACATCTTTAACCTTTAACACCAAGTAAAACACCCCCTCTTCAATTCAAAACCATAATCAAGTCATAAGCAAAATCATGATATTTATATCAGGCTTCCAACAATGCATTATGAATAAATCAAATCTTACGAAAACAAGGTGCTTGTAAACAAAAGAGGGATTACGAATAATTCATGCTCTCAATTCATAATTCAAACTCATAAATGCGTACATATATATATATATACTTAAGCATGGTTATAAATCAAAGTTTGTGGAAATTCCTCAAGACCAAATCAATTTTTACCAATAAAGAATTCATAAAGCAAAACTGTAATGTATATTCCAAAAAAACGCCTAAAATAATTCATGATTTCACAATGTTTAAATATTGTTGAAACAATTTCCTTAGGCCTATGTTGTTTTAGGAAAACCCCACGTATCTTAGATCACTTAGGAGGAAGGGTGGAACCCGAATCTCAGATAAGTTCTTGGAATCCTTGACTTAATGAGGAACTCTTGATCTTAAGAGAAGAGAGGTTAGGGTTTCTTTGTTCTTGGAAATTTTGAGTAAAGGTGGGTATACTCTGCCCTAAAAATATTTTAATCACCAGTTAATGCAATTAGGAATTGTTGGGAAAATATGAGACTGCCCTCGAACTTAAAAGTTGCAGAATAAATCCGATTTTGAGTCTTACCGCGATGGGCAAAGTGGTTCATCGTGATACCCACCGCGATGCGGCAGAATTGCGATGACTCACTAGATTTTGATAATTTGGTTCACCATGATGGGGTACAATCGCGATGAGTGTCTGGAAATTGACAAATATTGAATTAACCTCCGTTGAAATGCGGTGAACCTTTCATCTCTATATCCACCACGACACGGGGGAACTGCGGCGGCTTGCTAGAATTTAAATTCAAACAAATATTAGACGTTCATCAAGACTAAATTATTAGGAAGGCTTTCGGAACATTTACACATAGGATTGACGGTCTACATTCTAGCCCAAAATGTGGGTCGTTACATTATCCCCCCTTGGGATCATTCGACCCCAAATGATGACTCAGGACACAACAAGCACGATTGCAAAAATTTAATGAAAGCAAATGGGTAGTATAGGATTTGTACCCTCTAATTCATCATCCATGGACATAAAAAGAGTTGGGTACCTCGCATGCATATCATCTTCCAACTCCCAAGTAGCCTCTTTGACTTTTTGATTTCTCCACATCACCTTGACTGAAGCTATTTCCTTAGTCCTTAACTTTTAAACTTGGTGATCAAAGATTGTAACAGGTTCTTTCTCGTATGATAATGAGTCTTTCACATTGACCACCTCTACAGGAAGCACTAAGGAATGATCTCCAACGCATTTCTTCGACATGGACATATGAAATACTGGATGAACGAATGCCAAACTCGCGTGTAAATCCAGCTCATAGGCCACTCCCCCCCCCCCCCCCCCCCCCCCCCCCCCCTCCTCATTCTCTTCAAAATCTGGTATGGTCCTATATAATAAGGGCTAAGCTTCCTTTTCTTCCCAAATCCCATGACCCCCTTCATAGAAGAGACCTTTAGGAATACTAAATCATCCACCTCAAATTCTAAGTCTCTTCTCCGAACATCGGCATAGGATTTCTGATGACTCTAAGTTGCCTTAAGTCATTCTCTAAAAATCTTCACCTTCTCCATTGCCTAATGAACAAGGTCAGGCCCAAACAACCGCGTCTCACCCACTTCGTACTACCCAATCGGTGATCTACATCTTCTTTCATAAAGTGCTTCAAAAGGTTCCATCTTAATGCTGGCATGGTAGTAATTATTGTAGGTGAACTCTATCAATGGAAAAAGATCTACCCAACTACCTTTGAAATTAATTACACAAGCCCTCAATATGCCCTTAAGGGGATGGATGGTGCGTTAAGCTTGTCCATCGTTCTGAGGGTGGAATGCAGTACTCAGGTTCACTTGGGTACCTAAACCCCTCTGAAAAGGTTGCCAAAACTGCTAAGAGAATTGTGTACCTCGATCGAATATAATGGATACAGGTTCCCCATGAAAGCAAACTGTTTCCTCAATATACAACTTGGCATAATCATCTCCCAAATAGTTAGTCCTCATAGGCCGAAAGTGAGTTGACTTGGTCATCTGATCTATAATTATCCAAATAGAGTCATATTGGTTTCGGGTGCACGTGAATGGACAATATGGAAAATTCCATATCTTTGTTCAACATTTCCCCTTTGTACTCCAACACCAAGTCATCCGAAAGACCGGATGCAAACTTTCTCATACAGGCCCTCATGTTTCCCACCAATTCCAAAGGATAATGGGATAGTTGATTGAATTTCAGGGTATACTTCTTGACACTTATCTTCCCCTATTTCAAATTCATGAACTCTTCATCCTTGGACTCCCTCAACTCCTGGGGAAAGAATCGGTCCACGAAAGCTTTCACAAAGTTGCCCCACACAGAAAGCTCAGCATTTTCACCTCTCGATTCTTCCCACTCATTGTACCACTGATTTTCTACCTTCTTCAGGTTATAAGCTGCTAGTTCAACCCCTTCCACTTCATCCACATACAACACTCAAAAAATTTTCTCCATCTCGTCCATAAGCTCTTGTGGATCCTCCACCTTTATACCCATAAACTTAGGAGGGTTCAACCTCATAAACTAACCTACCCATGTAGTCTCGGATTTTCCAGACACAGACCCAATATCTTTTGATTATCGGGTCTGTAAAGCCACTAACTGTGCAATCATATGCATCGACTGTCTAAACTCAGCATTTGATATGTCTCTCTGGGGAAGTTGGGTATGGTTAGTCCCAAACCGAGGATCCCTTGCCCTGGGTAGAATGGTTTGAATAGGAGAGACTCTCGGAGCAGCAACAAAATTAAAACTGTGAGCCCTATTGCGTGTCCTCATCCCGTGGATGGGACGGACATCTTTAGTTTGGGCATTCTATTTATTAGAGCGACGTGGAGGCATGATAACTTTTATAAAATACAATAGACCATTGATTAGGGGACATTCAGACTCTACAGCACAAACTAAATCACAAAGAAGGAAGACATTCCTAAATACCTAGTATCCTCCTGCCTATAAGTGTGGCGCACTACACATCCATAAATAAGACTCTACTCGATGTTATTTTGCAGACACCTTAGGACTATGAACTGTGCTTTGATACCATATTTGTCATGACCCAAACTGAGGCCCAGGCTGTGATGGACATCCTAAACCATGGAGGCCCGGGAGCCTTTCTAAATCTAGTAATCATGCACAATATTCTTATAGTAAAGAAAGGATGCAAAAATATAAATCATTACGGAATCATGGTCATGTTCTGAATTATGAATATCAATATGAAAGAAATCCATCAATATCTAGACAACAACTATTTCAGTCTATGAAATCTCTACTACATACAAAATTAACAAATTGTCTGAAAACTGAGACAAATCCCTCAGTGGGTCTAAACCAAAATAAATAACTAGTATCTGGAAAGGAATAGGCCTTCCAGAATAAAGAAGGCTCACCAAATGCACACATCTATCTGGAAACTCTACGGCTTAGCAAGACCTATAGACTGAGCCTCAGACCCTGAAATATAGGGGGTTAATACAATTGTACTGGTACGTAGAGAAATCCAAAAGAATTAATTTATACATATGTAACATAGGTGAGAGCAAGTCTTGAAACACTATGTATGAAATAGTTTAAAATACATGGACCATCTCAAATAATCTTAAAACAATCTTGTCAATGCAACTTTATGCTCTGTATTACTTCTAGCTAGGTGGTACGCCCTACATATCAAAAAGTATCCCACGGGCTATATGGGATCCGCCGTAAACTAGGTGGCCAAGCACCCAACCCAAGTTTTCCGCAAGGGTTGGAGTATCTTCTTATCTACTACGCCAGAGGGCTATCTCCAACGTACAATTTCCCTTTCGAGTAATATAATAACCCATATCGGCAAAACACGATTTCTGGCAATGATTTTTATGGATCATGCTTTCTTTGGTAAACACCTAACATCCCTTAAGCAAAGTTTTAGCTTGTTCTGAACATACAGAAATCAAACTCTGAAAATCTAAGTAAAATCTGTATTTTTAATTTGTTCAAAATCTGGTATGGCATTATCTGAATTGGTATCGTTATACCAAGACTTGCAAATAGTATTTCTGAGCCATAAAATATCATGTTACATTCTTATCTTTCAAAAAATAATTTTGGACCACCATAATTCAAACAAATCAAGAGAACTCATTCTTCAGAACATTTATCAAATTAAGAAAAGATCACTCTTTTCAATCATTTCAACAAAATCTGTCGTGGTCATGAAGTTTGTGACAAATCATGCAATCTTCTTATTAAACATCTTTAACCTTTAAGACCAAGTAAAACATCCCCCTCTTCAATTCAAAACCATAATCAAGTCATAAGAAAAATCAAGACATTTATATGAGGCTCCCAATAATGCATTACGAATAAATCAAATCTTACGAAAACAAGGTGGTTGTAAGCAAAAAAGGGATTTCTAATACTTCATGGTTATAAATCAAAGTTAGGGGAAAGGCCTCAAGAGTAAATCAATTTTTAGCACTAAAGAATTCAAAAAGAAAAACTGTACTGTAAATTCCAAAAAAAAAACCAAGAATTCATGATTTCACAATGTTTAAATATTCTTGAAACAATTTCCTTATGCCCATGTAGTTTTAGTAAAACCTCACGTACCTTAGATCACTTAGGAGGAAGGGTAGAACCCAAATCTCAGATAAGTTCTTGGAATCCTTGACTTTAATGATGAACTCTTGATCTTAAGGCAAGAGAGGTTAGGATTTCTTTGTTCTTGAAAATTTTGAGTAAAGATGGGCATACTCTTCCCTATAAATGGTTTAATCACTAGTTAATACGATTAGGAATTGTAGGGAAAACACGAGACTACCCTCGGACTTAAAAGTTGCAGAATAAATGTCATTTTTAGGCTTACCGCAATGCGCTGAGTGGTTCATCATGATACCCACCGCGATACAGTGGAATCGCGGTGACTCACTGGATTGTGATAATTGTCATTTTGGGGTTCACCGCGACGAGGTGCAATCGCGATGAGTGCCTGGAAATTAAAAAATACTGAATTAGCCTCCGTCGCAACGTGGTAAGGCTTCCATTGCTATTTCTACCGCGACGCGGAGGAACTGCGATGGATTGCTGGAACGAAAATCCAAACAAATTTAGACGTTCATTAAGACTATATCAATAGGAAGGCTTTTGGAACATCTAAACATAGGAATGACGGTATACATTCTAGCCCAATATTTGGGTTGTTACATATGTTTTGTCGATATATTATGCCTCATAGATGTGAGATACCTCCTATATGTGAGATTATCATAGATATACTATGACTTATAAATATGATTGTCGACATGAGTTCCAAATACGTATATGGGCCTAAGGCCGTGATTATGATGTTGTGATTATTCCGGACATATTGTGGGCCAAGGGTTGTGTTATGATATAGGTTGGATATTCGGAATGTATTTATCCTTGTAAAGGATCCAGTTGTAGAATATAGATACATATATATTTATATTGCTTATGATTTCATTGACTGAATATTGGTGATGGCATGGATAGATTCGGTACATTCATGATTATTATATCGGTATTGATGTGATCCTAGCTGAAATACAACCTTAACACTATTTTTCCTAAGGGTCAAAATCCACTTTTCATTGTAACGATGGATTTCTTTACAAGAATAATTTCCTACTAAATGGAATATTTATACGTATAAAAGAGGTTAAAAATATTACTTAAAGATTTCACTGAGATAGATTTTGGTTCGTGACTTGAAACTATTGTTTACTCCGGTTGTGAGATATTCTAATTCTTTTTACATTTTTACAATGATTTAATCCCGAAGATCATTTTGGACAACAAACTTAAGGATTTACACTCTTTTCGCCAAGGCTTAAGTATGTGTACATATATATATATATATATATATATATATATATATATATATATATGTATTAGTAGTAATGATGATATTGAAACCCGACAAGGCTGGAGGATGTTATTATGATGATATTAATATTCAGCAAGGCCGGGGAATATTGTTATGATGGTATTGATACCCGATAAGGTTGAATGATACTGTAATGATGATATTGATACCTAGAAAGGCTGGAGGACACTATGATGATATGTTGATACCCGACAAGGCCGAAGGTTGATTATGATGATGGAGATGGTTATGCTGATGAGATTATGATGTTGATAGTGTACCTTGCATTCATTCTTACATGTGTATCACCTATCACCAGTTTATGACTATGTCTATTAGCCGGTATGGGATGATTGCATAGATATGGGTGATGACTATGCCTTGTGTTTTTGTATTTGATTGAACCTTTTGAGCCAGGGGTGGTGGGGGTACGCATAGGCTCGATTAGGTATTTGGTTTTTTGAAATAGTCGGTTACTTGAGTTGTTATTAATATTGTTGTTATCATTATTATGATTATTATTATGGCTAGTTTATGACAATATTGTGATTGATACGGTATTGAGGTTTGAGGTATGTTTCCGGCCTCTTCTATCTTATGGTTGCATCATTACGCATGATTATTTGATCTCTATCCATGTGTATGAAAGAATTAAATCCTTATAGGATTATAATAGGGCTTTAAAATGAAGATATGATAATCTAGGTTGTGCTTCGAGATGATCTTATATGTATATATATGTATATCTAGGTATATATGACTATAGTTGTAACGACCCGAGACAACTCCCTAGTTGTCACACGATCCTTGAAACCATAAGTGATCCCAAGCTAACTCATGAACTAGTATACTGTTAAGCAACTGAATTATAATACAATAAACAGTTGTTCTGCTGTGCGGAAATATAATCATGGCATATTTTGAATAAATACATTACTGATAAAGTTTACAATCTGATAAAATTGAAGGAAGAAACTGAGATTTACATGAATGACTCTGACTGACATCTATGAAACCTCTACTATACTAACTATAAGTAGCTGGGACATGCCTCCAACTACCACTAATCAATACACATGGAAAATAAATGAACTGTACATGAACTAAAACTGTCTGGAGTTCCCAAAAAAGAGAACTCGTCACCTGCTAGCTGGAAACTGGAACTGTCTGACCATGATATGCGGACTACAAATGGTACCTATAATATTAAACAATGTAGCCATATAGACATATATATAGAGATCATCACTTCTGGAATGTACTGAATATGCAGGGGTGAATGCAATAAGTAAAACTGATTTTATATATAATCGTAAAACATGCATGCTAAATGTAAGTAAACTCACCAATAGGCTGAAACAAACTGAAATCTAAAATATCTTAAAACATGAGTAACAAACATAATCTGGAAAGCTGGTGAATCTCGACACTTAGTTTCTGTAAGACGTTACTTTTATAATATGAGTAGAACTAAAACTGGGATACAGTAAAACATGTATACTATATAAATGTTGAATCTGAAACTACATGATAGAGGATGATGTAACTCGAGGATCTGAATATACATTCATACGGAGCACGAATGCATAAACACACAGAACCAAACATAATATGTGCCAAGCTTATCTGATTAACTGAATGACTGATAGTTGAATACTGGTCATGTAAGGCTGAACTATACATAGTCTGAATAACTGGGCTGAAATTGTAGAGTACTATGCTTATGAGGTAAGGACTATCAACCCCAGTTGGAAGGATGTCAGTACCGTGCCATGAGTACTAACACTGGCTGTGTAGATCCACTAACTGATATGTTGTCCCGAAGGACTAAGGGTGTCCAGCATAAACTAACGGGTGACTCCTCATAACCTGTACTGGCACGTAGTTATAGAATACACGAACTGCTACTAACGACTCTGCATAACTGATGGGGAAGATGCCATCCCTGTATTCGCTTAGTGCTAAATCCTACTCCCAGCTGAATGACACTGGAAAACTGACTGGTGTATGAACTAAAGCTGATAAGCTCAGGTCATGGTATACTAAAAATGATAGTGCATATGAATTCTAAGGAATTATTAACGTATAAATTGATACTGGAACTGAAACTGGACTGAGTTTAACTGAATATGACGCTAACTGAATGACAAGGCTCATGGTTTATCTGAAAATACTGAGACTAAGTAAACGGCTAAGTTTTTGAGTATTCATAACCCCCAGGACTCGATAGCAATAACAATAGATAGCAATAACAATAGAGACACATGAGAGCATTTGAAACAATAATAAGTAAGCATTATTTAAAGAAACCCATCACTTGGGTATTTCATCAAGAACATGGAGATTAATACTTTAACATGAGGCAATTCACCAAACACATGAGGATCATGAACTTTCACATGGGGATATCTTAAACATGGGAGCATAGCACGATTACATAACTAAAATCATGAAATTAGGAATTCACATGAAGTTCACTTGAAATAGGACATGGGCGTGTAATTATACATGTAAAGATCATAGCTTGAACCTAAGAATGCCTTAAGCATGGGTGAACAATAGAGTTACATGGAAAAATTCATAACATGGGGATTCATCTTGAAATTGATTGAACATGATATGGGAATTTCATCAAACATGTGGAAATCATGAATTTAAGACATGAGAATATTGCTAAAAATAATGAATATAGGATCTATCATGGAATTCACTCGAATAAATCATGGAAAACTCAAATTCATAGCATGGGGAATTCAAAATCCTGTATGGAATCACACATGGGCTGAAATTGATTAAAATCACCATGAAAACATGAAATTCACTCATTCTTAAACATACAAAATATCATAATAATGGAAAATCCATTCTTTAATTAAAAGAAAAGGGTTTTTGTCCTCCATGGGTGAAAGGAGACCCATGGATGAATTCCCACATACCTTAAAATATTAATTCTTGAAGAAGAAACACAATCTTGAAAGCTTTCTTGAATTGGGAAGCTTGATTCTTGATTGTTCTTGAAGAGGATTGATTAGGGTTTGTTCTTGAGAGTAAAATAGGATAATGAGGGAAACTAATTCCCTAATGGAGACTTAATGTCGTGTATTTACAACCTGGGTTAAGGTAGGAAAAGACCACATTGCCCCTCATTCATTTAAATCAAAAATTCATAACCCATATCCGATTTTGCACCTTACTGCGACGCGGTAATATCGCGACAACTTACTGCCTCACACAAAAACTGTTATAACTTTTCACTCGGTTATTGGATTAAGGAAAATTGGTAACGTTGGAAAGATGATTCAATTATATACAATTTGGTGGGTCGTTAGCTGAAAAATTATACATATATCAAAAGTTATACATATTTAAAGTAGACCCTTGTAGAATCAAATACCAAATTTTGGACGAATCTAAGGTTCTTAGCTCAACTTGGCTCTAAGTGATTTCTAGGAACATCATTCACCTAATAAGCACTTAAAACACTAGGATAAAGTTCATGACACATGCATTTCAAATTATGGATCAATAACATGGACTATACACCTTCACTGTGATACGGTGGAATCGCGTTGAGCTACTGAAATTTGCTATTCAAAGGACGAGTACGATTTAGGGGCTTGGCGCGAAGCGAGCTTATCACGTTGAGCCACTGGAAATAGACAAGTGAGA
The DNA here is from genome assembly GCF_002878395.1 of Capsicum annuum. NCBI lineage: Eukaryota > Viridiplantae > Streptophyta > Magnoliopsida > Solanales > Solanaceae > Capsicum > Capsicum annuum. The sequence goes on along the minus strand of NC_061119.1, from coordinate 207,583,483 downwards.
TTTTGCACTTCACCGCGATGCGGTTTGATCGTGGTGAGCCACTGGAAATACAATCCGAACACGGTTCAAACCTCATCCAAAAATTTTAAAACTTTCCCGAGACATGCTCCTTACACCCCTGAACATTAATCAACTCAAAAACCATTATCTCAGAGCCTGTACGGTCAAATTAAAATCCTCGAAGTTAAGGAGTCAAATATATGACTAAGTCTCTATCACTTAGTGAAATTTTTAGGGCCTAAGCTTCTTATGTATGCACTAGGAGTTGAACTGAACTAAGGATAGTACGGGGTATTACAATGGTATTATTATATATCCCTTCCTTTATTTGTTCAAATTGTATATTTATTCATTGGCCTTGTATATTATCGTATATCCTTCTTTCATTCTTTATTCGTATATTGGCCGGGGATATACGGTATAGTATTGAGATTCATGAGTATGACTAGATTAGGATAGTTCATCCTTGATACTTACTTAGTCCTATTATGATAGTGTTTTGGACATGAATAGAGTAGGGTATCCGTGTTATCTCACTGGCTTTGCTATATATCAACATTTGAGTGTAGTTTTTATTCTGTTTATATGTTATATATATTTGTTTTACCTTTGGAGCCCAGTTGGCAACTGCTACTGAGTACCATTCATTTAGTACTTATACTATACCTCTGCCACATGCAGATCATAGTACGGGTTATCGTTGTTGATTTATGCGTCGTGCGGAGCAACCATGCTTTAGATACTTAAAGTAAGCTCCTGACGTTAGTAGTATTACTTATCTCTCTCTTATGTGTTAGTCTAGTCTCTATATTATATTCGGAGATAAGTTATATTAGTGTAATTTACTTCATCTATTCCACTTTTGTACGCTTATTACATTAGAAGCTCTTGTACTGATACCACCAGATTTTATTTTTTATTCATGTATTTGATCTTTTGTTATATTTATTCTGCATTCTTTTCTTCTTCTATTTGGTAGTCCATTACTAGCCATTCCGGACTAGGGGTTTGGCTTGCCTACAGGGGGTTATAATAGGCGTTATCATAACCTAAGAAATTGGGTCGTGACAAACTTATACCCCTGAGAGATCCTAGCTTGTTGAAACATGGTCTGAAGATGATCATATTTCTCAAAACTGAAACCACGAGGAGAAGGAGTGATTTTAAATCCAAATGAAGTAGATATTGTATTTAGGTTCAGATGGAGTATGTGTGGATGGAACAGCAGTAGTCTGAACACAAGATGTTGATCTCCTAGATTTGTTGAACTTATAGTTAGAAGGATACCCAAACCGCTTGTGGAATTTGCCCACATTATGATTGGTTTTCTTGTAGTATTTGCAGAATAAGCCAGTAGAAGAACTAGAGATCATATAGAGAAACCCCCACCTAGTCCTCTTTTAGAGTCAAAATTGATCTTTTGAGTGAAGTGTCTGTTATGCTCAAAATTCCCTTTTTGAGGAAAAGTTCTGGAGGAAAGGTAAGGTAAATAATTTGGAGCTGAATGTCTAGGAAGTAGAAAGGCAGCAGCATTACTGGAGAAGCTATTTCTAGTTGGTGGTGTTTCTCCGTGACTTCTATCTTATTATAAGAGGGACTATGTTCTACTAATTGATGGGAGAGGGCTCATCATAAGAATATTACTCTTGAACGTAGAGTAAAACTCATTCACTACATTAAGAAATTGAAACAATTGCTGGTCTTCTATAAACTTGGCTAAATCCCAACAAGTACAATTAGGACCAACATACGCATTATTCAACTCACCCCATAGATTTCTGAGCTTAGTGATATAGGTAGCTATATCAGATGAACCTTAGGAGAGGAAAGAGATTTCCCTCTGCAACTGAATATATTTAGATCCATTTGAACTACCAAAACATTGATTGATGCCTTCCCACACCTCCTTAGTGGTCTTAAGGCAAATTACACTAGCAGCTATTTCCCTAGAAACAGAATTTGTGATCCAAGCCTTAACTATGTCATTACATATTTCCAGTAAGGGAAATAGGGAGATTCAGGGGGAGGTCTAGCAATTCTACCATCAATGAGACTCAACTTGGTTTTAGCTAATAAAGAGGTCAACATACTACTCCTCCAAGTTATAAAACCAGTCCCACTAAATGGTATAGCTACAAGTAAGCTACCCAGATTGTCTGACGAGTGAATATAGAAAGGGTGACTAATATCGATGGTAAAAGGAGTGAAACCCACAGAGTGAGAGGTTGTATTATTATAAGTACCCGATGTGGAAGCCATATCAACACACCATGAAGAATCACAATCGAGAAGTAGGTAATCCCCATAATAGAAAGATCAATGAAGATAAGAGAATAGGATACAATACCAGTCTTCTTCAATAACCTGAAGAAGTAAGCGCCTTGTTCAACAACAAAACTCTATGGAATTGGACATTAGGAACAACACACCAACCAAAAATTGTGAAATCAGTAGGGTTTCACCATGGAAACCATATCTGAACTCTCAAGTCAAAAATCTGTGAAATTGTGGAATACTGAAAGATCTTCGATGAGGGTAGGATCGGAAGAAAGCCCGTGAAAAGCCGATTCGAGGCTCTGATGCCATCTTAAGGTCGCATGAACGAGCAACTATCAGAATATCAAATAAGCAAAACCCTAAAACATTCAGAAAGAAGTTAGAAAGAAAGAGAAACGAGAGAAGATTAATCGATGCTTCTGGAATGTCTTGAATGTCTCAATCAGTCTTACAAAATATCTCATCCTATATATATACACATGTTATACTAAACATTAATGAAAAGAGGCTGCGTGAATAAGTCCAATACAATATTAAGTAGCTTGAACTTTCAATATGTTGGACCTTGTCATATGTGGCCCGTATCTTCACAGACCCTCAGTTCAAGTGTAGCAATTTCAAATAGAAAGGAGAAGAACCTATAAAGCTTATGTTGAATGCATAAACTTCAAAATATTGTAATTAAAAGTTTACTTATTAGGACTCTTGAAAAGCAAAAAGTGACGAAACTAAATATTGTAGATCTTCTTAAGTATTTTCTTTTCCACTATTCAGATTTGTAATTGCTAAAACTAAAGTTGGAATCAAGAAGAAATAAGACTTTCAGACATAATAACTATTAGTTGAGTGACCATCTAATAAATCAATGCCCGAGACAAAATAGAAAAAAATTTAAAAAAGGAAGTCCCTTTTAACAAGGAAAAAATAAAGCCATCTTTTATCTCAACACTCATTTAAAAGTTGAATTGTGGCACTTTCCATATATTTAACTAGACGTGCTGGAAAAAAAAGAAAAACAATATCCATATTAAACAAGAAAAGAAAAATCAACGCGAGAAACGAAATAGAAAAGAGTTTTAAAAAGGAAGTCCCTTTCAACAAAGAAAAATAAAGCCATCTTCTACCCCACCACTCATTTAATAGTTGAATTGTGGTACTTTCCATATATATTTAACTAGAAGTGGTGGTGAAAAAAATAAAAATAAATATTCATGTTAAAAGGATTTGACTTCTCTCCATTTATACTTTCTCCATTTTTTTCAAGTCTCTATCCTGATTAATGATACATTGCCTAATTAAATTAGATGGTTAAGATTTAATATATTTCAAATTAAACTCTAACCATAGTTAATATAATAAATACATTATATCAACTAAAATAGGCTGCTTATCCAATATTCTGTCCCAATTATTGCTCTAAATTTTCTCTCATTCCCTCCAAATTTATCAATTCTAATTTGGCAATACATATGGATGCAATCTCTCATTCCCTCCCAAATCCAAATCACCAAAAAAATACACAATAGTTTCTTCAATTGATAATAATAAGGTATTTAAGCCTTTGAATCGTTAGTAAAGATGTCCATTGAAGATGACTTATTGCTTTTTGGAAGCGCAGATTTATCAATGAGCTTTCTATAATACTTCGGAAAGCATCTCTTACACCAGTTTGTTTCTATGAGTAAAGGTTTCGATCAAAAATCAAATGTAAGTACAGGAAGCAAATTCCAGAATTTCAGCCATGTCTTGGGAGAGTACACTAGTTTGAGCTGCAAGTTTTGCAGGTAGGAAGAATAGTATGTGAGAATTGGAGGAAATGACAGAAAGTTCAGAGACATATTCTGCTTTCTTCTCTGTGCAGAAACTCCCTATTGCATGATATACATACTAATGGCTTATGCTGCTATTACTTCTCTTATGATCACAATTCAACAGTTAACACGAAAACTCTATTTTACATCATATACATACTACGATAAGATTCAATCTTTGAGAACTATAATGGAGAAATCCTACAATATAAAAGGGGATATTGAGGACTTGACAAGATTGGAAGCTGAAATCATAGAGCTAGCATGCATCACAGAAGATATGATTGACTCGCAATCAAGAAAATTTTACTTAGTGTAAAACCAAATTTCACGAAGAATAGCTGTTTGGAAACTTAATTTCCTCTTGAAACGAGCAGTAGGATGCATTGATTCCACCGTGAAGAAGTGGATAGGAATGCTGAACAACAAGGATCTGAAAGCACAAAATTTGGCCCTCGAAAGTATATCTCAACATGCCTTACAACAGACTGAGAGTATGATGATTGGCTGTGAAAATGAATTCGAGATGATACGGGATCAACTTACAAGAGGGACAAGCCAACTGGATGTTGTTTCAATTGTAGGTATGGGAGGCATCGATAAGACAACTTTGGCTAATAAGATTTACAATGATCAGTTCATTTTGTCTCGTTTTGACGTATGTGCAAAAGCTACTGTTTCACAAGAGTATTGCGCGAGAAATGTACTCCTACGCCTTCTTTCTTCTGCTAGTGGAAGTAGAAAAATTGATAAATCTCATGAGCAGCCAGATGATGGGCAACTAGCAGATCGACTCCAAAAGCTTTTAAAAGGCAGGAGATACCTGATTTTTATCGATGACATATGGGCTAAAGAAGCATGGGATGATGTAAAACTATATTTTTCAGACTGTAATTGTGGAAGCCGAATACTCCTAACTACTCGGAATATGGAAGTGGCTGAAAATGCTAGCTCAGGTAAACCCCCTTATCAAATGAGTTTCTTGAATCATGATGAAAGTTGGAACTTTCTGTGCATAAAAGTCTTTGAGAATGCCTGTTTTCCCCCGGAATTTGAAAAAGTTGGGAAACAAATTGTATTAAATTGCAAAGGATTGCCTTTAGCAATTGTTATGACAGCAGGACTGCTCTTGAAAATTGGTGAATCATTGGATGAGTGGAAAAGTGTTTCCGAGAATATAACTTCCTTGATAAGCACAGATCTTGATGTCCAGTGCATGAGAGTGCTCGCTTTGAGTTACCATCACTTGCCTCATCACCCAAAACCGTTTTTTCTTTATTTTGCAATCTTCCCCGAGGATGAACTAATTTCTGTGAATAAACTTGTGAACTTATGGGAGGCAGAGGGTTTTTCGTGCAAACAATATGCAGAACAATATCTACCTATGAACTTACGAGTAGCAGAGGGTTTTTCGAGCAAAGAATATGCAGAACAATGTCTCACAGATCTTATCGATAGAAGTTTAATTTTCATCCACCATTTGAGTTTTGATGGAAAAATCAAAGCTTGTGGAATGCATGATGTGATCTGTGAACTCTGCTTGAGAGAGGCTCGAAACTTAAACTTTGTGAATGTTATAATTGAAGATCAAAACTCATGTGAACAAACCAGGCATTTTTCCAGAAAGTGCCGGATCAGTGTTCAGTCAGAGCAAACCTCTTTTGTTGCCAATCAGTTGGCCACGGTTCACCATAATAAGGTCCGTTCCATTCTCCTTTTCATCCAAAATCCCTCAAACTCAAGAATAATGCAAGAGTTGGTGCGTTTCAAAGTCTTAAGGATATTAAAACTTGCTTCACCGACGTTGGATGCTTTTCCCAGTTGTGTAGTTGATTTATCTCAGTTGCGATACCTAGCATTGACTTTTTACTCATCCATTAACGATCATGATATTAACGTTCCTCCATCAATAGCTAGACTTCAATCTTTGGAAACTTTTATACTTAAATTTCCAAAATATTATGGACGCCCGAAAATTTCTTTCACATTACCTGGTGAAATTTTCGAGATATCACAATTGAGGAACCTCTCCTTGGATAGGAATAACATGGTCACTCATAAGTATGAAGTGAATTTGCAGAATTTGCAGTGTTTGTCCGGGTTGAATCCTTTATATTGTGATTATTTCACTCAACAAGTTTGTTATGTAAGGAAGTTTCAGATATGTGGTAACCAACAAGACTACATAAAATGCAACGAAATGAAGGGCCTCCATGATCTTCGGTCCTTTATTCTGCTTCAGGAATTGAAATTTGATGGGATTCCACATTCAGTACTTCCTCCTCTGGAAGCTTTTCCGGAGAACCTTAAGAAGTTAGCTTTGATCAATACTTGTGTGAATTTGGAGGATTTGCAAATTCTTGGTCACAAACTCGAGGCCCTCAAACTAAAATTTACTTCCTCCAGTTATATTGGTAAAGAGTGGGAAGTTGCTGAAGAAGGGTTTCCACAGCTGAAGTTCTTGTTGCTGAATCGCTTGAACATCAAGTACTGGAGAGTCAGTAGTGATTAGTTTCCACGCCTTAAACGACTATTCCTTGAGGAATGTATGAGTATGGAGTCAATCCCAGAAGATTTTGCAGCGATAACCACACTTCAGCTGATTGATATACGCATGTGTAAGGAATCAGTTGCGAATTCCGCCAATAAGATTCAACAGGATGTTGAAGACAATTACTATGGAGGTTCTATTGAAGTCCATTTTCGTTACATCCTTTAGGTCGTCTTTTTCTTGAATTACTTTAATAATTGTAACTTGTATTCATTTGACTAGTTAATGAGACATGTAACAACATGTGATTATGACATTTCAATTGCCTTTTACGATCTGATAATGATCGGCAGTCTTTCTCCTATTTGCTGTCATTAACTTTTCTTTTTGACTAACTAATGTGTTCCATTCATCTATAAGGCTACAAAGCAACTAATTTTCGTAAAAATGGTTATAAAAGGTGTCATGTCAGCTAAAAAGGATGACAAAAGTACGTTAAAATTTAGGTCAGGTGATAATAGAATTAACCCTCGTGAAATTAGAGTGTGTCGTAGCAAATTTTGTCATAGTTCAGGGAGTTCTAGATGCTTTACTCTTCTTGGTACATGGATTCATCCCACAAAATTTTGGAAATATAACTATGTTAGCTCGAGCTAATTGATAAAAGCAACTGTCGGAAAACTGTTGCAAAAATTCCGCTTAGTAGATTCAACAAGACATTGATGACACCATCAGTTAGGCTTGTAAGGCATCTTTTCACTTGCGTTCATCAATTGGAGCCAGTGTGGTTATATCTGTAAAGTCTTGAGGAATTGAATCCAAATGCCAGCGATCTTCAATAAATAGTCGTTCAAGTCATGGAAAGTGATCACAACTGGGTCTCTAGTACTCAAAATCCAAACATTTCAGTAGCAATAACTTCATCAACTACTTCCCAATTCTCACCCATGCAGGCATAATATTCTAGTTTGAAAGGAGCCTCAATTGTGGCATCGTCAAAATTTTAAATGGTGATATGAAAGGATATTTCGAGACCTCAGGATATGAAAGTTTTAAGTATAAAAGTTATGCGGATAACGACAAATATCTATCGATGAGGGAACCTCTTGTACAGATTCTAGATACCGCGCGCTAAGAATAAAGACTCAAAGATAGGTGTTAGAGTACATGCCCTACTGACCAGTGACATTAACGTAAGAGTTGCCTATGGATGGAATGGGTTGCTTGACGTGTTCCAAGGAAGCAGTAAAATAGGAAGTAAAGAACACAATGATTTTTACGTGGAAAACACCCGGCTCAAAAAGGTGTAAAAAATCACGACCTGTACCTCTACAAGATTAAACCTTAATTTCACTAAATAACTCTAAGCCTCAACAACAACTGATTACAAAACTCTTGTAACCAACAACTAGGAATTATAAACTCTAATTCCTACACTTCAATAACTAGGAATCATAAACCCTAATTCCTATAACTCAACAGCTAGTAATCATAAACTCTAATTCCTATAACTCAACAATCACCCTTGACTGTTGAACCCACTTCGAGTTATCCCAAACTTGAAGTTAACTCAACTCAGTACTGTTCCTAAACAATCAATCTAGGAAAGCAATAAATTACAACTCAATAAGAACAATACATTTAAACTGACTCATAAACTGTAAAGTTCTGTCCTGTGAAACAGGTTCGTCAATCTGTTCCTTTGTACTGGAAGCACTCGAATCTTCAGTCAGAATTCTCTCAATTATGAACTTTCTCAATTTGCTCATGTTTAGACTTTTCTCTCTCTTTAAGTACGCAGTTTATTCTGACTGATGCATCTTCTATTTAAGCACAACTCTTCAAAGAGTCATTCTTTATTTCAAACTCCCCCTTCAATCAGAACTCTCATTGCATAGAGTTCTATTTCAAGTAAGACTCCTTCTTTAATTCCAACTCTTATCTCCTTAGTGTTGTAGTCAAACTCCAATCTCCAAAGAGTCCTTCAAATTGTATGTTTTGCATAGTCTTCTTCAATTTTCAGAATCTTTCTCCTTCTACACATAGGACTCTTAAGGATATATGCTCAGAAGTGAAACTACTTCTTCACATAGGACTCCTTTTTCAACTCAACTTGCTTTCCCTTATCATCAAGTGTTTGAATCAAATTCAACTTATTCTATTCCCCACGTGATCAATAAGTTGAAGTTTTCAGTTGCACTGATTTAACTCATTCTGATTTTTAATTATTTATACCGTAGACTGCACTCTTGAACTTGTCGGATCAGTGGAACACGTATATCAACTCGTTTCATTCATATTGTTATTCATCAAAACTTCAAGGTTCCAACAAATTCTCCCTTTTGATGATGACAAACCTCTTGTCTTTGCGCATTCAAACATCTTCACCTATAGGCACTAAAGAATAAAACACTAGAATGAAACAAGTTAGTCAATGGGTTATAAACATTGCACAACCCTCTTATCTTCCCCCTTTTGGCATCATTGAAAACCATTTTAATGCAATAATATACTAGCCAAAGTGATTTGTTAGGCTATTCATGGCCACTGGGGCTATCACCAAAACAATCAGACAAAGACTTTAGCCAACATAGTAATGTATTAAAGAGAGAAAAAATATGAGTCAATTTAGAACAGATAACCATTTCATTTAACTGCCAGAGCATGTTCCACATTAAGCTTAAGCTAGTACTGAACAAAGCAAAAAAACTGAGCATTAATAAAAAAAAATATGGTATAAAAGTGGGACATGGCTAAGGATACGAATAGTGAGGAGATGATGAGGAAAGTGGAATAGGTGTTATCAATTGTGCCAATTGACGAATGACTTCAACATTTTCTTCCCTTTCATAATCAAGGTCAAGCTTCAAAGTCATGATCCTAGCCTAAAGGATCAATTATTCTGCTTTATGACTGTCAAATGCAGCTTCTAGTTCAGAATTTATTTTTTGCAATGAGTTTTAGCCCTCCTTATTAAATCAGGTAGAGCAGTATGATTCATCTGTTCAAAAATATCTATTGTTGTTTGAAAAGTCAAACCTAAACTAGGACTGAGAAATCCTACAAAATTTAAGCCAATTAGGAACTAAAAGGGAAAGCATATCCCTTTTCATTCTTCAGAAACATATGTTGCATGTGATTGATGATCAAGCTTAGCGAATCCATGGCACAAAACTGATATTTTGGTTGAGAGAGAAGAAGGAATTTCTGATGTAGGATTAACACATTTGTGCACAACCATTTATAGAGAGTCAAAGAAAATTTGGTCAACCAATTCGTCAACATCATAAGACAAGGGGAGGATGAAGTGTGAGGAATGGAACAGGTGTGCTTAACTGTTTCAACTTAGACAGCCTATGCTTATGTCAGTGTAGAGTATACCTGATAAGAAGAACTTTGTGGTCACAATTACTTGCTTTACCTATTTTCTGCACAATCTAATACAAAATTAGGTTAGAAGAGTCAAAAATCTGGAATCGGGACACACAACTAAATGTGCAAAACTGAATTGAATAACATTTTAACTAATAAGAATTAAAAGAAAAATGGTTATTCTAGTTAATCATTGAGGAGAGTTTATGCAATTTTAATCATCCCCAAATCTAACTGATTCCTTTCAAAATGCTCTCTACTTAGTGTCTTTGGTGCTTCTCCAGTAATTTAATTAACCCACATAGTCAATATTGATTTCCATGAGATATCTCAAGATTCTTGTGATAACACCAATTCTTATGAATTACCAACAAAATTATCATCATCTTGTGTTGGTGTTATTGATGCATCAATTTCTTGATTTGTTGTTCCCCCTGTCAATATACCCTCAGTCTATACAACAGTTGAACCAGGTGGTACAACATGTTCCTGTGCATGCTCATCAGTTTCACTGTCATCCTCTCTTCTTTTTTTTTTGCCATCTCCAAAAGATCCATTCCCTCTTTAAATGTGGTGAGTGAAAGAAACTTTATTTGCTTCCAGTCTTATACCTTAAGCAAGCTTTATCCATGTACAAATTTTTCTTGCCTCTTTTCACTCTCATGTGCAAAACAAATTAGGGGTTAACTTTAGGCATCCAGACAAGCTTGGGTCCTTTCTTATGAGAAAAAGGATGTATGAGGTTCCTTCTAGCCCATCGAGGCAACAGGTTATGTGACCTGTTTCTCTGACCAAATTTGACCTTCTTGTTAGCATGTGCTAACATGGAATCAGATTTTTTTGCTAGGCTTATGCTTCTTAATTTGCTTTTTGCTGCAACTGGACATTCAGTGGTTGGATGCCCCTGGTTACCACAAATATAACACAGATCTTTAATAGCATTTGAACTTTTATAAAAGCCCAACCCATCCTTTTCAATGTGAATTCTTTGACCTAACTTATAAACAATTCTTGAAGAATGTGTCCATCTATTAGCTCTTTCAAGATCAAGTTTCAATTTAGAAAATTCTTGACTCAATTGACTAACCTTTTCTTTTTCACAAAAGTATTCATGTTTAATCTTAGTCAATTCTGACTCAATTTTTTCTTGTTCCTCACTTTTGACCTTTTTTCTTTTTTCAGAAAGAATCAGTTTCAAGATTTCAGATCTGAGGGTCAGGTTTGATGAATCAAGTCTGCTAACATGTTCCTTAAGAGTGCAGTTTTCCTTTTCAACAGTGTTCTTACAAGTTTCTAGATCAATAAAATCAAACTTGAGACTTGCAAGATTGTTTAATAACTCATCCCTATCAGAAGTTAATTCTTGGAAATCACCAATTAGAGAACTCATTAAGGAAATAAGTTTTGTTTTAGAAAACAAATGCAACTTTTCTTTAAGTTCAAGTATACTTACCTCAGAAGCATCATCTTCTTCTTTCAAGAGCTATGAGTGTTGTTTTATCAACTTCATCATCATCTGAGTCAGATCTCTAAGCTGCTACCATTGCATATTCTTCCCTCTTTTTGTTTTTTTCTTTCAATTCCTTTCCAGCCCTTTCCTTTCTCCATTCTATTTCCCAGACAGGACAATCCCTGATCTGATGATCAGTCTTACCAAACTTGAAACATCTATTTGGATTGTCATTGAACCATTTCTTACTACCTGTTTCCTTCTTCTTTTTGAAGAATTTGTTGAAGTTCTTAGCTATAAAGGCAACTTTTCATCAAGTTCAATTTCTTTATCACTGACAGATGCCTTCAGAGCTAAGGTATCCTCAGGGGTTGCTAGCTCTTTAGTTCCATCAATTTCCATTTCATAAGTTCTCAGATTCCCTATTAGTTCATCTAGTGTCATACCTATGAGATCCTTATTTGCCTCCTTAATAGCAGTCATTTTAACATTCCATTTTGATTTTGGTAGCACCCTCAACACCTTTTCAACTTGTTCTTCAACAGTGATGACTTTTCCTAAAGAAATCAACTCATTTGTCAAGGCAGTAAACCTTGTCATTATTTCATGCAAGGTTTCATTCTCATTCATCTTAAAAGCTTCGTATTCAGTAAAAAAGAAGAGCAATCTTGATTTTCTTACCTGAGAGGTACCCTCATGTTCATTGACCAGTGCATCCCAGATTTGCTTAGCAGTGGTACAGTTTGACACTCTGTTGTATTCAGTCGCTTCTAGTCCACAGACTAAGATGATCAAAAAGTGGAGGTCTAATAGTGGATTGACCTTCACTATGATCAGTAGGTGGTGCGGAATTCATCATATTGATCTTTGTCTTAGGTGCTAGCCCTTTTTAAGACAATCTTGCTCTGATCTCACTTGTTAAAGTACGTGCCCTACTGACCAGTGACTTTAATGTAAGAGTTTCCTATGGATGGAATTGTCTGACGTGTTCTAAGGAAGCAGTAAAATAGGAAGTGAAGAACACAATGATTTTTACGTGGAAAACACCCGGCTCAAAAAGGTGTAAAAAATCACGACCTATACCTTTACAGGATTTAACCCCAACTTCACTAAATAACTCTGAGCCTCAACAACAATTGATTACAAAACTCTTGTAACCAACAACTAGAAATTATAAACTATAATTCCTATACCTCAATAACTAGGAATCATAAACTCTAATTCCTATAACTCAACAACTAGTAATCATAAACTCTAATTCCTATAACTCAACAATCACCCTTGACTGTTGAACCCACTTCGAGTTATCCCAAACTTGAAGTTAACTGAGATCAGTATTGTTCCTAAATAATCAATCTAGGAAAGAAATAAATTACAACTCAATAAGAACAATACATTTAAACTGACTCATGAACTATAAAGTTCTGTCCTGTGAAACAGGTTCGTCAATCTGTTCCTTTGTACTGGAAACACTCGAATCTTCAGTCAGAATTCTCTCAATTATGAACTTTCTCAATTTGCTCGTGTTTAGCCTTTTCTCTCTCTGTAAGTGCGCAGTTTATCTGATGCATCTTCTATTTAAGCACAACTCTTCAAAGAGTCATTCTTTATTTCAAACTCCCCGTTCAATCAAAACTCTCATTGCATAGAGTTCTATTTCAAGTAAGACTCCTTCTTTAATTCCAACTCTTGTCTCCTTAGTGTTGTAGTCAAACTCCAATCTCCAAAGAGTCCTTCAAATTGTACGTTTTGTATAGTCTTCTTCAATTTTCAGAATCTTTCTCCTTCTACACATAGGACTTTTAAGGATATATGCTCAGAAGTGAAACTACTTCTTCACATAGGACTCATTTTTCAACTCAACTTCCTTTCCCTTATCATCAAGTGTTTGAATTAAATTCAACTTATTATATTCCCCACGTGATCTGTAAGTTAAAGTTTCCAGTTGCACTGATTTAACTCATTCTGATTTTTAATTATCTATATCTTAGACTGCACTTTTGAACTTGTCGGATCAGTGGAACACGTATATCAACTCGTTTCATTCATATTGTCATTCATCAAAACTTCAAGGTTCCAACAATAGGTATCTCAAGTGAATTAAAACAGGAATCCAACTGGGAAAAGTATGACAACTCATTGAAGCAAGATCTAGTACTCTTGATAGCTTGAAACCCAACAGCTTTGCCGTGGACCGATGCCCCCTAAAATAGATTATTAGGATACCTATCCAATTTTTTTCTTAATAACAGTTGTCAGACATGTTCACAGAGGAAAAATGCATGGACTGAGCACATGGACGTTGATTATTATTTTCTCTCTTAACAATCACAATATTCATGTTTCGAGCTTCTCTCAAGAAAAGTTCACGGGTCATATCTGTTACTTATTCTACGCTTTTCATCGCTTCTACCTTCACAAATCCCTCCATCTCCCATATTTCCACAAGTTTATCAGAAAAACTAGTTCATCTTCTCGAAGATTGAAAAATACAGAAAACATGATTTTAGGTGATGAGGCGGGTGATGGAAACTCAAAGCTAGTACTCTCATGCGTTGAACATCAACATCTGTGCTTACCGTTGAACTTACATTCTTTGCAACACTCTCCCATTTATTCACTGCCCTCATGAGATTCATCAGTCTTTTCACTTATAGAAGAAAGAACGCATAAGAGCATATTACTGGCACGATACTCAAGTGATACAGGAGCTTTTGCACGAATGTCAAAGCGAGATATAATGAGTGGATCGCTGTAAATTTTGGTAGCCAAAGTTGTCCTACCAATACATCAATCGAGACAAATAGGTCAAATCTCTCCTTGGAAAGATGATCCTGCATCATCTCGAATTATTTTTCATGGCCAACCATCATATTCTCAGGCTTCAAGGCATGTTGAGGGGCACCGGAGAGAGCCAAATTTTGTGCTTTATCTATTTGAGCAGTGTTTCTGCAATGCACTACGGTGTAAAGTATGGACAAACATTAACATGAAAAGATTTTTTATACAATCAGTGTAGTTTAACTAATATTATACAAGGTTCATTATCATTATTTTTACCAAATTAATGATTAGCTAATCTTATCATGACATTTCACCTCTAATTACTCATAAATGGCAGATATACTTTAAGTACATTAGTAGTGCATATTGCAAATTAGTCATGTGAAACTGCATGTTAAAATTTACTAAAAGAAAGCTGCATATATCTATGCTTAATAAAAAAGATCGAAGAGAAAAGCTTATTAAATTATTTTAAAACAGAGATAAAATAAAGCATATACTAATAACATCTGCTTTATGAGTAGATCATCTATCCAAATGTTCAAGGAAAGATTCACTTAGAAAAAAAAATGACTCATTCTATTTCTTAGTGGGGTGAAGGTCATGAAAGAAGATTGCCCTACTGGTAAGGGAAAGGGGACAAAGGTGTTATCATCTATCTTGACCAGTTTCCTGAGGCGTTGGAAATCCAGACTGGCTAAGCTCTTCAATCATAGTAGAAGTTATCTCAAGGACCAAATACTCTCCACAAGATTTAGCATAGCACAAGTGTGACGACTCTCATAGATATATTCTCCTTCACGAATTTCATGTATCTCAACTATTCTCCATTCTTTCCTGCCAATGTCATTTAAAATCAAGGGCGAAATCCCACAAGTTGAAACTGATTGAATCTATTCCTTAGAGTCGGCGGTAACAAAATATCTAGATGATGTGAAGAATCTAATCAAACACATAATTTGCAGGATTATTGAGTTTGTTTCACTAGTCTAATAGCGCAATTACATGTATAAAAGATGAAGTACATCGAAAGATTATAGTCTATGAATCATACCTTGTTATAGAGTTGTTTCAATACTTTTCGGAGAAGAAATCTTCAAAGAATTTTCACTCAAACTTGAGAGGAATTAGAGAAGGAAAAAGAAGTTTTTTCTGTCCATTTTCTTTCTTGCAGAGAATGAAAAGATGCATTGATTTCTCCTGCGAGAAATCTTTTATAATTCTAAAGGGACACAACTCTTCAAATACTTGTGTCTCTTTCTTTTATTTACTAATATATAATACATAATTATATATTTAATTTCTCTACACATGGATCCGGATTGACCCACATGGATGACCCGATCCAATATCCTTCATCTCCCGCTCATAAATATAGTGGGTCAACTCTCATTCCTATTCTGTAACATTCATACGTAATGACTAGACCGTGTGACCGGTGCATACTTCAAGAGATTCGTTGTTATATATGTGTTAGGAATATATAACATCCCGATGAATGAAACTTAGAGTAGATTATAGTATGCAATATCCTAGATCATATATTACATTCATATTTCTCATCGTCTTTTTTTCTTAATCTTGGGTTCATCATTATGTACTTGTCTCATAAACAAACATAAAGGACATCAATCAACACAATCAATTATGATAATATTTAATGATCTTCCTCATCTCATTAATTGCTTAATCTTAAAGTGATATGTCTTTCTAGAAATGTCTCGCTAGGCTGAATCAGCCATTATCTCTTACCAACGTACTAAGATAGGAAACACTAAATTAAATCTCAAGAAACTGAAAGTCATGAGGGTACAATGTGAAAAATTACTTAAATTTTTCAGGGCTTCACATGATAGCAAGTAGAGACTAAACTTGTGTCGCCCTTATGGATCACTTTATGCATACATGGTATGAAACGTGTATCAAAGTGTTGACTCCTTTTCCGTGGAGCGTATGTCTTTTATAAAGTAAATACTGTGCAAATGATACTTAAGAAAATTCATAATAGCTTTGAGTTCACAAATCTACTCAATCATTTAATTCTTTAGAACTCACATCTGGCATTAGAAACAGACTAATTTATTTTAATCACATTTGATTAAATACAATCTAACAAATAACATTCTGATTATAAACCTCCAGCTCTCTTTTATCATCACTTCTGACAATAATAAACTTATAACTGTCTCATCTCTACTACTTGTCACTTAGACATTAGAGGCGACAGCCTATGTGAATAGACCAATCTTTTTGTTTGTTTGACAAATTTTTCATCCTTAAAAATTAATATACATCATATAAAGAAAAATGATATATGTATATGAACCAACAAAATAAAGAATTAGGCATTAATCAACATTAACCTCAATAATGTAAATTTACATCAACATGATAGAGAAAAATAAAAATAAATACATCAACATCTACTTAAACATAATGACTTTACATGTCTTTCATAAACATAACAAGTTATGGGTTTTGTTAAGAAATCTATGATCATTTGATTTGTGGATATGTAATTCATGTTCACTTTCTTTTGTACAACCATGTCTCTTATAAAATTATATTTATGTCAATATATTTCGTCTTCTCATGATACTATGGATCTTTTATGTATGTTGTTGTAGCATGATTATCACAATTGATTGTGACAGGTTCAACAACATTATTATACACATCCAAGTGGATCAAAAAATATTTAAGCCAAACAGCTTCTTGCACAACTGATGAAAGTGCCATGAATTCAGCAGATGAATTAATTCAGCAATATACGACTACTTTTTTTACTACTCCATGATATGGCATCATTGTTAAGTAAGAATGCATATTCAGAGGTGGAATTTCTCTCATTTGAATTTCCTCTCCAATCAGCATTAGTGTAGCCTTTGAGTTCCATATCATTTTCTTAATAACATAAGGAACAGTCGATTGTGCCTTTGAGATACCTCCATATTCTTTTAACTATTTTTCAATATTGCGGTCTTGGGTTGGATTGATATCTACAAACCAATCTAATAGCATAACATATATCAGGTTTAGTACACGTCATAACATACATTAAACTTTCGACTGCGTTGGCATGAGAAACCTTTCTCATTTGCTTCTTCTCTTATAGAGTCTGAGGACACATCCTTCTGTTTAAAGCTTCACTTTGAGAAATCGAAGTGTTAATGGATTTGAAATGTTGTATATTAAAGCATTCAAGAACTTTCTCAATCCAAGGTTCTTGTGAATGAAACACCAATCTCTTCAAACGATCTCTTAAAATCTTAGTTTTAAAATATATGCTACTTGACCCATGTCTTTTATCTCAAAAGTAGATGATAACCACTCTTTTATTTCTTTTACATACTCGATGTCACTTGCAACTATAAATATGTCGTCTACATACAATGATAAGATTACAAACTTATCTTTGAATATTTGGATGTATGCAGAATGATCTTCATGAATCATAACGAAATGATATGATATTATCGCATTATGAAAATGCAAGTACCATCTTCTAGAAGATTGTTTAAGGCCAAAAATTGACCTTCGAAGTCGACATACTTTATTTTCTTCTTCTTTTTTCATGAAACCTACAGGTTTTTTCATATAGATTTCTTCTTCTAGTTCTTCATTGAAAAATACATTTTTCACATCTATTTGATGCAATTAAAGATCCAACATAGCCATTATAGACAAAATTAATATGATGAAGTAAAGCGTACAACAAGGAGAAAAAGTTTTTCATAATCAATTCTTTCCTGTTGTGTGTACCCTTTAGCTACTAGACAAGCTTTAAATTTTTTGATACTACCATCTGCCTTATGCTTAATTTTGAGAATTCATTTATTTTCAACAGTTTTTTGGCCTATGGACAGATCAGTCAATTTTGACACTTGGTTAGGTTTCATTGACTCCATCTCCTCCTCTTTCATTGCTTTTAATAATTTTTCTTTGGCAAGATATGTAAGAGCCTTATTTATATTCTTGTCTTTTCATCATCTAGAGTAACTATAAATACTTTTTCTTCGATCTCAAATCAACCACGACAAGGAATTTGTGAACAACTAGTTCGACGAGGTTGAGATTGAAAAATTAATTTATCAATTGATAAGTTATTCTCACTCAATTATCAATACCACTAGGAATTTTGAAAATAGGAATTGATCCATTATCATTAACATAAATTTCACTCAAATTCATTGGAATGTCAATAGCAGAAGTTTTGGTCTGTAATTTCATAAAGAGATAAGTCTTGACCTATCTCGTCCTGCTCAAAAAAATCATTCTATATGAATGTAACATCACATGACTCAATTTTAGTTACAATGTCACTATCTTATTAACCTGTGAACACATAACCCTTAAACTGTTCAGTATCTTATAAGATACATTTTTTTCTCCTTGGACCTAATTTTTCATAATGGGGAGAAGGGTTATGAATAAAATAGCACAACCCCAAGACTTTAAAATTCTCAAATCAGACTTTAATTTAGTTCATAACTCATATGGTGTAGTTGTAACTGATGTAAAGGGGACACTATTAAGTACAAATGCAGTAATGAGCTATGCATAACCCCAATAGGTGATTAGCAATTTTGCTTGTGACATCATTGACCTAACCATTACTAACAAGGTTCTATTTTGTCGTTCCGCAATACCATTTTATTATGGAGTATAAGGAGTAGTTAATTGTATTTGAATTTTCTTTTCATCACACAATTATTTGAACTTATTAGAAAAATTCTCTCTACCTCGATCGGTTCTTAGAGCTTTAATTTTTTAATCCACCTAACTTTCAACTAAGTTCATAAACTTAATGAAGTAACCCAAAGCTTCAGATTTGTAAGAAATCAAATATGCATAACCAAATCGAGTAAAATCATCAATAAAAGTGGTGAAGTAAATAGCACCATGTTTTGCTCTTACATTCATTGAACTATAGATATCGGAATAAATTAATTAAAATGGAGTATCAACTCTTGTGCCTTTCTCAAATTATTTTCTTGCAGTTTTTTCGATTTAGGCAAGATTCACAAGTAGATTATTCTACTTTATCTATTGTGCCTACCTTCTTTAACTAAGCGATTCATTCCTTGTTGACCAAAATGACCAAACCTAGCATGTCATCATTCTCACAATTATAAGTTAACATAAACAAAGAAAAAACTAATATTATTATTATTATTGAGATTTTGAACAACATCTAGTACAAAAAACAATTGTAAAAATAATCAGTGTCAAATTTTGTCTTGGCCAAATACAAATTTACATCATGTTCATGAAAGAAGAAAATTAAATTCTAACTTAATTAATATTCTCCAAAGAATTTTAGTATATTCTTGGGATAAATAGTACATCATGTAGACATAGAGTTCGGCCACCACACATTTTTAGTTTACAGGTATCAATTTCCTTGGCCACCTCTTTGGAGTTATTTTCTATGTACATCCATTTGGATTCCTGTAGGATTTGTCAAAAATCTATGAAAGCATCTCAATCCGTCGTTATGTGCTCGGTGGCTGCTGAGTCTACAATCCACATAGGAAGTGATTTAGTTAAAAAATCAGAACAAGAAACATTAAATCACTATATAAATTAGTACTAATATTGCGTACTTTTTTAGGCTCAGGGCAATCTCGAGTAAAGTGTCCCTTATTCTCATAGTTGTAGCATTTGAGCTTAGCCATGTTTATCTTGTTCTTTCTTTGGAGAAGAAACATTTTCCTCTCCTTGTTGATTATTCTTAGACTTCTTTAAAATAATTTCTTTTCTCCCTTTCTTGATAAAATTCACCACGTTTGTGTTTATTATCATGTCCATGTTTAGGATTTGAACTAGTCATATACACATTTGTAGCGACATTGTTTACTCCAAGATGCTCTTCCTCAAGTTTCAAATGATGCTTAACATCTTCCATAATTTTGATGTTAACATTATGGGTTAAGTGTATTTTCATATTTTTCCAACTTAAGGGTTAGGAGTGAATCACAGCTTAGAGTTGTTGCTCTTCGGTCAACACATGACTCATATCTTTTGGTTCATTCACTATGTTTGACATACGGCAAAGATGTTTTCTCATAGTAAGAGCTCTTAACTTAGCAATTGAAGTATGACCAAACTTTTCTTTTAATGCGGATCACATGTCCTTAGCATCATCAAACTTTCAATTCTACCATAATATCATTATTCATACGGCTCATCAACATTATGCGAGTAAGAGAATTTTTATTCTTTCAAGATTGATATGCCTCAAGATCTTTCACATGTTGAGGAGTATCACCATTTTCAGGAAGTGTCAGAGACACGCTAAGAGCTTCTAGAGCCTCTTGCTCTTTCAGTACATATTGAATTTTAATACTCCATATTTCATAGTTATCACTGTTAAGCTTATCACCTTTGTTAAGCTTGGGGAACATATTCATCACCTTTGTTAAGCTTGGGGAAAATATTCTTTGCAGCAGTTTACATACTGATTTAAACAATTATAAAGTGTAGTGAGACAACTATGTACATTATTTAGCCCAAATTTATATACATAATAATTCTTAACATAATCAATGTGTCAATATGTATTTCGCATCATGTTCAAATTCGAAAGTTCACAAAGTTTTCGATCATCATCTAAATTCTAATATGTCATAATCAATCACTTAAGAACCACATATCTTAAATCACATAAATTCAAGATTAAACGAGCATAAATTATATAATATATATATAAACACTTAACTAAAAATATAATTATATAAAATAATAAATTTAAATTCATATAAGTCATGTCAAGTATAAACAATCATTGTACAAAATAAATACATATGATCATGGAAATATTTTAATATGAACAAAAAAGATAGAATAAGATCTATTCTCAAGTCCAAAGGCAAGTAATTCCTCTTAGGCAGTCAGTGAGAGTGACATACACTATTCTAGAGCTTCAAGTCAATGTACTTTTTAATAAAATCTTGTACTAATGACTCGTAAGGTCTCAACATTTTCAAACCTAACTTATGCAAAGATTTGTCGAGTAATTCCTTTGAAAATCATTAGGCAATGCAGATTGTAAAGCCATATATTTCTTCTTTAAACTTAATATAATTCTGTCCACACAACTTCTTAAATTAACTTGTTAATTCTCGTAATGTGTTTGTTGGATAATAAAATTTTTAAGATCGAAAAATAAATAAATCGAGACAAGAAAATATTGCAATAATTAATTTATTGATTTAAGTGTACGAGTGTTACAATCTCTATGAATCCTCTAATTCACCTTTTCAAATATAAATTCAAGGGTTTAAAGCTTGATCTTGAATTTGAACTTGATTTGATGGACTTGAGGGATTTGATCTTGACTTGTGCTTGAATTCAAGGGCTTTTGAACTTGTTCTTGAATATTTTGGTCTTGATCTTGAATCTTGATGAACTTGATTTGAATGCTTGAACTTTGTAGAGAAATTGCGGCATTTGATCCATGAGTTTTCTCTTGCTTTTTGTTAGAGTTCTAGGGGGTCCTTTTCTGAATAATGAGACCCCTATTTATCGTTGTGGAAAAGGAAGAATCATGATGAGGATGGACTTCCTTTGACCAATCAAATTCAAGTGATGTGGCGCCTTTTATGGGCTTTGATTTCATTGGACTTGCTGCATCATTTTGACATGTGGCACGGTCCTATTGACTCCTTCACTTGACTTGGCATGTCACGTCATTTGACACATGGCGCTTATTTGGACCTCTAGAATATGACAATATCTTGGGCTTTAGCAAAGTGGACTCCTCATTTTGTAGCCCAAATCAATGGGTCAGACCAATAAAAATTGAACTTTAATTAAATCCAAATATGTTTGGACTTAAATAATTAATCCAATTATATTAATCCGCAATATTCATTTGGGACTAATATATTTTAAATTTAATTTAATCTAAATTTCATACGGATTTAAATTTAATAAAATTTCATCGGATACAAATTGCCTCCACTTCAAAATTTGTCAAGATATTTAACGTATTGATGACTAAACTTGAAGTATTACCTTAAAGATTTAACTGGAACCAATAAGAATTCACACATGTAATGTCCAGATAGAATAACACCCAAATGTCAAAGACAATATTGAGTGATCATGATTAATAATAATTATTAAATATTATTATTATAACATTATCACAAATCATTGTGGATTCATAGTTGCTTTACCATAAGGAGACAAAATTGAATCCTTTCCACTGGAGGAAACCATTTCAGTATTCAATTCCAATGTGTACTTAAAATTTACTGTTGCACTGCCTCTATTTGTGCGTATTTGATTAGGATTTCTACAAATCTTTTTCAAGTTCACCAAGGATTAGGGGTTAAAAAAACGGCCTAGCTGCTTCTATAAATAGAGGTGATATATTATTGAAATTTGTAATCCAGTGTAGTAGTATTTTTTTTGTTGTTGTTGAAAATCTCCTTTTGCATCGGGTAGATCATTGTTCCACAACTGAAGTATTATAGGTGAGTTGCTTTTTCTTAATTTGTTTATTACTATTTTGTTTTCTTTTTCTCCTTTTTTTGGTAAGGTTGAAACAAACAGCAATATGCAACAATTTTCTGGCTTAAGGTGCGAGAGTTTAACTTCATATCTTTCACTTTAAGTCCGAACAATTTTACTTGAAGACGGTGGACATTGGCTTAAGGTGCAAGAGTTTAACTTTGTCTCCTTCACTTTAAGTTCGAACAATTTTACTTGAAGGCAGTGGACATCGGCTTAAGGTGTGAGAGTTTAACTTCGTCTCCATCACTTTAAGTCCAAAAAATTTTACTTAAACACGGTGGACATCGGCTTAAGGTGATAGATTTTAATTTCGCCTCCGTCACTTTAAATCCGAATAATTTTATTTGAAGACGGTGGACATCAGCTTAAGGTGCGAGAGTTTAACTTCGCCTCCATCATTTTAAGTCCGAACAATTTTATTTGAAGACGGTGAACATTAGTTTAAGGTGTACGAGTCTTCGTCACCTCAAGACCAGACCAATTTTGCTTGAAGACGCAATGGTTTTCTTTAAGTATGGGCCCTTTCACCGATGTATTATGCAATGGTCTTCTCTAAGTATAGGCCCTTTTACTGATGCATTTATGCGATGGTTTTCTCTAAGTATGAACCCTTTTCAATGGTCAACTTAAGGTGCAAAGGGACAAATCTTGTCCATCTTAATGAATGAAAATTTCTATATCCTTGTAGGGATTAACCCGTGAGAGGTCAGCTTAAGGTGCAAAGGAACAAATCTTGTCCACCTTAAGGCATGAAAATTTCAATATCCTTTAAGGATAAACTTGTTAGAGGCCGGCTTAAGGTGGAAAGGGACAAATCTTATCCACCTTAAGGCATGAAAATTTTGATATCCTTTAAGAATAAACTCGTTAGAGGCCATCTTAAGGTGCAAAGGGACAAATCTTGTCCACCTTAAGGCATGAAAATTTTCTGAGATCCTTCTAGTTGTAGACTTGGAGAACTTTGGCATTCCAAATCCCATTGAAGGATCTCTTTTTCTTTTCGACGGATTACCCCCATTGAGTCACAAATATTTACAATAAGTCCAAAATTTAATTAGAATAGTTTCATACTTAGCATTCGCATGGCGGATACTTCCCGAACATTTTTTTTTGACACTCATGCAACTAAACCCAAAATGAAATTCCAAGCGCCTACGTACCTCAATGAAGAGGATCAAGTCATAATGTAGTTCTGGATGAGTGTTTATTTTTCGTCCTAACTTTTTCCTAGGCCGCCTCTTTCGAGGTTTTCAACCTAGTGTACTTCTTTATTTTTTTTTATTTTTTTTAGTCGTACACAGTTTATACTCTTGCGGGCCAGGAGTGGACGTGAAGTTTATACTCGTGCCTCAAGGGATGTCATCTTCCTTTAAGGATAGTACTTTTTTAAGAACTTGGCATTGATAGGATCAATTTTCACTCCATCTGCATTGACAAGCTTGTAAGCACCATTTGAATATGCCTCTTGTATGACATAAGGTCTATTCCACTACGAGGTGAATTTTGCCCCAGACTTATGATAAGTAATAATGGGCCTTCTTACTGCAAAGACTTGATCTCCAACTTGGAAGCACCTTAAGCGAACCATTTTATTA
Source organism: Capsicum annuum (assembly GCF_002878395.1). NCBI lineage: Eukaryota > Viridiplantae > Streptophyta > Magnoliopsida > Solanales > Solanaceae > Capsicum > Capsicum annuum. The sequence goes on along the minus strand of NC_061119.1, from coordinate 207,559,180 downwards.
AAAGAACGAGATAGCCAGGCTTGATAACACTCAAGATTTTATTGAGATTTTAGTCTCTTCTCATCAAGAGATTCTAACTCCACAAGATACAACTTAGCATTTTCTTCATCGATGACCTCTTCTTGAATAGCCAGTCTCAAAAAAGGTATTTGACGCTCAAGTAGCAGGACTACTTCAACTCCAAAAGCAAGTGAGTATGGGGTTGCTTGCGTTGGTGTACGGTAAGTCATTGTATATTCCCATAAAGCTTCTTTCATTTATTCATGTCAGTTTCACTTGGACTTGGAGCCGACTTTCTTCAATAGATTGCATAAAGTCTTATTAAACGCTTTGGCTAAACCATTGGCGACAGTTTGGTACATAGAAGACTTACGCTGCTTGAAGCTAAAGAGATCACAAATCTTATTCATCAGCTTGTTATCAAACAGCTTGCCATTGTTGGGTATTATATATTGAGGGATTCTAAAGTGTAGATGATATTCACTCAGATGAAGTTTGCAACATTTTCTTTCTTTACTTCCTAAAGAGCAACATCTTTGGCCCATTTTAAGATGTAATCTATTGCGTCCAAGATGTATAAGTGTCCACAAAAAGATTTTGGTAGTGGTCCAACAACATCCATTCCCCAAGCATTGAATGGACAAGATGCTACAGTTGGATGTAGTACCTCTGGAGGTTGATGTATGAAATTTGCATGGAATTGGCAAGCTTTGCATCTTCTAGAATAGTCCAAGTAATCTTTCACCATCGTCGGCCAATAATACGTCACTCTTTTAATGTGAAAATAGATCTTCGATCCAGACTGATATGATCCACAAACTCTCGAGTGCGCTTCTTGCAAAGCTTGAATTACTTCTTCCTCTCCCAAACACCGTAAGAGTACTCCTTAAAATGATCTTATGTACAGTGTGTTTTTATAGTAAAGGAAGAGAGGTGCACAATGACGAATGTTATTCTTTCTCCTTAGATCTTCTGGAAGTATCCTATAACATAAGTAATCAATGATAGGTTATCGCTAATCTTCTTTTCTAGATTCAGACACGGCAACAGGTATTCAACCTTATTTTCTACATCCTCATCTAACGGCGATACTACCCATTCTTAGCAGATAGTAACTCGCATCTGATTTGGAAGAGTTAGGGTTGAGGCCAAAGCAGCTAGGGCATCATCTTGCTTATTTTCTCTTCTTGGCATATTTTGGAGGGTTTCATCTCCAAGCTACCCCATCAAATTTTGTGCATAATCATGATATGGTCGTAGCTCAAGCTTTCTGACTTCATAGCTTCCCAAAAGCTGCTTGATCACTAATTAGGAGTCACCAAAGACTTTTAATTATAGTTTTTTCATGTCAACTACAATCTCAAGTCCAAGTATTAACATTTGATATTCAGTAACATTATTAAAGCAATGATTTGTTAGAGTAAAAGAATATGGGATAACCTCTTCTTATGGAGTGACGAACACCACACCGGCACCAGCTCCATCTCGGTGTGCGACACCATCAAAGTACATCTTCCACGAGGGTTTGGCTTCAATAACCATTATATCTTCATCAGGAATTTCATCACTCAATTCCCAATCATTAGGTATCGGGTGGTCTGCCAAGAAGTCAGCCAATGTTTGTCCCTTTACGACCTTTGGGGGAACATACACAAACTCAAACTGTTGAAATTGAAGGTACCATCTTGCAAGTCGGTCACTAAGGACTAGTTTTGACATTACAAACTTGATGGGATTTACCCTAGATACAAGACGAAAAACATGAGCTTAAAAGTAGTGTTTCATATTTTGAATTAAGAAGGCCAATGCCAAACACGACTTTTTGATTGGTGAATACTTTAGATCATTCGGCGTCATCATTCTGCTCAGAGAGTAAATAGAGTTTTCTTTGCCTTCACTATTTTCTTGAGCCAATAGTGCTTCAACCGACCTCTCTTGTGCCACAATATAGAGTATTAATGGTTTCCCAGGTATGGGTGCTGCAAGAACAGGTGGCTTCATTAAGTATGATTTGATACTCTCAAAGGCATTACTACAACCTTGGTCCCATTTGAAGGGAGTGTCCTTCTTCATGAGACAACTAAATGGTTGACATTTTCCAGCCAGGTTTAAGATGAACCTCCTTAAATATGCTAGCCTTCCTTGAAGGCTTTTTAACTCATAAATATTTTGAGGCTCGGGCATCTTTATAATTGCATCGACCTTGGCTTAATCAATTTTAATTCCTCAGTGTTTCACAATGAAGCCAAGAAATTTTTCGGAAGTAACTCCAAAGGCACACTTCAATGGATTCATCCCAAGTTGATATCTTTGAAGTAACTCGAACACCATTCTTAGGTCTTTCAAGTGGTCGTTTCTCTTTCTTGACTTCATCACTAGATCGTCCACATAGCATTCAACATTTTTATGGAGCAGGCCATCTGCATAGCCTTTTGATAAGGGGCGCCAGCTTCTTCAAACCAAAAGGCATCACTTTGTAGCAATAAATACCTTTGGGCGTACGAAATGTGGTGAGTTCTTCATTCTTTGGTGCCATGCGGATTTTATTATAGCTGGATAAATAATCCATGAAGTAAATCACCTTATAACCAGTGGTGGCATCAATCATCAACTCTGGTATGGGGATTAGAAAGTCATCCTTAGGGAAGACGTTGTTGAGATCCCAAAAGTTGACACAAAATCAAATTTGGCCATTTTTCTTTCGTACTGGAAAAATACTTGAAATCCATGTAGGATATTTGACTCTGCGAATAAATCCGGCTTCAATGAGTTTGTTAACTTCATTTTTAATTAATGGAACCAACTCTGGCCTAAAGCACCTTTGGGCTTGCTTAACAGGACAAGCATCATTCTTGACCGTCAACTGATGGACTACTACTTTTGGATCTAAGCCAGGCATTTCCTTATATCTCCAAGAAAATACATCCATATATTCTTTGAGTACATCCATAAAAGTAGTTTTCTCCTCTATTTCTAGAGAAGCACTTAGGTAAGTTGGTCTTGGCTTTTCATCGGTTCTAAGATTAACTTCTTTCAAGGGATCTATTATGTCCTTTACTCTTTTTTCAAGTTGCGACAGAGCATCTCCATCATCTTCCTCCTCTTGAGGATCATCGTCGTTGATGGATATATGATAACACCAGAAAACATCTTCTATCTCTTCATCAACCTTTCTTTGAGATGAGATATCTTTCTCATTATAGGTCATAACATGATATAAGGATCCAACACTTTTTTTATCTTCCTCACGCTTCTTAGTATAAACCACGGTATGAGTCTTAACTTTTAACACCTCATTGCATGAAACCACCAGTTTTTTCTGTCGCCTCATTCTGGAAGGGATCAAACTTCAGAAATCCTTCTGGATTTTAAGTGAAGAGTGCATCATCGTGATTTGATGACTTCTCTGATATTTGTTGCTTTTCTTCTTATTTAGAGGTCCCAACCTTTCAAACATAAAAGTTCTTGCAATTGATTCTCCAAGTCGATCAAAGACAAAAGCCCTTTTGTTGGATGTAGTAGACTCCTCTTCTACAATGATGTAGTTGCTAACCGCTCGTCTTATGGAGATGTGAATTGGAGGTGGCTGCGTGTATCCTAGTCCTTCACGTGCTTGCCTGGTTGTACCTTTCGATGGAAGTTTTCCAAATCTTGATGGCTCATTTGAATTGTATCCAACCTTTACAAATATCTTTTATGCATTTGGATCAAAGCCATTCTTTGTACGTTTCATAGGCAGTGTCATATCTTGTAGAGGATCCTGAGCCACAGACACTCAAAGTAGTCTTGAGGATGGATTTATTGCGTCAATCCTCCTGATAGGTAAAGTTAGCCCTTTTAGCATGTTATCTTGGGCATTAGATGGGTGACCTTCATCTTTCTTTACCTTTGGTACGTATCGAAGAATGGGATTAGCCTTCTTTTTTGTAGGTGTGATGCTTTCTTTATTCGAAGTGAAGAGGGGCTTCTTGGTGGCGACCTTTTCGACAAACACCGAACTTTCTTAGACACAAGATCATCACACTTGGTCTTGTGACATCTTCGACCCTTTTCTCATTCACAACATAATTCTTGAAGTAGAATTTTGCATCGGCAAAGTGTGACTCATCTTTAGTGAATGGCTTATCATCGGCAACTATCTTTCTTTCCACTCTATTTTTTAGGTACTTCAAGCATTGATAGTAAGAAGCGAGATAATTTTGTTCTCGTGTACCCAAGGCCTACCAAGTAATATATTATATGAAGTTTTGGCATCTATCATATGCATCAATGCATTTGATTGAAAATCATCCATACGAATCCCTAACTTGATAGCTCATATGGCCCTCTGCCCTCCTTAGTTGAAGCCTTGGATTATTATACGGCTTTCAGCAAGCTCTTTGGTAGAGATGCCAAGTTCTCTCATTGTACGGATAGGTAGGATATTAACTCTGGATCCCTCATCAAACAAGATTCTATTTATATTTTTCCCTAGAACATGACCTACCATATATAAGGGACGATTGTATAGGGTTCCTCCAAGCAGAAGGTCGCTATTTGTAAATGTGATTTTGTATCACATACATGTACCTCTTGGTTAAGTGGCTCTGTAGTCTTTTCAGAAGATGAAGGAACCTCTATAAGTGGGTTTTTACCCTTTGCCCCCTCTTTGGCAGTATTAAAACAAGATATCTTAAGGTTGACTTGAGCGGTCTTAGAAAGAAATCAACTTGGTAAGAATTCTTTTAAAGTTACTGGATACCGTAGTTGTTGGTGGTGAAAATTTGTCATCCTCGTCTTTTTTGGAAGTTCAACCAACTTCTGTTTCCTTGGTTTCTTCACCATTCTCCTTTTAGTTGGTTGCTTGGACGTGTCCTTTCGCAAACTCATCTTCTTGCGTTTGCACCTCGTCACCAGAGTCCAAACTTCATCATCGCCTTCATCAACTGAAGACCCGTTAGGCTCTAATATCTTCTGATTATGCTCTTCGACACATGTTTGGACTGGGTTGAGCGAGCCAAAAGTGATAGAGATTTGATGAGAACTGGCTATCTCATCATCGAAGAAGATCTTCTTTACATTTATCAGTTGCATGACTTTGTCTTTAAAGACAAAGCACTTTTCGTGAGGGTGACTCACAAGCCTATGATATTTACAATAATTAGGGTCATTGGTCTTTCCATCTTCATTGGGCCTCTTTATCTATGGGAGTTCAATAAGTTTATGCTCAAGGAGTTCGTCAAAAATCTCGGTAATATCAGAATCAAGGAAGGGATATTCCTTTTCTTGCATCTCTTTTAAAGTTTTTTGATTTGGACGTGCTTTAGAAGTCGTCTTCGCACTTTGCTTCTTGCTCACCTTCGTGGTGACCTTCACAGGAGACACGTCAATATTCATAGATTCTTTGTTGTCATTTTTGGGGACAGACTTACCCCATCTTTTGGGTTCCTTCTTATCCTTTCCCCTTCGTGGGTCATGGATAGGCGCTACTTCTTTTCCAGCAGAAGACATGCTCAACTCCATATTGTGAGCACGGGTAGCTAACTCTTTAAATAATTTAGGCTTAATGTCTTGCAAGATGTAAAGAAGCTCCCAGTGCATTCCTTGGATGCACAACTCTATTGCAGAAGCTTTCCTGAGCCTATCTTTGCAGTTTAGGCTCGCACTTCTCCATTGATTGATGAATTCAATGACTAGTGTATTTGTGAGCTCTACCATGCTCACTATACGCCTTGTACTATAAAAGTGATTTAGGAACTCGTGCTGTAATTGCTCCTAACTATCGATGGAATTAGGCTCAAGGTCCGTATACAATCAAAGGCATTTCTCTTTAGGGAACGAACTAAATGTTTGACAAGATAATCACCGTAAGTTCCAGTATTATTATATGTCTCAACAAAGTGTGCGATATATTGTTTTGGGCTCCCTTTGCCCTTAAATTATTGAAATTTAGGGGTTTGATAGCCAACAGGGATTTTGAGGCTATCTATCCTCGTAGTTTAGGGATTGGAATACGCAAAGGAAGACTTGGTGACAATATCATACTTGTCTTTGAGGGTCCCTTCAATGAATTCCTTCAATTGCTCTATCGGGATCATTCCCTCGGAAGAAACTTGCACCTCTTTAGTTGGTGGTGTTTGTTTCACAAGATGTTCTGTCTCATGAACCTCTTGAGATTTTCCAGGTGCGTGGCTAGACTCTCCGTCTATCAGACCTTCCACCCTATCCACTAACTTATCTATCAGAGTATCTTGATTCTAAACATATTTGGTTATGCTCTAATTGCCTTTGTCAGATTCATAAGTTTCTCCTCCATAGACGAGGCATCAGTCATCATTGCTTGCATGATCACTGGAGACGTTGGAGAGTAAGATGGATTGTCGCATAAGTTGATCTTCGAAGTGCTCAGCTTATGCAATGTAAGTGGAGATGACGCATTTGTTGAATGACCATCGTTCTTTGCGCCAGATTATTTAGAACAAGAGTGCTCAAGTAGAGGTAAAGTCCTCTTAAGAGATTCCGCCACATTGCTTTCTCCTTCTGAAGTACTTGCATAGGACTTCGTTCCTTTTGGGGTTGAAGATCCAAAAATTAAAGTTGGTGCGGACGACACTAGATGTGTTTGTTGTCCTACCAAGCCTGCTTTGCTCCTTGTAACAACTCCCAAGCTTCCGAAAGTAACACCAAGGGTGCTTTCTACTTCAGCGGAGAACTTTGAATTAGCATCTTTAGAAGCAGTTGATTGAGAGTTGACCTTCTTGGAAGTTATTTCATTGTTCTTAAACTTTGAAGTAAGAAAAGCTGAGATGAGAGGTAGAGATTATCCCATTGGGCGTGCCAGAATTTGTTGGATAGTAAAATTCTTGAGGCCTAAAAATAAATAAATCGAGACAAGAAAATATTTTAACAATTAATTTATTGTTTTCAATGTGTGAGTGTTACACTCTTTATGAATTCTCTGATTCGCCTTTTCAAATATAAATTTAAGAAGAAAGGGTTTTGGTCTATTAATATCCCATGAATTTATTGGGACTTTGAAGATCGTTGATCTCTTTGTGAGTATCCTGTGAATTTGTGGGATACTGGAGATGCCTCCTTAAGGGAATATTTGTCCCTTTATATAGGCATAATTTCAGGGTTAAAGGTAAACTAACTCTAAGAACTCTAACAGAATTTGAATTCTTTTTGTAGAGTTCCACAAATTCTATATGTCTACAAATGCCCTCTACTTCAAGTCTTGTCGAAGTGTAGACTTGATGACGAGTCTTGAAGTACCCATAAAGCTTCCATCTTGATGCGGCTATAGATTTGCAGATATGATTTATGAGAGAAGAGATGAAAGGCAGATTTGGTCCCACTGGGTGTGCCAGAATTTATCGGATAGTAAAATTTTTAAGATCGAAAAATAAATAAATCAAGACAAGAAAAATATTACAATAATTAATTTATTGATTTCAATGTGTGAGTGTTACAATCTCTAAGAATCCTCTGATTTGCCTTTTCAAATATAAATTCAAGGGATTAAAGCTTGATCTTGAATTTGAACTTGATTTGATGGACTTGAGGGATTTGATTTTGACTTGTGCTTGAATTCAATGGCTTTTGAACTTGTTCTTGAGTATTGCGGTCTTGATCTTGAATCTTGATGAACTTGATTTGAATGCTTGAACTTTGTAGAGAAATTGCGGCGTTTGATCCACGAGTTTTCTCTTGCTTCTTATTAGAGTTTTGGGGGGTCCTCTTTGGAATTATGAGACCCCTATTTATAGTTGTGGAAAAGGAAGAATCTTGATGAGGATAGACTTCCTTTGACCAATCAAATTCAAGTGACGTGGCGCCTTTTATGGGCTTTGATTTTATTAGGTCTGCTGCATCATTTTGACATGTGGCACGGTCCTATTGGCTCCTTAACTTGACTTGGCATGCCACGTCATTTGACATGTGGCACTTATTTGGGCCTTTAGAATATGACAATATCTTGGGTTTTAGCAAAGTGGGCTCCTCATTTTGTAGCCCAAATCTATGGGTCAGACCAATAAAAATTGAACTTTAATTAAATTCATATATATTTGGACTTAAATAATTAATCAAATTATATTAATCCGCAATTTTTATTTGGGATTAATATAATTTGAATTTAATTTAATCCGAATTTCAAATGGATTTAAATTTAATAAAATTTCATCACATACAATGTTTTATAAAGATTGTAAGATCATCATCTTGAATGTTAGATTCTGGCAAGATATTAATCAAATTATCAATTAAAATTTTCTCCCTATCCGTTTGTTGCTTTGTGGAAATTCGTCTTGTTTTCTTATCATCACTGTAATTTTCTGTAACATCTACAAAAAATAATTAGGACTAACCACATATCTATATCCAAATATGTACATATAAACAATGGTGAAAATAAAGTCTTAAGAATTTTTTTTTATATTAGCATGGCTTAAAGAACGATAATTTACCGTTCTTAAGAACAGACTCACCCACTCCTAATTAAACTTGTTACATCAACAATATCATTTATTTCCACAAAGAAAATCGAGTTAAAAAGACAAGAAAAGTAACATATCAGTGGATATTTGGTCTTGTTACGAACAAAACAAAAAAATTTGAAAAAAAAAAATTCACTTGTTACAAAAAAGTATTCATAACTTGTTCAAAAATATGGCTATTAAGCCAAAACAGAATTTTCAGTCGGACACTCATCTAGACCAGGAAACAAACAAAAATCTTTGTCTGATGCCAATGAAGAATCTAATCAAATACATAATTTACAGGATCATTGAGTTTATTTCACTAATCTAATAGTGCAATTACATTTATAAAACATGAACTACATCAAAAGATCACAATCTATAAATTGTACCTTGTTATAGAGTTATTTCAAATACTTTTCGAAGAAAAAATCTTCAAAGAATCTTCACGCGAACTTGAGAGGAATTAGAGAAGGGAGAAGAAGTTTTTTCTGTTCTTCTTCTTTGTTGTAGAGACTGAAAAGATGCATTAGTTTCTCCAATGAGAATTCTTTTATAATTACTTTTCAAATAGTTATGTCTCTTCCTTTTATATATTAATATATAATATATAATTATATATTTAATTTCTCTACACATGGATCCGGATTGACCCACATGAGTGACCCGATCCGATATCCTTCATGATGTATATAACAGTAACTCCGATCGTAGCTTAATCGTTTGCTTCACCCATGTTGTCTTATTTAGAAGAACATGTATGCATATACTGTCCTTGTCTTGAAAATTCAAAAAATCCACAAGTGCAACTTGCCCTTTTAATTGTAAGTAAATTTTTTTCTCCTACCCCTTTAGGGAACAAGATGGCTCGAACTATATAACTTTTCATTTCCTAACACTGAATGCAGCTATGTCTGACCCTCCATATAAATTTACATCCAAATATAATCATTCCTACTAAGGAAAGCAAAGGGAATTTTTTTTCCCCTTCCAACACGATTTGTCCACCTCGATTGTGAAAATTCAGTTACTCCGTTCAAGTGTATCAAATACCATATCGGTCTTCCATACATTGTGTTTTTGGTGGTCGGATCAAATCCTAAGTAGCAACAAATAAGTACAGGTCCTATAATTTTATTCATGAATAAATTGGGAAGAAATACATGTTCTTTCGTGAAAGAATTGTAAATAGAAACATTTTGAGCACTGTTCCACATACAAACTATGCCATTGATAGATTTGAAATAATCAAGATTTCGAAAACATGGCTCATTCAAGTACTTGATGGGACAATTAGTCACACAATCTTTGCCTAAATTGTATATAACATCTTTTTTCCTCAAACCTATATGGACAAAGAATTTAGTCACGCAATTTTTTTTTATGTGCTTCGAGCCTTCGACGGATAAGGGCTCGGATATAAGGGAGCCAAAAGATTTCGAAACGCACATAAAATGCATTAAAGAATTGGAAGGAACATGTTTCAGAATTTTAAAGACGAGCTCGCGGAGAATGCAAGAAGTGGCCATGGTGACAATACTCTTGTTTTTCTCAATGTGAACGTGAGACCAAAATTGGACTAAGGTTTTGCCTCAATATGGGGTAGAATAAAGGGGAAAGGAAAAAATGACACTTCAAATTAAAATATTTTTATGAAACTGACCATTAAATTTAAATTACACTTTTTAGCTATTTCAATTTGCTCATTCGTTCTATACCCTTTTTACACACCTTCTATACAGTTTATATACATATTTTATATATATAAATATTATTCTATACGAAAATTGTACAATTTTGATACATAATTTATATAATAATTGCTTCTTTTTTACATATTTTATACACTTTATATATATATATATATATATATATATATATATATATATATATACATATTTGATAAAACTATACAATTTCTATACATATATCTTATATAGATACATATTCTGTATAATAATTACCACGTTTTTATAATTATATATAATTATTATTTCTGAACCAATTAAAAAAAACAGAATATTTTTTCGATTAAAAAATTTATAGGAAAAAAAACTAGATCCAAGTTGAAAATTATATCAGCATTGTATATGGACATATTCGAATGACCCAAGTTTAAAATTATATCAGTATTGTCTATGGACTGTATCAGTATGGACTGTATCTGAACTATGTGGGCCAAAATGATTCAAATTAGGAAACGGCTATAAAGGGAAAATAGTATATCCAACTGGCCGCTTCTTGAAAAAATATCAAACTTGAGCTATTTGTTTTAAAAAGTGTTATAAAATGTTCTTTTCCCTAGAACAAATGTACAGTTCAACATGCATTCTATAAGAATTTTCCTTTTATATAATCTGAATATTAATTTAAAAAAATTAGAATAATTGAATTTGCCAGTAATTGGCTTTAAATTTACTAGTGAAAATCTTTATTACACACATATATCGCGTGTGTAATAAATCTCTACACAATCAATATGATTTAATTATACAGTCAGACCTCTTTATAGTGGCAATGTTTGTTCGAAAATTTTATGGCTACTATAAAGAAGTGTTGTGATATATGTATACTTACATTTGACATCCAAATCTCATTTAACTGTCATAAACAAAAGTATACAAAATTACAGAGAACATGATTATAAAAAGGCAAGCAATAGTAGTTTTTTCCTCGTGAAATTATGAAATAGCTAATGTGCACTATTTAAATATAATTTTTTCTTTTAAATTAAATATTATTACTTAAAATTTAATGACTGAATGACATTAATGATGATTACCATAAATTTTTGTATTTTAGTTATTATATAATATATTTCTTACAAAATATTGTTATATAATATTTGAGTATGATGTTATATAGAAAGGTAATTTTAGAAAGAGTGTAGTGTTATAGGGAGAATGTACTTATAGATAAGTAAATATAAGATAAAAAATAGGTTTAGGAGAACATAAATTGCTATAGTGAAATATCGAGATAACGTTGTAGAGAGTTCCAAGTATATAGTAGGTTACTTACCATTAGGAATGTAAAATGGACAGGTGCAAATTAGTGGCGTAGTCACGCAGATTGAAGTAAGGTTGTTCAAAATCCAACGCAAAATACAACTGGCTTATTGATAATGAATTTCCACAGAATCATTAATTTATTTTGCAGAGAGAAGTACAGTTTTTTTTTTTTAGATTTTCTTGTGAAATAACAATAGATTTTAATATTAATTATAAAATTTAATATAAATAAATTGTAACAATGATAATATTTTTTATATAGTAGTATCAATCAATTACAGTAGTAATAATAATAATAACAATATAATAATAATAATATAATTAACTAACTACTATAATATTGTATTAAATAAATAAATATATAATATATAAATATAATTGAGTCGTGCTAGATACTGTCGTAAAAAATTATTTTCACAATATGAAATGTTTTTTCAAGATCAAACAAGCACTTTTCTAATTAATTAAATATTTCAAAATTAAATAATTTTTTCCCAATTAATCATAGGATACAAAATTAATTATAAACCAACAAATTTTAAGTTAGAAAAAAAATAATAAAATTATCATTTAAGTAAAATAAAAGCAAAGTAAGAAATCCTAGGCAGTGAAGGGAAGGAGAAATATAGATGTTAATGTCTATTGCAGAAAATGATATTGGCTATTTATAGTCATTCCAAGTCGGTGGAGGCTATGATTAAAAAAAATGTGAAGTGTTTTACTTGGGGATAAACACATGTTTTATTTGATCCCTAAGTAAACGCATACTTGATTACTAATTCACCAAAGTGGGATCCACGTGCTTTTTCTTCTCTCATTGGTTAAAAAATTATTATTATATTTACTTTCTTTTAAAGTAAATTGTAAGATATTCAATTAAATATTTTAAAATATCTATCAATTTCTCATATATTTTAAAATATTTAAAATAAAAGACTAAAATTTGTTGGATTTATATAGACAAAATATAATAGATTTGGTATTTTTTGGACAATGAATTAAACTTAGACCAATAAAATTTAACTTACAGAATTACTAGTGAAATATAATATTTCTATGAACCAATAACTCGTATTGTAACTCAGAGACTTTAATAATCACATTTGACCATAATTTTGTTGTTCAACGAGATTTTACGTCAATAGGTCATGCACATGCCTAGTTGTTCACGAGAGCTCCAGAGACTAGGCCAAAGTCTCATAGGAATGGCTTCATTCCACTTCTCATATAGGTGAATTCATCAAGTGTACATTGCTTTAAATACATCATCCGTAAGGATTATGAATTCATTAAGAGTTAATAATTCATCCCTCAATTTTAGTAGTTGTTCAAACACTCTCAATAAGTGAGAAGTATCAATATCGACTTGTTATTATCCAAATGAACCTACTTCATGGGATCTCTAATTACATAGGTTAGGTTATCATCTCTATTGACAATCATATTGGCCTTAACCCCATCTCTTCTGAGGTTTGAAGAACTAATTTTCTTCCCATAGATTTAGCCAGTGAATTGACCGAGTTCAATTCTGATTTCACATAATCAATGAAAATTTTTCCATCTCTAAGCAGTTGTTTAACAACACCATGTCTCAATTTCATATATCTGCTCTTATAGTTTTAAGATTTATTATTCGCAATAGCAATTGTGGTTTGACAATCACAGTGTATAGATACAAGAGGCATTAGATCATCCTTTGTCAAAGGGATGTTTTCTATGAAACTTCTTAGCTACTCGGTTTTATATCCAGCTAGCTCTAGAGCTACAAACTCTGACTCCATAGTCAATCTAGCAATAATCGTTTGCTTAGTTGATCTCTATGATATTGTACCACCACCTAAGGTGAACACATAACCAGTAATAGATTTCGTCTCATTTGAATCAGAGATCCAGCTTGCATCACAATATCCTTCTAAAGTATAAGGAAATTCACTATACACGATACCATAATTCATGGTTCCTCTCAAATATTTCATTAGTCTCATTAATACAAATCAATTCTTTATTGGGATTATGAGTATATCTACCCAGTCTACACACGGCATAAGCTATATTAGACCTAGTAAAATTCACTAAATGCATCAAACTCCCAATAATCTATGCATACTTAAATGAGCAACTGAATCAACATTATTCTTTTTCAATTTAGAGTTGGCATAATTAGAAATGGCTACAGAAGTTACCTTCCAACATTCAAACTTCTTAAAATTCCTTTCCACATAATGCTCTTGTGACAATATTATACCATCATCACTCCTTATAACTTTAACTTCCAATATCATATTTACTTCATCCAGATCTTTCATATCAAAGATAGTAAATAAAAATATTTGGTACGTTGCCCAATATTGAAATTTGTACCAAATATAAGCATGTCAGCAGCATATAAGCAAATTATCACACAATCATCGTCTACCACTTTAGTATAAACACATTTATCCACTTCAATAGAAGAAAAATAGTCTTTAATTAAAACTTGGTCAAATTTCTCATGCCACTGTTTAGGAGCTTGTTTAATGCCATAAATAGATTTATTATTAATTTACAAACTTTATTTTACTGTCCAAAAACTACACATCCTTCAGGTTGAACCATATAAATTACTTCTTCTAAATCACTATTTAAGAAAGCTATTTTTACATCCATTTGATAGATAAAAAGTTTATGAATTGGTATCAAGACAATTAATATTCGAATAGAAGAAATTCTTGTCGCAGGTGCAAAGATATTAAAATAATCAATATTTTATTTTTGAACAAACCCTTTAGCTACTAAACAAGCTTTATATTTATCTATAGATCCATCAGGATTAAGTTTCTTTTTAAATATCTGTTTACAACAAGTAGATTTTGCACTATGAGGTAAATCGATTAAAATTCATGTATTATTTTTATGATAGAAACAATTTCAATTTTTATTGCCTCTTTTCAAAATTTAGCATTAGAAGAAGATATAGTTTCAAAATAATTTGATGGTTCATTACGGACAAGAAATGTTTAAAATTCATTTTCATAAGAAAAACTAGTATTAGTACCCGTGCGATGCGCGGTCAATATTAAATGAAATTAATTATAGAAATTATTATCTTATTGATTTTATATGATAAAAAATTTATTCAATATCATTCACATATTTGAGTTTAATAAATCTGTGCAATACGAAAAATAACTATTAAAATATCGAACTTAATATCATTAATTACATAAGACTTAAACATTTCTTTCTGAAATTTAGTATCCGCGTGTAAATAATATTATATTATAATATAATTATTGGAGAATATTAGATAATATTGTGATCTATATTGATTTTCTTTGTAAAAAAATCATATAATTACAATGAAAAATGCATATTTAACATTATTATTATTAGTTAAGTGACTTACTTCTAAATTTGGTTAGAAAAACAAAGAATTAATGAAAGATATGTTTTAGAGTTATGCACATGAGGCTTCTCTGTAAAATTTAACTTAAAAGTTAAATTCTTTTATATTAAATATTTTAATTTGCACCATCTTATCAAAAGGAAGAAAGGAGTTTCCCCTTCTCTTTTCTTGTCTTAATAGATTTTTCTTTCAAAGTAAATTTTGTGTTCCTTTGCACGACCTTAGTCGTAGTATTTTTTTATAAATTTAAAATATTTTTGCATCAAGGAAAATATTTTGAGCAAAGTCTCAATAATAGTCAATTTTTCTTCTCTCGTATTTTTTTATCACCATTTTTTCAACAAATAACTTATAACATTATATAAAGTCCTAACCTGTTTGCATGATTTCACAATGTTCACTTATTTCTTATGATAATGGACCAACAAATATTAATGAATCTTATTGTATATTATTTTTTTGAATAAATGGTTTAGTCCTTTATAGGTTTGAATATTCACTCTTCAACTCTATTTTCGATCAACCCTATCATACTTTCTCAATTTACTCAATTTGAATAAAATTATAATTATTAATCACTATCAAAATTGAATTTCCTCCCATCTTAGAACATTCAACTAATACTTTACCCCTCATGTTTGTCAGTACAATAAGATATTAATCTTATTCATCTTTATCTTTTATATTGTACAAAGCAGATCAAAATAATTATTACACCAAAAGATCTAAAATATTCTAAAATTGGAGTTACAAATATAAATATAAATATGATTGAACGTATTGCCCGTTTATATCAATTAAAACAAAAAAATAAGAAAGTTCGTAGTATAATGTTTATAAATAACAAATGATAAATGACTTTTACTTTCACATTAGTATAATATGCTACATAAGAGTATAATAATATTTGCAGTAAGAATTTATTGTACTTCAATTGCATGGTAATACTTTATGGTAATACTTTACACTATCATATAAATATTCATTTTATGGTAATACTTCAATTGCATATATTCTAATTTATTAGTAACTCACACCTACATTTCATCATATAAAAATTATTATAAATTTTTATTGATATTTTTGTTATTAAGAAATATTTATTCCTAATTCATTTTATTGATCTGCACGTTTAAATTTTTATATAAGATAATTTCATCTTTTTTAATTAATTTTTGTTCATCAAAACAAAGTATCTTTTTCAAATTTGATTATTTTAAAATTTGAAATTATTCTTACATACATATTGTCACGACCCGAACCGGAGCTCTGGCCGTAACGGACATCCCGAACCATAAAGGACCGGAAGCTCTTCTCTATCTAGTAATCATGCAATATTCATAAAATAAAATAAAAGATGTGGAATTGTAAATCATTACGGAAACATGGTCATACTCTGAATTTAGTTTAGCATTAAAGGAAGAAATCGAACAACATCTAAACAATATCTGAACCAGTCTGCAAAATCTCTACTACATACGAAAATAACAACTTTCTGAAATTGGGACAAGGCCCTCAGTGGACCCAAACCAAAACAAGTAACATAGTCTGAAAAACATAGGTCTTCTGGAATAAAGAAGGCTTACTAATTGCACACTTCACTGCTGTCTGAAAACTCTACGGCTTAGTAGGACCTCTGGACTGAACTTCAGGCCCTGAAAGGTAGGGGGTTAATACAATTGTACTGGTACGCAGAGAAATCCAAAATAATGTATTTATATATATATAATAGGTGAGAGCAGATAACAAAACATCATGCATGATATAGTTCAAAACATTTGGGCACGTCTTTAATAATCATAAAACATTTATGTCAGTATAATTCTACTCTTTGTATTACTTCTGAGTTAGGCGACACTCCCCTACAAGTCTGATATTCCACGGGCTATATGAAATCCGCCATTGACTCGGCGGGGAAGCCCCCAACCCAAGTTTGCCGCAAGGGTTGGAGTGTCTGAGTCTAATATGCCACAGGGCACTAGGCCGGCGTAGAATAATATACCTATATAGACAAAACACGATTTTGGGCAATGAGTTGTCTGAACTCGTGCCTTCTTTGGGGAACCACCTAACATCTCTTTATGCCCAATTTTAGCCTTTTCTGACCATGTATTATTCTGAATTCAAAATCATGAGAGTCTGATAGAAATCTGATTTCTATATTAGTCTGTGTCTGTTATGGCATTGCCTGATTTGGTATCGTCATACCAAGACTTGCAAGTCACATCTCTAAGCCAATAATAGCTCCTTATTATCTCTTCTTTTCAAACATAAAATTTGGGGCCACCATATCAATAAATTGTTTCAAGGGAACTGTTTCTCAAAACTCATTTAAACATATGCAAGAAACACTCTTTTTCAACATTTCAAATACACAAGGTGGTCAAGTCTAAGTTTTCAATCCCATGCAATTCTTTCTCTTTAAAACAAGAACATAATTATATCAAGTAACACCCTCTGATCATCTCTAAATCATGTTCAAATACTATGATATTGAGAAAACTGCTTTCAAATCATAAAACATGCATTTCAATTCTTTCCCGATAAGATCATAAACTTTAATTCATCACAAGAGAGGGATTCCATAATTTGTGCTCTTAAACAATCTTCAATCTCAATTTTCATACATATACATATACGTATAAATCAATTTAAGGAGGAAAGGCCTAAAGGCTAAAACAACAATATCACAAAAACGTTCATGATACATAATTAAAATTATGGATTCCAAAACCCCTTCATAAACTTATGCTTGATAAACTTTAAATCATATTTGAGTGTTTCAACAAGCCCATGTAGTTTTAGGATAAACCCCACGTACCTTAAATTATGACTTTTGGATGAACTCTTGCTTTAGGGATGTTTTTCAAACTATTGATGGGTGATTCTTGAAGCTCTCGGTCTGGGGATTCTAATTCTTGAAGTAATTTTGAAAAGTGACGGTTGAATCTTGAGGTATCTTGAATCTTGGTTGAGACCCTAATGGTTGTTTGTTGAGAGATTTGAGAAAAATGACCATATTTTGGTCAATTGTGGGTTTAATTCTGTGTTAATTCTGAAAATTGGCCCAGCGCAATTGGCAAGGCGCCACAGGGGATAACCCGTCGGGTTAGGCAGGCGCTGCCTTGCCTATCGCCTTGCCCTTCCCAGATGAGGCAATCTACAGGGAGCCACGGGCTAATCCCCTCGGCTTACTATTTTGCAACCCTAAACGTGCCCTTAAGCCCGTCTAAAAATTCTAAAACTCACCAAGGACGTACTCTTGACTTGACCCATCGTATATCAACAAAAAAATTAAGAAATAAAGGATGCGAAGGTCGAAAATAAAATCCTCAAAGATTGGGAGTTCAAAATGAGACTAAGTCCTTTTTGACACTTAGAAAATTTTAAGTCTTCAACTCTATAAGCATGCTACTTGGAGATAACACGTAGATGACTTTTACAGGGTGTTACATTATTTCCCCCTTGGGATCATTCATCCACGAATGATGGGTAGGATATTTTTGAAGCTTAAAGGTATGGAATAATGCGGACATGATGTGTCTTCTAAGAAAGGATATAATTGATCTGAAACATTTAAACTTCTATCATGAAACTGAATTCTGAGCTGACTTGACTTTACTAGCTTCAAGGAGTTGATTAATGCCGAGAGTTTAGGATTCCATTGAAGTGTTCTTGTTCCAATCATACATATTGAATTGAGAAGTGATAACTTATGCAAGTATGAATCATGAGGCAATAAGACTTAGATCGTACGAGGTCATTACACTGTCTGAGCTAAAATACTTGGAAAAAATAGAGATTATGCACTGAATTCTTATGAACTGAGTCATGACTAAATTGCTAAATCTGAAACATGATGTTTGTACTGAACTGAATTCATAATTTACATGGATGGAATAGATTATCTCTTAGGATGGTCATACGCATGAGACTTCAAATAGTAGGACTAGGTGAAAAGGTGAAAAACTACAGTAACTTGTCTGTCTGACTGTTAAACTGAATTTTTGGCTATACAGACTGAATTTTTTTACTGGACACTGATACTTAACTGGAGTATCTCTCCAACACTCTTTCTAAAGAAGTTCTAGAAGCATTAGAAAGCAAAGAATCTTGGGCATAAGTTACACAAGACATTCAACTAAGGAATCACAACAATGACACTACTCTATAGCATGGAATATAGACATATAACTCATAAACTTGGATAGAATTACCAGGCCTTAGGCAATGCAACTTCTTGATTTCAAGCTTAGCACACTTGTCGAATACTCCCTTAACTATAATATTCCCCTTAAATACCATACTCATTCAATTAAACGTATAATTCTCATATAGGCATTGTGTAACACTCCGTATTTCAAGCTAGAATAAAAACCATCATTTTTATATGTAGATGATCCAAAAGCAATAAATCCTATGAAAATATGGCATGTTAATTATTTTAGTAGTGTGGGGAATTAAATAAGTTTTTCGTCGACATAAGATTCATCCAAAACGGACACTCGGTGAAGAAGTTATGGTTAATTTAAGTCTTAGTCGTAAAATACCGTCATTCCGGTGCTTGGCGCTTCACGAAGAGGGTTTAAATGACGATGGTCAATTTTCAGTGAGACTCCACGATGGTGATGCATGACGGAGTGGGCCAATTTCCCATTCGTCAAATTTCAGTGAGCCACCGCGATAGTGGAGCGTCGCAGTGGCCCATAAGATTGGGTTCCCGGTTTAAATTTTTCCAATTTCATTCAGAAGTTAACAAGGGTAGTTTAGACTTTTTTTCAAGTCTCTTAAAACGTCCAAACAGGAGATTTAGACCTCTACAATCATAATATACGACATTCTCAAGATATCCTTCAAAACAAAAACCCTAGTTCATATGTTTCTCCTCCAAGCAATTCAAGATTCAACCGTGGGATTTTGAAATTAATCAGAGATTTGGAACCCCCAAACCGTAGGCTTCAAGGATCGGCCATTATTCTTTATAATCGAGGTACGCAGGGTTTTCCTAAAATCTCGTGGACATAGAAATCATGATTTTAAGAAAGGGGTTTTCAGATTTATGAATACATTCATGTTTTAGAAATCTTGACGGTATTGTTTTGGTCTTTTGACCTTCCCCCACATTGATTCGAACTTGTATATATATGTATACTTGTGTTTTAAGGTTGATGATTTAATTGAGATCATGACTTATGTAAAATCCCTCTCTTGATTTGATTTTCCTTTACTTATCATATGCTATAGATATTTTGAATGCATCCTTGAAAAGCATGGTATAAAATGTCTTGAATTGTGTCATGATTGGATTAAAATTTGGATTTCAAAAGAGAGGGTAGTTGTGTTGATAAATGTTGAAAATATTCATCTAATGAAAGAGTGCATGATTTTTCCAAAAGCACATGACCACCATATGTTTAAAGGATTCTTGCATAGTTTTGATTTATGCTTCAGAACATGAAATATCTTATACTATTTGCATGTTTGGGTGGTCTGAACTATGTTCTAATGAAAGATCATACTTATTGTACTATGGCTCAGAAATAGGACTTCCAAGTCTTGGTGTGATGACACCAATTCAGATTATGCCATGATAATTTAGAACAAAATAGAATGCATGTTTGAAATTAGACTTTCAAATTTTAAGATTTAGAATGATGTATGTTTAGAAATGGTTAAAACTGGGCATAAAGAGATGTTAGATGGTTCCCTGAAGGAGGCATGAGTTCAAACAACTCATTGCCAAAAATCGTGATTTGCCGATCCGGGTATATTATATTACACTAGACTACTGTCGCGTGGCGTATCAGAAATAGAAACTTCAACTCTTGTGACACACTCAGATTGGGGGCTTCCCCGCCGAGTCAATGACGGATTCCATACAACTTGTGAGATTTTAGAATTGTAGGGGTGTAACACCTAACTCAGAAGTAATACAAAGATCAGACATTGCATTGACAAGAATGATTTACGTTTTCAGAAAGTGCCCATGTATTTTGGAACTATTTCATGTAAGATATTTTGACAAATTTCTCTCTAACTATTTTATATGTATCCAAGCGTGCAAGAGGTTTGAACAGTGCATGCAAGAGCTTAAGTTTATTTTGTTCGTAATGAAGTATGATGTTATATGTATGAAGTAGAAGTATGCCAAGGTGATATGAGATTGTAGTATTTTTCTAAGGCTATTACATGTACTGGCGGGGAGTGATTAGACATGACATGGAACAGTTACAGCTTACTGAGGACATGACCCTAGATAGGAAGGTTTGGAGGAAGAGTATTAAACTAGAAGGCTAAGGTGGGTGGTCGAGTCGTAGTCCTTAGTTAGGAGGTTTAAGGATAGCTTGGTTGGGAGTTCCAGTTATGGGGGAGGGGGTCCTTGGGTTGTTAATTATACTATTTTTTTATGAATGTTGGTTCTTTTGTTACTTTAGCATATTGCTTGCCTGTTGGTTAATTATACTTTATTTTTGTGGATGTTGGTTCTTTGTTCTTTATCATGTTGCACGACTGTTGGTCTACGGTCTTTTGTCTTGAGTCGGGGGTCTATTAAAAACAGCTTCTCTACTCTTTCGGGGGTAGTGGTATGGACTGCGTACATTTTACCCTCCCCAGACCCCACTATGTGGGAATATACTGGGTTTGTTGTTGTTGTTGTTGTATTACATGTTATGTATGGCTAGTGGTGCCGTTGAGTTTCTAGGTGGAGAAAGACTAGTTAAATGGTATATGGTGTTCTAAATAGCGAAGTTAAGAAGTTTGATAGATAATGTTAAGCCTTATGATATGATCTTGATTCTCATAGTATGATCTTGATTCTCATAGTAGAGAGATATAAGTTTGGAGTTGTGATGCTGGTAGACTATGACAAAAGTGGTATGGTCCGACAAAGGTTTAGAGATATCCATTTTTAGTGTTAGAAGGATCTGAGTTGGTGAATGTTTAAGCTGTTATATGATGAATTTTGGGGATATAGAAACCTAAGGGTTAAATCTTAGAAGTAGGTATTAGCATTGGTTGTTATACATGAAGCTACCATCTTACAGGGTAAGGTTAGTTTTATGTGTATTGTTATATCCCCGACTCTAGAGTAAAGTAATTTCAATTTATACTAGAGTGTATATAATGGTTTACAGACTTAGAGTAGTGGCTTAAATCTAAGGGGGAGATGATAGAACGAGTAACCAAGTCAAGTTTTCAGATGATAATTGATGTGCCAGTAAGTTGTGGAATTGGCCGTGAGAAAGAATGATGCTCAATCTATTCTTATTTCAGCAGTTTACTTCATTTATTCCAATACATACTCATGCTTTATGTCCAGCTTCATGATTATAGCTCATGTTCAGGTATATGATAAGGAATCATGTACTCTCCTAGTTCCTAGTATGATGAGTTCCCAGTTTGTTTAGCAGTCAAAATCGCTTTCCGTAAGTTATGAATTCCAAAAATTCAGATCATGCAGTTCATGACTCTTGTGCACATGTGATACTCTTAACAATCAGTGAAAATTCAGTTTTATATCAGGTATGTCCTTATATTAGATCTCTTCAATGAGTCCATCCGTGAGCGCTCTATTCCTCATTCCTCAGTAGGGTATCAAGTTACGCTTAGTACTCCCCTCATGTTCCGGATTCCGGTATTCCAATTTTTCCATGACCTTTTCCCTTAGGTTGAGATAGTGATGATGAAAAGTTGTCTAGATAGGAAAGAGTAAACATTTCTTGTTGATGAAAGATGGTTGTGTGCTTATTTGAGTTAAGGCAGTAATTGTGGAGTAAGATTGAGGCCAAGTCTTTGATACATGTCAAGGTTAGTTGAAGTTTTATGTGTTATATTTGGAAAAAATTAGTGTGTGCTTGTTTTATGTAAGTCTATAAGTTGAAAGAATTTTGGGGGGAAGTTTCGTGTATGGCTTGGTTAGTTGAGGATATTTTATGTGATCATCTGAATAGTGCAGGGAAGTTGTTATGGATAGAAGTATTAGAGAATATGAAAAATATATTTTATGAGTGATTGTTTAGAAGTTCACACATGGGTATGAAGATAGGCTTGAATGTCATGTTTGTATGCATATAGATGGATGCCTTGAGTGTTTGTGAATGTCTAATACAAAGTTGAAGGTGATTGCTGGAGTGGCAATAAGAATTATGCAGGAGATAAGGAATTGTGAAATGCAGGGTATGCTAAATTCATGATTTAGACACCTACTACAGTATTATGTGGTGCGTCTTGTGATTTTGAGTTAGGATTGAAGATGATGAGGGGATTTAGTTCAGTTTAGACATTAGTAGATGGAAATATCAACGGCCATGTGAGAAAAATAAGTGAAATCAATGAGCATGGTGTTTAAGAGGAAAGTATAGTTGAGAGAGTATTTTTGAAGTGTGGCTAAACTTGAAAGTAAGAAGTTGCATTGCCTAAGGTTTGGTAATTCTATCCTAGTTTATGAGTTATATGTCTATATTCCATGCTATAGAGTAGTGTCATTGTTTTGATTCCATAGTTGGATGTCTTGTATAACTCATGTCAGAGATTCTTTGCTCTCTGACGCTACTAGAACTTCTTTAGAAAGAGTGTTGAAGAGATACTCCAGTTAAGTATAAGTGTCCCATATAATTCAGTTTAGCAGTCAGGCAAAAAAGTTATTGTAGTTTTCCACCTTTTCACCCAGTCCTACTATCTGAAGTCCAATGCGTATGACCATCCCAAAAGATAATCTATTCCATCCGTGTAAGTTGCGGACTCATTTCAGTCCATGCATCATGTTTCAGATTCAGTTATTTAGTCATGACTCAGTTCATAAGAGTTCAGCACATAATCTTAAATTTTTCCAACTATTTTAGCTCATACAGTGTAATACCCTTGTTCGATCTAAATCTGGTTGCCTCATAATTCATACATACATAATTTATCACTTCTAAATCCAATGTGTGTGATTTGAGCATAAACACTTTAGATGGTATCCTAAACTCCCAGCATGAATCAGCTCCTTAAAACAAGTGAAGGCAAGTCAGCTCAGAATTCTATTTTGTGATAGAAGTTTAAATGTTTCAGATCAGTTATATCCTTTCTTAGAAGACACATCTGTTCTGCGTTATTCCATACCCTTAAGTTTCAACATTTCTACCCATCATTCAGGGAAGAATGATCCCAAGGGGGAGATAATGTAACACCCCGCATTTTGGGCTAGAATGAAAATCGTCATTTCTATGCGTAGATGATCCAAAAGCAACAAATACTATGGCATGTTATTCATTTTAGTAAGGGAATTGAATGAGTTTTCTGTAGACATAAGATTCGTCCAAAATGGACACTCGGTGAAGAAGTTATGGTTAATTTAAGTCCTAGTCAAAAAACACCGTCATTCCTGTCCTTGGCACATCACGGAGAGGGTTTAAATGACGATGGTCAATTTTCAGTGAGACTCTGCGATGGTGGCGCATCGCGGAGTAGGCAAAATTCCCATTCGTCAAATTCCAGTGAGCCACCGCGATAGTGGCGTGTCGCGGTGGCCCATAAGATCGAGTTCCCATTTTAAATTTTTTCAATTTCGTTCAGAAGTTAGCAAGGGTAGTTTGGACTTTTTTTCAAGTCTCTTAAAATGTCCAAACAGGAGATTTAGACCTCTACGATCATAATATACGACATTCTCAAGATTTCTCTCAAAACAAAAACCCTAGTTCATATGCTTCTCCTCCAAGAAACTGAAGATTCAACTGTGGGTTTTTGAAATTAATCAGAGATTTGGAATCCCCAAACCGTAGGCTTCAAGGATCAGCCATTATTCTTTATAATCGAGGTACGCAGGATTTTCCTAAAATCTCATGGGCATAGAAATCATGATTTTAAGAAAGGGGTTTTCAGATTTATGAATACATTCATGTTTTAGAAATCTTGACGGTGTTGTTTTGGTCTTTTGACCTTCCCCCACATTGATTCAAAATTGTATATATATGTATGCTTGTGTTTTAAGGTTGATGATTTAATTAAGAGGATGACTTATGTAAAATCCCTCTCTTGTTTTGATTTTCCTTTACTTATCATATGCTATAGATATTTTGAATGCATCCTTGAAAAGCATGGTTTAAAATGTCTTGAATTGTGTTATGATTGGATTAAGATTTGGATTTCAAAAGAGAGGGTAGTTTTGTTGATAAATGTTGAAAATATTCATATAATGAAAGAGTGCATGATTTTGCCAAAAGCACATGACCACCAAATGTTTAAAGGATTCTTGCATAGTTTTGATTTATGCTTCAAAACATGAAATCTCTTATACTATTTGCATGTTTTGGCAGTCTGAACTATGTTTTAATGAAAGATCATGCTTGTTATACTAAGGCTCAGAAATAGGACTTGCAAGTCTTGGTGTGACGACACCAATTCAAATTATGCCATGATAATTTAGAACAGAATAGAATGCATATTTGAAATCAGACTTTCAGATTTTAAGATTTAGAATGTGTATGTTTAGAAGTGTCTAAAACTTGACATAAAGAGACGTTAGGTGGTTCCCCGAAGAAGGCATGAGTTCAGACAACTCATTTCCCGAAATCTTGATTTGTCGATCTGGGTATATTATATTACGCTGGCCTAGTGCCATGTGGTGTATCAGAAATAGAAACTTCAACCCTTGCGGCACACTCGGGTTAGAGGCCTCCCCACCGAGTCAATGGCGGATTCCATACAGCCTGTGGGATTTTAGAATTATAGGGGCATACCACCTAACTCAGAAGTAATACAAAGATCATACATTGCATTGACAAGAATGATTTACGTTTTCAGAAATTGCCTATGTATTTTGGAATTATTTCATGAATGATATTTCGACAAATTGCTCTCTAACTATTTTATATGTATCCAAGCATTATTTTGGATTACTTTGCATACCAGTACATCTGTATTGACCCCCCTCCTCCCTCCAGGTTCTGAGGCTTAGTCTAGGGGTCCAGAAAAGCAATAGATTTTATCTAACAGAGTTGCAATGTCCAGTTGGTGAGCCTTCTTTATTCCAGAAGGCTTGTTTACTTTCAGAAAACTATTATTAGATATGGTTTTTGTCTACTAGGGGCCTTGTCCTAGTTTTCAGATTGTGTTAGTGATCATGTAGTAGAGATTTCGCAAACGGTTTGCAGATGTTGCTAGTTAGTTTTGGATTTCGCTCTTAAATGCTAAATTCAGATCAGATTTATGACCATGATTCCGCCTTGCTATAATTTTAGTATTTCCTTGTTTATGTATGAATGGTGTATATGATTTCAAGTTAGAAGGGTGTCCGGCCTTCATGGTTCGGGATGCTCGTCACGGCCAGGGCCTCGGTTCGGGTCGTGACACATTGATAAATCTTTCTACTAATGTCTAAGGTATCTTAAATCCTCTCACTATGATCAAGCCTAACTCCAAATCACAAAATATAACATGCCAGCAACAATACTAGTCTAAACCATATGATCCAATCTTCTATATCTTTTTTTTTAAAATTCATACCCTAAGCATAACGTGCCTTACCACTTAAATGACTAACTTTGAACTCTTACTATGGATTCACTAGTGCATATTGCGTCCCTCTACTTAAGTCCCAACATGACATTCAAGCCTATATTTATAACCACATATGAACTTCAAGGCAAACACCCATAAAGACATACTTCACATATTCTGTAAACTACCATCAATATAACTCTCACGCGCTACCCCAAGAACATACACACATAAATTTCCACCAACCATCACATGTATCAAAGACTTGGCCCCGATCTTACTTCACACTTATGGCCTTATGTAAAACAAGCATACAAGGATCTTTCATTAACAAGAAATATTTACTCATCACCACTATCATTACATAAGGAAAAGTCACTAAAAGGTTAGAACATAAGACCTTGAAGCATGGAAGGATATTATACGAGACTTGACACTTAACTGAGGCCTGAGGAATAGCAAATCAATATGAGGGATTCATTAAAGTGATCCAAATTGGGGGCACACATGGCTATCAGTTGAATTTTGCCAATCATTAGGAGTATAGCATAAGTTATGGGAACTGAACACACGATAAAGTATGGGTATATGAATTATGAGCTGCATGACCTCAATTTGGAGTTTATAACTTTTGGAATGTGATTCCGACTATTAAATGAACTAGAACTCCTCATTAAGGGACTAGAAGAGCACATTATTCTCTATCATATGCATGAACATGAGCTATGATCATGGAACTGAAATGTAAGCATAAGTAGGTATTGGGATAACTGAAAAACACTGAGATAAGAATGGGTTGAGCCTTACCCTCACTTTCAGATGTTCTATATCATACTAGCATTACTACTAGAATCTGAGAGCCTGACTTGTTACTTGTTCTATCATCTCCCCCTTAGCTTTAATCCATCAGCTTAGGTTTGAGAGATCCCTTACTAGACTCTAAATTGAACTACACTCACTGCATTCTAGGGTCTGGAATACGACAATACACGCGGTTAATAAAACTTAACCCGAATGATTACATTTGGAAGTGGAAAACCCACTGCTAATACTACCTTCTGAGACAAACTCTTGTATGTCTATAGCCCCAATAGTCATCATGTAATACTTACACACTTACTAACTTTGAATCTTCATGAGTATCCCCATAGCCAGAGTGCACACCCTCTAGTGCTTCAACTCTTATTTCTATTAGCTCATCTTTAAAACTCAAACTTAGCTTCTAACACTTAGCATGGATATCACCAAGCCTTTGATGAACCATACTACTTCCATCATAGCATACAAATATCGCGACTCTAAACTTATATATCTCTACCATGAGAATCAAGATCATATCAAAAGGTTCAACACTATCAATCAAAATTCATTAACTTGGCTATTTAGAACACCATATACTATCTAACTAATCTTTCTCCACTTAGCAACTAAACGGTACCACTAGCCACACACAATATTTAATAGCCTTAGAGAAATACCACAAACTCATATCACCTTGGTCATACTTTTACATCATACACACAACATCATACTTCATTATGAATCAAATAAACTTAAGCTCTTTCATACATCGTTCAAGCCTATTAAATCACTTCCATAAAACTAGTATCATTAACCAAGAAATCATCACATCCACCTTCATGGCCATCAACTAGTCAAACTTAATGTCTAGTGTTAAACATGATTTACAACCCAACCTTACACACAATTCTCACTTGGAAACTATGAAATAAAATATCAAGAAACACTAGTACACTAGAAATCCATAACAACAATAATCGATCATGACCTTACGATTTTTCTTATTATAATCCATTAGCACGTACTATTTCAACATATCAAGCCTACTAATTCTTTCCCACAAGACATACATCATTAATCTTTAAGCCACTATTCTTATCACCACATTCTAAATTTAAATTCAAGTTTATAGTATAGCATCAATCATCTACCACCAATGAAGAATGCAACATAATATTCTAGTCCATTAAATTGGGAAATTCTACACAACTACCTCATTTTATCTAGATACTACCTACAACCAAAACACATTTATGACATTACTACTATACCTCAAAATCTACTACATACCTTCTCATAAATAGTACTAGTTTACAACTACCAAAGAAAAGAAGGTCAAGGGGGTAAAGTCACATACTAGACATGGTCAACCTTAATCTTATAATATACCTCAATACGATCTTATCTACATATTCTATTTTATTACATCATACTTACTTATCCCAATAATACATTTAGACTACCTTCAAATTCCACATACAATAATGAGTCTATACTTATAACTTATTGGCTAATCTAGCCATTTTCATTCACAGCCTATAAGGGGTTTCTATAACCACCTTAACTATCCACTCTGGGCTCTTTCCCTATTTTGAATAATAAATATCTGAGTCAAACACTTCCTCCACGGACTATCATACAATCCATAAATGGTACTACCACACTAGTCTATTTCTATAAAATGGTAAATCATCCTCAATCAATGGTTATTCAACAAAAAAAAATTATTTACATAAAAGTCACCCTCACTCTGACTTCTAACCTTGTGACTTCATATCACCAACTTCTTGGTCCAATCTCACTACCAATAATTCTTGACACCAATACTTTAACTTATACTACTACTCGGGTGGAAATATAGTTCTTACATTCTGCTACACATCATTCCCCTTAAGCTTGACATCTGCAACATAAATTTTGAAATGGACTAAATACACAATACCGCAGGCTGAAAAAAATAATTTCATCAGAATCAAAGTTCACACTAGAATCCACCCTGAAGAACTAACGGACTCTTCTCAAGCCCTTGCACAAATTTCAAAATCTTAAATGACTCAATCAGAAAGGACCATACCATTTAGATTCTAAACTTCTGCACTTGAATCACCTCAATGATGAGACATATCTGAGCACATCAGAATAAGAAAAGGATTAAGATGACTTTACTTTCGTATGGGTGACACCATATCACGAATTAGAGTATGAAAGAGGAATATTTTGACTCTATAACACGAACTAGAACATGAAGAAAGAGACACATTCCTAAATGTCTTATAACCTCCTGCTTATAAGTGTGGCGCGCTACACACCCATAAATAAGACTCTACTCAATGCGATTTCGTAGACACCCTGGGACCATGAACCATGCTCTAATACCAAGTTTGTCACGACCCAAACCAGGGCCCTGGTCATGACGGACATCCCGAACCATAAAAGCCTAGATGCTCTTCTCTATCTGGTAATCATGCACAATATTCATAAAATAAAATAAAAGATGTGGAATTGTAAATTATTACAGAAACATGGTCATACTCTAAATTTAGTTTAACAATAAAGGAAGAAAACCAATAATATCTAAACAACATTTGAACCAGTCTGCGAAATCTCTACTACATATGAAAATAACAACTGTCTGAAACTGGGACAAGGCCCTCAATGGACCTAAATCAAAACAAGTAACATAGTCTGAAAAACATAGGCCTTCTAGAATAAAGAACGCTCACCAATTGCACACTTCACTATTATCTGAAAACTCTACGGCTTAGTAAGACCTCTAGATTGAACTTTAGACCCTGGGAGGTAAGGGGGTCAATACAATTGTACTGGTACGCTGAGAAATCTAAAATAATGTATTTATATATATAAAATAGGTGAGAGCAGATAACAAAACATCATACATGATATAGTTTAAAACACTTGGGCACTTCTTTAATAATAATAAAACATTCATGTCAGTGTAATTCTACTCTTTGTATTACTTCTGAGTTAGGTGACACTCCCCTACAAGTCTGATATTCCAGTGACACTCCCCTACAAGTCTGATATTCCACGGGCTATATGGAATCCTCCATTGACTCGATGGGGAAGCCCCCAATCCAAGTTTTCCACAAGGTTTGAAGTGTTTGAATCTGATACGCCACAGGGAACTAGGCCATCTTAGAAAAATATACACGTATCGACAAAACACGGTTTTTGGCAATGAATTGTCTGAACTTGTGCTTTCTTTGGGGAACCACCTAACATCTCTTTATGCCCAATTTTAGCCTTTTATGAACATGTATTATTCTAAATTCAAAATCATGAGAGTCTGATAGAAATCTGATTTCTATAATAGTCTGTGTCTGTTATAACATTATCTGATTTGGTATCGTTATACCAAGACTTGCAAGTCACATCTCTGGGCCAATAATAACTTCTTATTATCTCTTTTTTTCAAACATAAAATTTGGGACCACCATATCAATAAATTGTTTCAAAGAAACTGGTTCTCAAAACTCATTTAAACACATGAAAGAAACTCTCTTTTTCAACATTTCAAATACACAAGGTGGTCAAGTTCAAGTTCTCATTCTCATGCAATTCTTTCTCTTTAAAACAAGAACATAATTATATCAAGTAACACCCTAATATCATCTCTAAATCATGTTCAAACACTATGATATTGAGAAAACTGCTTTCAAATCATAAAACATGCATTTCAACTCTTTCCCAACAAGATCATAAACTTTAATTCATCACAAGAGAGAGATTTCATAATTTGTGCTCTCAAACAATCTTCAATCTCAATTTTCATACATATACATATACGTATAAATCAATTTAAGGGGGAAAGGCCAAAACAACAATATCACTAAAACATTCATGATGTATAATTAAAATCATGGATTCCAAAACCCCTTCATAAACTTATGCTTGATAAACTTTAAATCATATTTGAGTGTTTCAACAAGCCCATGTAGTTTTAGGATAAACCCCACGTACCTTAAATTATGACTTCTGGATGAACTCTTTCTTTAGGGATGCTTTTCGAACTATTGATGGGTGATTCTTGAAGCTCTCGGTCTGGGGATTCTAATTCTTGAAGAAATTTCAAAAAGTGACAATTGAATGTTGAGGGATCTTGAAATCTTGGTTGGGATCCTAATGGTTGTTTGTTGAGAGATTTGAGAAAAATGACCATATTTTGGTCAATTGGGGGCTTAATTCCGTGTTAATGCATAATAGGGGCGTTGGAAATACCCATTTTTCTCTTAAGACTACAGAAAGGAAACTGAAAATTGGCCCAGCGCAATTGGCAAGGCGCCGCAGGGGATAACTCGCAGGGTTAGGCAAGGCACCGCCTTGCCTATTGCCTTGCCCTTCCCAGGTGAGGCGATCCGCAGGGCGCCGCGGGCTAATCGCTCGACTTACTATTTTGCAACCCCAAACGTGCCCTTAAGCCTGTCTAAAAAATCTGAAACTCCCCAAGGACGTACTCTTGACTTGCCCCATCGTAAGTAAAAATAAAATCAAGAAATGAAAATCAGAAAGATCGAAAATAAAATCCTCAAAGATTGAGAGTTCAAAATGAGACTAAATCCTTTTTGACACTTAGAAAAATTGTAAGTCTTCAACTCTATAAGCATGCTACTTGGAGATAACACGTGGAGGAATTTTGCGGGGTGTTACACATATATAAGGTTATATAATTGGTCAATTAAAGAATAACTTTGTAAGGCAAAATTTTATTTGACTTCGAATATTAATTAGGAATGTATAATTTTAGTAGTTCTTTTCGATCAACATTATGCAATCTTTTCCGTGTAGTAATATTCATTTTAAATTTTTTTAATATTTATTTATTTTCAATCTACCCTCTTTTTAAATTCAGGACTATCATGTTTTCATTTCTAATATAGAATGATAGTGTAATTACTCATTGATAGTTATTCTTAATTAAGAAATTCTTTCATTAAATATGAATGCATATTATTTTAAATATAGATTACTTAAAATATATTGAATGATAATTCATTCAATAAATATGAATGAATATTTTTAAATAAAATTACTTGAAGTATATTGAAATAAATTTCTTTCATTTTGTAGTCCAAAGTTACCATTTGAGTGATCACATCTTTTTCATAATATTTTTTATTTTGGAATAACTCTTTGATTATTATATATTTTTTTCATATAAGTTGTTTGATTACCAATTGGTTATTCTCTTAATTGATATTTCTTGATACTTTCTTGATTTAGTCAATTGTAATCAAATCATAAATATCTTTTTTTATGTAATAATGTCATTTAAATTAATTATATACACATTTTGAGTGATGACATCTTTTTCATAATATTTTTATTTTTGGAAGGACTCATTTGTCATAATAATCTTTTTCATATAAGTTACTTGATTATTAATTAGTTATTCTCTAATTGATATTTTTTGTAATATTTTCTTGATTTACTAAATTGTAGTGAACTCATAAATGTTTTAAAATAATAATATTATCTAAATTAATTGTTTATTTTTTTTGAGGGATAACATCTTTTTCATAATATTTTTTTATTTTGAAATGAGTTTTTGATTATTATAATCTTATTCACATAAGTTACATAATTACTATTTACTAATTTATTTTTTGTAATATTTTCTTGATTTACTCAATTGTAGTAAAATCATAAATATTTACTTTTTATAATATTATTAGTTATGTTGTTTAGATTAATTGTTCACATATTTTAAGGAATAACATCTCTATTGAAATATTTTTTATTTTGGAATGACTTTTTGGTTATAGTAATTTTTTCCATATAAGTTGCTTGATTACTAATTGGTTATTCACCAAAATAATTACCAAAATAAATTTTGTTTCCAACAAAATAGATTCTTGTTGCCAAAATACCAAGTAATTAGTTCTCAATATGCCACTTAGCTTAATTTTAGACTAATTTCTTTGCTTTATTATATATAGAGATATTCTTTTCTAGGCCTTTAACTCTTTCTCAGTTCCTCAATATTAGAGGTAGATTTATTTTCTCTTTCAACAAGTACATGAGATATTTTATCATACAATGAAAAAATATGTTCAAATGAATTCAACATTCTTTGTCTCAATAATAGTGTTTCTATCAAGCACATCACTTTTCAAAACAAGAAATCTATATGCATATCTATGTTCAATATATCCAATAAGCATGCAATATAATCAATAGTTTTAGGACATATTTTTTTCCCTTTTAGGTTTACCAAAAAGAACTTTAGCAAGGCTTTTCCGTACTTTTAAATACTTCAAATTAGGTTTATAACATTTTCACAATTTATAAGGGGTTCTATCACAAATTATCAGGTGCATTAAAACTAATTAACATGGAGTTCATCATTTCTTTCAATGTTCTATTTTTTCTTTCAGCTACTCCATTAGATTGAGGTGAATAAGGTGGAGTTCAAGAATAATTTCTTATTTTTCACAAAATGCATTTAAAGACAAGTTTTCGCCACCTTTATCAAATCTTATTGTTTTGGTTATCTACTAAGTTGATTTTTAACTTCAGTTTTATAAGAAATAAAATCATCAAATGCGTCATATTTATTTCTAAGTAAATATAACTTAGTGAATCTAAAAAATCATCAATAAAAGTCATATAATATCTTTTTCCACCTCCAATCATAGTTTATTTTAAATCACCAAAATCAGTTGAATCAAAAATAATAATTCAATTTTTTTATTCACTAAAAACATGACTTTTTAGTAATTTTAGCTTCAACACATATTTCACACTTATCGATATTATTAGAGTCTAAGACAGATACTAAATCTAGTGATTCCATATTCTTTATGTAAGAAAAATTAACATGTCCTAATCTAGCATGCCATAAAGAAATAGACTCAGTCATATACGTAGAAGTATATACTTTTTCCTTAATAACATTAAAAATATTGAGTACAAAAAGTCCCTGATTACAATAGTCTTTTTCCAGAAATATATTACTTTTTGTCAATATCATCTTATCAGATTTAAATGTCATTTTTTCTTTAACCTTGTTTAGCAAAGCTACAGAAATCAGGTTTGTCCGCATTGTAGGAACATGTAGCACATTCACAAGGGCTAAGATTTTTCTTGAAGTGAGTTTCAAGAGCACTTTATCCTTACCCAAGAATTTAGTAGTTCTTGAGTCTCCAAGGTAGTCCACTTCACTATCATTCCCTATTGGTGTATAGAAGGAAAATGCTTCTCGATTCGCACAGATGTGCATGGTAGCCCCAAAATTTACCACACATTTTTTTTTCATGTGCTATAATATTTACTTGAGAAATGACAGCTAAAATAGTATCATCCCCTTCAGCTAAGCTAGCTTTAGGAGGGTAACCATTTTCTTTGTCATTTCTTATTCTTCTTCTGCATAACGTGGCATAATGACCTGGTTTCCACAAAGAAAACAAGAACCTTTCTTTTTCATAAAGTTGAGATTATTAGGTTTGTAACCTTGAGACTTATTACCATACCTTTTGTTGCTGTTGTTTTGACCTTGCACTAAGTTTGCCTTAAGTGTTAGCTCTTTTACTTTAAATGACTCCTTTCGATTGATATCTTCAATTAAAATGTGAGTCACTATCTCCTCAATAGTGAAATTTGTTTGCTTATGTTTTAGGCTATTTTTGTAGTCATTCCACAAGTCAAGTAATTTTTTGATCAATATCCTGACAGCAAACTTTTTTGGTAGAGAAATTCTCTCGGCCTTCAGATCTTCAAGTAATTTTTGATATTCATTGATTTGAATTTTTATCTGCTTCACGTCGCTCATCTGTCAAAGATAATATCTTCCGACTAATAATTTTTTGTTTGGTAGAATCTTCAATAGTAAACTTTTTAATTAAGACTTCACAAATAACTTTTTCTTCCTTGCAACTACAATATACATCAAACAATTCATTAGAAAATAGTTTGTAATATAGTATGATGTCATACCTTACTGGCATATTGATATGATTCCAGAATTTTTTTATCAACGTCTGCATCAGATTTGGATGTAGCAAAGCATGTGTCACGCCATGGACATCGAGTAGCGAGAAAACACATTCTTTCTTGGCATCTTTTAAAATTTTCGTTAGCAAAAATTTCAATATTTGATATGTCAGGAAATGATTTAGCATACAATAAAATAAGTGAAGCAGGAGTAGTAGGGGTAACATCAGTATTAGTTTAAGAGTTACTAGTATTATTTGCCATAATTTCTTAGATTATTGGGAAAAAAATAATAAATTTCAATAT
Organism: Capsicum annuum; assembly: GCF_002878395.1. Classification (NCBI taxonomy): domain Eukaryota; kingdom Viridiplantae; phylum Streptophyta; class Magnoliopsida; order Solanales; family Solanaceae; genus Capsicum; species Capsicum annuum. The sequence continues at coordinate 207,523,787 of NC_061119.1, read as the reverse complement.
TAATAGTGGTGGTGGTGGTGGTGGTGGTGGTGGTAGTAGTGGTGGTAGTAGTAGTGGTAGTGGTAGTAGTAGTAGTAGTAGTCGTAGTAGTCGTAGTGGTAGTGGTAGTAGTAGTGGTAGTAGTGATAGTGGTGGTAGTAGTAGTAGTGGTAGCAGTAGTAGTAGTAGTAGTAGTAGTAGTAGTAGTAGTAGTAGTAGTAGTAGTTGTCGTAGTAGTAGTAGTAGTAGTAGTCATAGTAGTAGTAGTAGTAGTAGTCGTAGTAGTAGTAGTAGTCGTAGTGGTAGTAGTAGTAGTAGTCGTAGTAGTAGTAGTAGTAGTAGTAGTCATAGGAGTAGTAGTAGTAGTAGTCGTAGTAGTAGTAGTAGTAGTAGTAATAGTCGTAGTAGTAGTAGTAGTAGTACCCCCGGCTTAAGATAAAAGGCAGTATACAAAAGCATCAAAAGCATAGAACACGATAAAATAACATAGGTACGACATTCACAAAAAAAAATTGTACATTCCCAAACAAAGGACACAAAAGTTCACCTAATTACTGACTACGACTCTTCCACACCCTATCCCTCTATCCTAATGTTTTTCCTCCAAATCTTCCTATCAGGGTCATGTCCTCAGTTAACTGCTCCAAGTCACGTTTAATTACTTCTCTCCAGTATTTCTTCAACCTACCCCTACCCCGTTTGAAACCTTCCAAGGCCAACCTCTCACACCTACTAACTGGGGCATCCGTGCCTCTCCTCATCACATAACCAAACCATCTCAACCTCACTTTCCACATTTTATCCTCCACTGACACCACTCCCACCTTCTCCCGAATAATTTTTTTCCTAACCCTGTCAGCCCTTGTGAATCCACACATCCAATGCAATATCCTCATTTCTGCCACCTTCAACTTTTGGATATGAGAATTCTTAACTGGCCAACACTCTGCTCCATACAACATAGCTGGCCGAACTACAACTCTATAGAATTTGCTTTTAATCTTGGGGGGTACCTTCTTATCGCATAAAATTCCCGAAGTGAACCTCCATTTTATCCAACCTGCCCCAATACAGTGAGAGACATCCTCATCTATCTCTCAATTTCCCTAATCGTAGACTCGAGATACTTAAAACTATCCCTCTTTCAAATCGCCTGCGAATCCAACTTCACTACCACTTCCTCCTCTTGCCTCGAATTACTAAACTTAAACTCCAAGACTCCATCTTAGTCCTACTCAACCTGAAACCTTTAGACTTCAGGGTTTATCTCCAAACCTTTAGCTTATCGTTAACCCCTTATCGCGACTTATCAATCAAAACTATATCATCCGCGAAAAGCATACACCAAGGCACCTCGCCTTGTATATTCCGCGTCAACACATCCATCACCAAAGTGAATAAAAATGGACTAAGAGTTGATCCCTGGTGCAACCCTGTCAAGACCGAGAAATGCTCAGAATCTCCTCCTACTGTCCTTACCCGAGTCTTTGCTCCCTCATACATGTCCTTAATCGCTCTAATGTACACCACCGAGACCCCCTCACCTCCATGTATCTCCAAAGAACCTTCCTAGGGACCTTAGCATACACCTTTTCCAAGTCAATAAACACCATGTGGAGATCCCTTTTTCTCTCTCCATACTGCTCTATCAGTTTCCGCACAAGGTGATTTGCCTCAGTCATGGAATGACTAGGAATAAAACTAAATTGATTTTTTGAAATAGACACAACCTTCCTTGACCTCCGCTCCACCACCCTCTCCCAAATCTTCATCGTGTGACTCAACAACTTAACACTACGGTAGTTGTTGTAACTCTGAATGTCACCCTTGTTTTTATATAAAGGAATCATCGTTATCCATCTCCATGTCTGAGGCATCTTTGTTGACTTGAAAATATTGTTAAACAAGTTGGTCAGCCACCTCAACCCTGACCCGCCAGAGAACTTCCAAAAATCCATTGAAATCTCGTCGGGCTCTATCGCCTACCCCTTCGCATCTTGTGAATAACCTCACTGATCTCGTCTACCTTAAAATTCTGATAAAATCCAAAGTTGTGACACTCCCCAAAATACTCCAACTCCCCTAACACAACACCACTATCCCCCTTATCATTCAAGAGCCTATGAAAATAGGACTGCCATCTTTTCTTAATGAGGTCGTCTTCCACCAAAACTAACTACTATAATATTGTATTAAATAAATAAGTACATAATATATAAATATACTTGAGTCATGCTAGGCACTGTCCTAAGAAACTATTTTTGCAATGTGAAATATTTTTACAAGATTAAACAAACACTTTTCAGATTAATTAGAGGATATCCAAAATTAAATAAGTATTTCCCAATTAATCGGTGAATACAAGTGTATGTTGGATGTATCTACAATGGAGAGTAATTCTTTGTCGTATTTCTACTATATATAAGCGTCAGTTAGCTGATAGCTCAAGCAGGCAACTGACGGTTGTCATGCCTGCTTTCAGTACCTGCTTGCTTCTTGATTTTACAATATCATTCTTAATTAATTATTATTTGTAACTTATGTATTAGAAAAGTAATACTATTTAATTAAAAAAAAGTAAAATAGACATTTATGACATGTTTGTTTTAGCTGCTTCAATCGTAATTTTATTATATCACCCCTAATTAATTATTATAAGTAATTTAATTATTAAGAAAATAATATATTTAATAAAACAGGTAAAATAGACACCAAATAATAAAGTAACTCTTGATGCTTTAAATTAATTTGGCGTCTTATATGATACTCACTTAAAAAAATTTCACAAGTATTTTTATAGCAATTTTATTATATCACTTCTTATTAGTTATTATGAGTCATTTAAGACATGTTTGCTTCGCTACTTCAATCTTCATATTTGGTTGACTCTCGAAATTATATTAGTGTTGCTTAAATTAAAATATAAGAAAAAGTATTATAAATCACAATAATTAAAAACTTAAATTATTTCAAAAATATAATTGGTTATCAATGCCACAAAAGCTTGAACAAGGAGAGTATTATAAATTACAATAGCTAACCGTTTAAATATAAAATTACAATGCCAAAACATATTATAAATTTCAATAGCTAACAGCTTAAAAATTTAAAAACATATTAAAAATATAATTAACCATCTAAATTGTATTTGTTTCACATAAATTTGAGATAAAAAAAATATCATGGGATACTCAGTGCCTAGTGTATGCATAGATCTGGGTCTACTACCCAAAAAAGAGGAGTATGTATGGCGGTTTCTGAAAATAATAGAATAATTTGTTAAACTCCATATTAATTAATTGAATTGCGATGATTTTGAACAGCCCCTAGTCTGTCAATATTGTTTAAAGCATATTTTCTTCAGAATATTATGTGGGTGTTTGGCCATGAATATTTAGAAAATTTGAAGTTAGAATTGGAATTGTATTTGTCATCATTTTTGTAAAAAAAAAAAAAACATTTAGAATTTGAATTATATTATGAAATAAAAAGTAAGAACAGGAAGAATAAAGAGAAAAGAGAGAAGAGAGAAGAAAGGAGACTTCTTTATTTCTCTTAAAAAATTCTAAAGGGGTTTTTATACAATGAAGGGAAACCCTTTATTTATAGAAAAAACTCACTTTGTCCCAAAAGTTGGGTTTCTAATTTTTTCATAAATACACATTCACTATATGTGTTAATACATTTATAACACCCCCCCCCCCCCTTGAATGTCTAATTGATAGATAATGTGCCTTGTAAAAACCTTACTAGAAAAAATCTAGTGAAAAAAATTCAGAGAAAGAAAAAGGGTACACATATCTAATAATACTCATATATGTTGCCTCATTAAAAACCTTACAAAAAAATCACGTGAGACAAAACCTCATAAGGAAAAAAGAGTACAACTCGTATTAACTCCCCCTAATGAGAACATCCTTGAACCTTTACATTTCGATCTTCTGCACCATCTTCTTGAAAGTTGCAGTTGCATTGTCACTTCAACAAATCTGTTGCACATCAATATCACCATTCTTTTAGAGCTCATGTGTATAGAAAAGTATTGGTGAAATATGCTTCGTCCTATCTCCTTGTAATACCCCGCATTTTTCCTAGCTTATTTTCGTCCCTAGAATGCCAAAGATTAGCTACAAGAATAAATAACATTTATTTCATATAGGATTTTCCACATTTAGACCTTCCATTGTGTGGTAAATTGAATAAGTTTTCCATCAATACCAAATTCGCCCAAATCCGATACGCGGTTGAGAAGTTATGGTATTTTAATGTTGACAGTATGCCATTCAAGCAACCACCGCGTCACGGTGAAGGATGAATTCATAATTGTCAAATTCTAGTAGTTCATCGTGATTCCATTGCATTTTGGTGAGTATAGCGCTAAGAGGTCCATCGCACCGTGGTAGAGTGAAAAAAGGCAATTGTAAATTTCCAGTAACTCACTGCAATTACACCGCATCGCAATGAGTATACGATGGCGGGATCACCGTGGCACGATGAAGATGTATTTGCCATGTACTTGATCCAATTATTGAAATGCAAGTTTCATGACCTTATCCTATTATATGAAATGCTTATTAGGTGAAAAAAGTTCCTAGAAATCACTTAGAGCTAAGTTGAGCTATGATCCTTTAATTCGTCCAATGTTCGATGCTCGGTTCTACAAGAATCAACTTTGAAAGTGTATAAATTTTAATGTATGTAGAATTTTTCATCTCAAGACCCACCAAATTGTAGATAATTTAGTTAGCTTTCCAACTATATCAATTTTGCCAAAATCCGATACCCGAGTCAAGAGTTATGACATTTTTCGTATGAGGTAGTAAGCTGCCGCGATTACACCACGTCGTGGTGGCCCTTCAAACGACAATACGGGTTATGAAATTTTGGTTTAAATAGTGGAGGTGCAATGGGGTCTTTTCCCACTTCAACCCAGGTCTTAAAAACATGATCTAAGGTTTTAATTGGGGCATTATTTGCCCCTATTCTCCAATTTTTTCCTCAAGAACAACCCTAATCAATTCCCTCAAGAATAAGCAATTCCATCTTCTTCTCTTCAACAAAAAGATTAAGAATTTGGGGTTTCTAATCCAAGAACTTCAATAATGCTTTCAAGATCATCTCCAAAGGATTCAAAGTTCAAGCTTTTACATTCAATTCATCATAGGAACCCAAGATTCAAGCTTTCTCATCTAAGATCATCAATTAAGGTATGTGGGATTGGAACAAGGACAAATCTTTCGTCCTTGTGCCCAAAAACTTGATTTTTATTAAAGGTTACATGATTTTTAAGTTAGGGTTGATACCCAATTCTTATTATTTTTTGTTTATGAAATTATCATGTTATTTAAGGCATCAATTGCAAGAGATTTACATATATCCATGTTTGAAATCATGAGATTCATATTATGAGTTGTTTTTCACTATCTTGATTGAGATTGTTGAAAGCTTTTAAGATTATTGTTGAGCATGAAGTTTAGATATGATTTTGATGCATTAAAGCTTTATATTTTGAATCCTAAGAACAAGTGATAAGTTTAAAGGATATTATGATCTCAAGTTTTATTGACAAGTTTGATAAGTGCGTTCAAAAGCAAATGATTGATCTTTTGATCCTAAGCTAAGATAAGGAATCCACATTCATTATTCATATAGTTCATGATTTAAAGCAAAGAGAAGCGTAATTGGTTTTTATTGTAAATCTTTATGCTATTTTAAGGTGGATTTTCTAAAAAGTTCTAAGCCTAAGTATGGGAGCAGTATTTATCACCGAGTTGGGTATGATTCCAAGGTCTCATGCCCCAGAACTACGTGCCACCGTAGGATTAAGATTATTCTCACTTCTACATGGATGACTAAGATTGTGATCACTTAAGTTAAGGTTCTATTCCGATGGCAAGGGCAGAATAGCTCTCCCCAACGTGGGCAAGACGTTGGACTCCATGAAAGCTCACATGGTTTATGTCAGTTAGAAGAACCTCCCCAAAGATGTTCCCCACTTGAAAGAAACAGTCTACTGATTTAAAGTCTTAAGACAAAAGCATAAGTTTTGGAAGTTATGGTTTTAAGATTCCTAAGTTCCAAAGTCTCTAAGTCCTAATAGTAAAGAAAAGCTTTTAAAAGTATTTTTCCTTCAGATAAAGTGTTTTTCCTAAAGTTTTGAAGCTTACAGACTACAAATTTTAGAACAGAAAAGAGTAATAGAAAAGCTTTTACAAAACTAAGTTTAAAGGCTCACAATTTATCCAGGATATGCTTTACAGAAAGATATTAGCTACAGTTTTCAGCTCTCAGATTTTAGCGTGAGTCCTTTACATACCTAGACAGTATGATTTAAAGAGAAAATACAAGTACAGGTTTTAGAACTAAATGTTATGACTCACTAGATTTATAAAGTATTATTTTCTTCTTATTATTTCATATTTCAGTATTTCAGATATTCCAGCTTATGTGAGTCATTTACATTTAGCATACATTGTTTTACAAATTATGATGATGAGATAATATTTTACTTATGCATTTCACCCTCATATACTCATTGCATCATCAAAGTACTGATCCACATATATTTCTATGTGCTATACTTGTTCATAATGTAGGTACAAGTTCTAGTATGCTCATTCAGACTCAGACAGTTGTAGATTCCATCCAGCAAGATGATGAGTCCTCCTACTTCAGGGACTTAGTTAGATTTATTTATGTTGTTTATTTTCTTACTCATATGTATTGATTAGTGGTAGTTAGGATCGCATCCTAGCTATATATAGACAGTATGAGTAGAGGTTTCATAGACAGTCAGTATAGTTGATGTATTCAGTTTCAGTTCTATTTTGTATAAGCAGAGTTGTATTTATCTTAATGTAGCTTTGTATTGATCAAGTTCAGAAAAGATTTATTTTCTGCATTTTCTTCAGATTTATGTGTTTAAAACAGTTGCTTATGAGTTATACCAGTATAAGGGCTATCTTGGGATCACTTGTGGTCCTAAGCACCGTGTGATATCTCGGAACTGATTTTCGAGGCGTTACACTCCTTTTATGAATCCTCTCTTAAATTGTACTATGCATGTTGCATTATCTTCAAATAAAATTGTGGTTACTTTTTCACATTTCAAACACCATTTTTCTTGAATGATATGTATCATAGACCTCAACCACACATACTTATGGCTTGCTTAATGAATAGTTATTATCTCAGCATGATTCAGTGAGTTGTCTAAGATAGACTACTTTGTGGATATCCAAGATGTGGCAGTACCCCCATATATGAACACATATCTTGTTTGAGATCGAGCTTTATACGGGTCAAATAAGTGTCTATCATCAGCATAACCAACAAGATCGAGACTGCAATCCTTAGAATAAAATAAGCTCATTTTTTAATCTCATTTCGAAGTCACCTAGTAGGATCAGAACTATACCTCGCTAAAATTAACCGAAAAGGATATATCAGGCCTTGTAGTACTTACAAGATACATTAGTCCACCAATTGCACTTAAGATATATAACCAATCCAATTCGGTATATTTCTTATTTCAGCAAAAAATCTATTGCTTTTGAAAACTCTCCAAGAGTTCCAATAATTTTCAAGTTATAAATTTACGCAATATATGGATTATAAATAAGTTTCCCAGAAACTTTTATATGCTTCAAACATTTTGAATCCTTAAAAATTTTTCATATAAATTTTGCCAAGTGATAATATTCAACATTTCATGTGCGACATCCTCAATTGTCTGGACTGCAAATCAAATAAGTTTTATGCTAACCAAGATTCATCCTTTCATGTCACTTGATAAATATTTCTACGTCAGTATGCTTAAATAAACTAGAATTCAGATCCTCATAATTTTTTATAATATTGAATCAATATTGCATCAAAGATATTATCGATGATATATTATTTTGTATCAGTTCACAATGTGACATAATATTTTGAGATCTTATCACTTCATTATTTCAAGTACCTCAACCTTTCATAAGGTTTCATGATTGTTATATCGTAGGCTCTTTATGAGCACATTGCCTCCTTATTATGAACATTTTCTCCTTTTTTCTTTTCAAGGAATATTTCATTTGAAACTAATTTTTCTATCATGTTCCATGCATGCGTAGACTTTGTCCTTTAGGGACATACAATTAGGAGCATCAACAGCTAAATATGAAATCAATTTGGGATTGGCAAATGCTCCTAGCATTTAACTTGAATTATGTTTTGAACGAGGATCATATTGATGATAATTCACAACATATTGTTTAGTTGTCATTGTATATCCATTGATCAAATACCACATATCAAAACTACTAGATAGAATAATTGGTTCCTTCCCTTGAACCAATCGAGAGGGAGGAATTAATCATAGTTTTTGGTCTTACGTAAACAAGTATTATTGTATGCAATATATCATACTTCCGACTAACACATGAAGTTTTGTTCTCGTGAGCAATGGTTCAACTATTTATCGGAGTCATTCAATGTCAAACCAACATTATCAAGCTAAATTGTCTTGATTACACAATTTGAAAATTATGCTTTTAACTTAATTTTATTGAACAAGTAAAATCTATTATGGCAAATGCAGGTTGACAATAGACGCACATATGATCATCTTATATTAATGCATCTTAATAAACACACACACATATACAAACACACACACACACATATATATATCACATGATAGGTGAATGATCCTTTATTCACCTTTTAAACTTTTCAGATTTAAGGAATTCAATTCCAATATTAGTTGGTCCAACCAACTTATCATGAGAACAAACAACATAGGAAGTTCTTGAAGAATCTTCTAGTTCTTCAATACGTACTCAATATGTACATCTTCGAGATGTTGTAATCGTTCATGTCAACTTATGAACTTATTTGTACTAATAAACTTCAAGTTTACTATGACATGTGTTTTTTTCTTTAGTAAACTATTTAGTTTGTCATGACATGAATTTTATATCAATAAACTCCTAGTTTATTATGGCATGTCATCTCATTGTGCTCTCATAACGTTTCACATTCATGTTTTTAGCATAGTAACTTGAAGATACTTAATCTTCCAATTATTCTACCTCTACTGGAGGTAGGCTGTGATATCTTTACTACCAAGAGCACGTTCGAATTTATAAGTTTTACTAAATACAGTTATATTCACCCTAGGGTATAGATCTGCATTTGTAACAATCAAAATTCTTGTTCCCCAGGAATGAAATATAATCGTGTCTTACACATATTAAATTATGATAGCTTATAGCCTCTTATAAGACATTGCTACTTCAAGAGCAAATTGAGACATACATATAGGTTTAGAGAAATTTTCTCTAACATATCTTATAATCAAACATGTGAAAATAATATCACTTTTGATGATTATTATCATATTGTCTCATGATTATTATCATATTGTCCCTCCATGCTTATATTCAGACATTCAATTATTTTCAGACATATTAAGCATTGCTACCACATTCGCTCTAGAGAATAGAGCATATTCAATGGGACATGTTTCATGACTTTTCACAAATATATATATATATATATATATATATATATATATTGCTTAGCCATCATTATATTATCAATATGGTGCATTAAGATTCAAACTCAACGTCTTATCCATATAAAGGTGTCTTAAGCATAAATCCATAGGACTTGAATTCAACATCTTATTATAGTGTTATAAGATTTGAATCCATCTTCTTACTCTCAACCAATGAGGTAATATGTCAAACTGTACAAGATTTTTCCCGTAACCCTTTGATAAATTACAATTTCATTATTATATGGATAACTAAACAACTTACATTTCAATATAATAGAGGATTCCGGTTAATCCTATTTTGGAATTATAAAAAATATGATGATATAATAAATTGTCAAAGTAAAAATTTATCCTCCACAAGAAACCCAACAAGATTCTGCAAAAATTTAAAATCTACACAAGTATGTTAGTAACAACCATTGGAGCAGTAAGTGTTGGAGAAAAGAGCTCAAGCTCACTCTAGAACAAAATATTAAAAAGGAAAAAGGAACTAGAAGGGAAGTAGAATTTTCAAAAAAAAATTGGAATTGCAAGACTGTATTCTCTATCTCATTCATCATGATAAGGCCTTATAAATAAGCTTACAACTCAACTAAAGATGCAAAAACAAAGGGCACTAACTGCACTAAATAGGCACTAACTCAGTAGTGCTTTCAACTAACAATAAAAACTTAAGGGCTAAACAACCACTAGCCTAGACTAAGTCAAAAATAGTAAAATACTGAAAAAAAGTTGCAGTAACTTTTCTTCTTTTTTTTGAATCACTTATTCAACATTTTCCCTTGATTCAAAATCACTAACACCAAGCAATGATTTGAAGTAGACATGCTTCTGATAGGGCAGTGCTTTTATGAATATATCTACTACTTGTTCATTGGTGATGCAAAACTTCAATATGATCTCTTATTTTTCCACCAGCTCATGAATAAAATGGAAGCGAATGCCAATATGTTTTGTTCTTCCATGAAATTTAAGATTATTAGTCATTGAAATTGTGGACTTATTGTCGCAATATATTTTCGTTGCTTTCTCTTGCTTCTGGTTAAGATCGGCCAAAATTCTCCTAAGCCAAATACATTAGCAAGATGAAGAAATTATTGTGATATACTCTGCCTCTGAAGTTGACAATGTCATCGTTACTTGTTTCTTAGAACTCCATGTTATTGCACTTGATCCAATACTGAAAGTGTTGCCTGATGTACTTTTTCTATCATCCACCGAGCCTCCCCAATCACTATCAGTATAGCCTACCAATCTGAAATTTGAAACACGAGAGCATAAAATACCATTATTTTGCAACTCCAAAATGATGCTTCGATGGATTTCTCATAAACCTTGAAACGACACCAACAGAGTATGAAATATCTGGATGAGTATGAGAAAAATAAGTCAAACCTCCAACCAGACTTCTAAAACTTCTTGCATTGGCTTGCCTAGTATTACCATCTTGCTGCAATTTCTCATTCATATTCATGGGTGTTGCTACAGATTTACAATTGACCAGCCCAAATTTTTTAAGAAGGTCTAAGGCATATTTTCTTTAAGAAGCAAATACGTCACCTTCTCCTTGTTTCAACTCAAGCCCAAGGAAGTAATGCAACAAACCCAAATCTTCCATCTCAAATCACTCATCATACTAGATTTAAATTTAGTTACGATAGAGTGATATGAACCCAGGTAAATTATATCATCAACATAGAGACATACACCAAGAAGATCATTGTTACCTTGCTTCCTTAAGTACAGAGTAGGCTCACTTTCACTCTTTTCAAATCTATTTTGAACAAAATAGAAATTGATTTTTCTATACCAAGCATGTGGCACTTGTTTCAACCCATAAAGTGCCTTACTCAACTGGTACATCTTTTTCTCTTGTCCACTAATTTTGAAACCTTGAGGTTAAGCAGCATAAACCTCATCTTTTAGTTCACCATTCAAGAACGCTGACTTAATATTAATTTGATAAAGTGACCATTTCAGTTGAGTAGCCAAGGCAAAAATTCTTCTTACCATTTCAAATCGAGCAATAGGAGAAAATGTCTCTTCAAAATCAATGCCATGTTGCTGCGAGTATCCCTTAGTGACAAGTCTTGCGTTGTTTTTCTGTACACTTCCATCTATATGATACTTTGTTTTGAATATCCACTTTAAGCCAACAACATTCTTTTCATTTGGCAAGTCGGTAAGATGCCAAGTTTTATTTCTTTGTATTTCCGTCAATTCTTCCTACATTGTATTCTTTCACTCCTTCTTTTTTAATTGTTTCTTCATAAAATATAGGATCTGAAACAATAAAAGAAAATTGACAAGATTGATTAGAATATCTAGGATTCTCTTTTCTAACTCTTGTTGATCTTCTTAGTGGAATTGGCTTAGCTAAAGGTCCTTCAAGTGTTGCAGATGTCTCTAGTGCAATTGCTTCTTCAAGTGAGTCTGAGGTAGCCTCTTGTCTTTCATCTAGAGAGACTTCAAAGTGTATTGAAATGTCATGTTGTACTTGTTTTTCACTCCAATTCCAACTTGACTTTTCATCAAATACAATATTTCTGCTTATTATCACTTTTCCACTAAGAAGGTTATATAACCTGTATGCTTTGGATTCAAGACAATAATCGATGAAAATATATTTTTGTGATTTTTCATCTAGTTTTTGACGAGTTTGGGAGTTAACCATAGCATAAGCAATACACCCAAAAATTTTCAAATGACTTACTGAAGGATTTGTACCTTTCCAAGCTTCACATGGCGTTTGGTTCATCACAGCCTTTGAAGGAGATAGGTTCAGTAGGTACACTGAGGTTGCAACTGCTTCTGCCCAGTATTGGTTTAGAAGTCCCTTGTCTTTTAATAAGTTTCTCGCTATCTCCATAACGGTACGATTTTTGCATTCAGCTACACCATTTTACTCCGGTGTGTAGGGTGCAGTAAGTTCCCTGTGAATTATAAATTCATCACAAAATAAACAAATTCATTAGATAAGAACTCACCACCTCTGTCTATTCGGAGAGTTCTTATGCGCAACCCACTGTGATTCTCCACTAAAGCCTAAAATTCTCAAAAGCTTCTGATTTGTATTTTAGAAAATACACCCCACTCATGTGACTTAAATCATCTGTGATGAGTAAAAAATATCGACTTCCACCAAAAGATTCAATATATATTCATTGGACCACATAAGTCTGCATGAATTAATTGTAGACAAGTAGAAGCTCTCTAAGCCTTTCCGACAGGAAATGACTTTCCACTTTGCTTTCTATAAATGCAACCTTCGCATAAATGAAAAGAATTAATTTTTGGTAATCCAATGACTATACCTTTTTGTCTAAGCAATTTTATCCCCTTGAAATTGAAATGCCCATACCTCAAATTTCACAATTCAAAGTCAGTTTTTGCATCAGAAACCAAAGCAAAATTTTTCACATTTGAAACTTTTAGCGGAAACATTCTATTTTCAACCATGAGCACATTAACCATTATTTGTCCTGATTTTTTATCTTTAATAACACATGCTCCATCATCAAATAAAAGTGAATATCCAGTGGCCATTAGTTGCCCAACACTCAGTAAATTATGTGCCAAACTAGGAACAAATTGAACATCATGAAGAAGCTTTACTTTACCATGGTTGCGTTTGATTGCTACTGTTCCTTTTTCTTCCGCTTGAAGGTCGTTATTATTACCAAGCTTAACTGTTGATTTTTGTGTCTCATCAAGTTCTTTGAAGATTGACTTCATGCCTGACATATGGTTGGAGCAACCACTATCTACAAACCACATTTCACTTGCAACTTCATAAGTATCACAATAAGCTATGAATAACTTACTTTTTTCATTAGTTGTCTCATCGTAATTCATTTGTTTCTCCTTGTACCAGCAATCTGCTTGCACATGCCCAAACTTCTTGCAATGATAACATTGTTTGTTGCTTCTATTGGCCCTTTTCTCATTAAAGTGCCTTTGTTCAGAGCCTCTGCCCTAACATCGACCTCTGTTTTTTCCACGAAATGCACCTCTATCTCGTCCTCTTCCTGTTGCTGCCTTATCATGATCTCTTGAATTGGGTGCCCCCACCTTAGATTGAAATATTTTTTCTTCCTGCTTTTCTGCTGACCTGTTTATCCTTGCCTTGTAGGCTTGCAAAGAACCCATTAATTCAACAAATGAAAAGTTTGAAAAATCTTTGAACTCCTCAATTGCAGCCACAACATGATCAAACTTAGGAGTTACACTCCTTGGAATTTTTTCAACAACGGTTTGATCAGTTATTTGATCTCCGTATGAACTCATTTGACTAATAATATTCGTTGCTCTAGACAAGAAATCTTTCACAGATTCATTTCCTTTCATGATTAAAGCTTCAAACACATGCCGAAGAGTTTGGAATTTTACAACTATTACCTATGAGGAGCATTGAAATTCAGTTTGCAAAATTCTCCATGCTTGCCTTGAAGTGGTGGTTGCTGCAATTCGGGAAAATACCGTCTCATTGACTACCTGTTGAAGGAAGAATAATGCCTTTACATCCTTCTTTTTGTTTTCCTTCAGCCGCAGCTCTTCATCCAGATTTGCATACCCTGCCTCAATCAAGTCCCAAAGATCTTTTGACTTAAACAAAGTCTTCATCTTGATGCTCCAGAACTGATAACTTTGTCTTGTAAAAACAAGGATGGGAGACTAAGATATGTTCAATCAATTTCTATTAGAAGCCATGTTTTTTTTTCTGTTAATAGATCACCTTAATATAAATCTAGCGTTGATACCATAGATGTTGGAGAAAAGATCTCAAGCTCACTCAAGAACAAAACATTAGAAAGGAAAAAGGAACTAGCAGGAAAGTAGAATTGTAGAGGATTTTTCTGGAATTGCAAGACTGTGTTCTCTATCTCATTCATCATGATAAGGTCTTATAAATAAGCTTAAAACTCAACTAAAGATGCAAAAACAAAAGGCATTAACAGCACTAAATAGACACTAACTCAGTAGGGCTTTCAACTAACAATGAAAACTTAAGGACTAAACAACCACTAGCCTAGACTAAATCAAAAACAGTAAAATACTGAAAGAAAGTTGCAGTAACTTTTCTTCCTTTTTTTTTAATCACTTATTCAACAGTAAGATCGTGTCAAAGTGTAATTATTTGATTTAGTTGCATGTATGCATATAAGACAATTTACATATTGAACAATACAAGAATAATACAATTAACTTAGTTGAAAATAAAAAATAGGTACAAAGATAAATAATATTTAAGATACCTAGCAGATGGAAGGAATTAAAACTTAATCCTTGGGTAAATATTTGATTCATAGCCCATGAACTTACTCGACTTTTTGCTTTCAAAGTTATCATCCGTAATATTTTAAAAACAAAGAAATTAATTTAACCATCATACCTGGCAGATGAGAGGCTTTATATTATTATCCAATTTTGATTTCTTAGTATCTTGTGTTAATAATGTGTTATGAAATATAAAGTAAGAACAAAAAGAATAGGGAGAGAAGAGCGGAGACTTCTTTATTTCTCGTAAGGAATTCTTAAGGGGGGTTTATACAATTATAGAAAACACTTTTATTTATAGGAAAAAACTAACTTTGTTCCAAAAGGTGAGATTTCTAACTTTTTCATAAATAGATTTTCACTATATATGATAATTCATTTCTAGATATGATTTATATTTCAACTCTTAAAAAGTTTCAAAGTCACACAACTTGACTAATTTAGCCGAAAGGTACAATCAAATCTATGCTAAAAGAGTAATATCTCAATATAAATAGTCACGTAATGTTTCAGATTAGATCTTATATACGAGCTATTACATATTATAACAAATATTTTTTCACTTTTTTCGGAGTTTTTTAAAGCTCGGATTAAAGATGCAGTCGTGTTTGGTTTTAGTTTTGAAAATATCATTTGGTTATTTAGATGTATGAAATATTGTTTGAATGAGAAATATAATTTAGATGGTGTCATTTTTTATAGAAATGAAAAAAAAGGGTAAAATTAGAAAAAGAAAAATATAGTAAAAGTGATAAAAATTGAAATTGAGGTTTTTAATATTTTCTAAATCCAAAAGAGATAAGGTAGAAGTGACCGGTAAACTATACCCGAATTGCTATGACACAGCTAAACTTTACAAGGATCTTATTTCCCTTTTAAACTCATTCTTTTTGTATTTTGGTGCTCCTTTTTACTAATGTGACTGTCACGTAGCACAATAATTTTATGCTCATTTTGTGGTGACTTGACAGCCATGTCAACATAAAAGGAGAACAAAAATACAGAACAAAATAAATTTAGGGTGGTAATAGAATCCCTGTAAAGTTTAGATGTGTCATAGCAACTTCAAATATAGTTTGGGTTACTTGTATGGGTATAATATTCTTTTTTGGATTTTGTATAATTTTTCTTCTGTTGATAGTCTTGGTCGAAATTTTGTGTAGAATATATACTTTTACAAAAATCTGTCGAGTTTTTCAGACATGGATAGAGGTAGTGAATGCCACAAAGAATCATTCTGCGCCTCTCTTTATTCAATGATTTAACCGAAGCCTATTCATGTTACTCAATTTAATATTTAAGTTATGTGTTGTCACTAGGGGTGTACATAGGTCGGGTTGGTTTGGTTTATATTAAAAAAAAAAAATCAATTATATCGGTTTATTTTAACTATAAACCAAATCAAACCAACATAAAATTGATTTTTTTGTTTAGGTTTTAGTCGGTTCTTTTGATTTTTTTGGTTGTTGTTTTTATAATCTTTAGTTTTTACAATTATATTGTGATCGAAGACTAGATCAAATATGTTTTCACTCATGTGCTAATGAAAAACCACAATTATGAAAAAATGAGGAGCGGAAAACTCTCTTGAAACTAAAAAGTGAGATGAAGAGTGAAATATTAATGGCCCGAATCTGAATATATATCTACATCTACTTTCAAATTATTGAAAATTATTAAAACTAGTTGAAAAAGTATTTAAAAAGTAGATTATAATTAATATTTTATGTATAAAAAGTTGGAATATTATATATATATATATATATATATATATATATATATATATATTTGATTCGGGTTCGGTTTAAATTTTTTTTTGTCAACATCAAACCAAACCAAGAATGATCGGTTTTTTTTTCTAACACCAAACCAACCAAACCAAATTATAAGTCGATTTTTTTTTCTCGGTTTGGTTTGGTTCGTCGGTTCGATTTGACTTGACGATTTGATTTGTACACCCTAGTTGTCACCATGTAAAAGAAAAAAGTATTGTCAACCGAATCTTGATATATGTATTATAAGAATTGTATAATTCAAGTCGTTACAACATTAATACTTTTAAATTTATTCGATAACAAATTTTTTTGAGCTCGCATTTTTCTCTTCTTTAATTTCAGCTACTCATTGCATACTTATAATGACATTTTTTTAGCACATTTGCATTAGTATGGGATACACTTGCGTGATGAGAATTAGTTATTTACCTAACGAAAGCTACCTATATCTATGCTAAAAACTTTCTTTAGAAGGGAAAAGCTTATTAACTTATTTAAGAACAGGAGACATAAAAAACATATAGTACTAAGCTAATACATCTGCTTTATGGGTAGAATCTATCTATATGTTCAAAACAAAGGTGTTGTCCTCTCTATGTTGACCAGCTTCGCAAGGTGTTGGAAATCCACAATATTTAGTATAAAACTAATGTGTCCCTCGTTTCTATATTTTTGTTCATGAGTTTCATGTATCTCAATTGTTCTCCAGTCTTTCTTTTCAAAGTAATACAAGAATAGGGGCGAAATTCCACAAGTTGAAACAGATAGAATCTCTCCCATAGTGTTGGCGGTAAATAAAGGGCTAAAAGATGTGTTTGATAGTAACTCCAATGGTAGCTCAATCGTTTGCTTCAACCATATCTCATTTTACAAGGACATGTAAATGTATGTTTTCATCGCCACAAAAATTAGAACTATCCACAAGTGCAACTTGTCGCTTTATTTCTAATATTTTTGATGAGTAGTTTGGAAAACTCAATCCCGTTTCCATATTAAGATTGGGTGACAAGATTGACCGAATTAACTTCTCATCTCCAACCCTGAATGCAGCTATGTTATGTTGGAAATCTACACAATAAATGATCCCGTCAATACAAACACAATTGTGTCTCTTGGAGAATTGAGGATAAAAATTGGGAATATTTACCTCCCTCCATGATTTGTCCATTCCAATAGTGAAAATCCAGTTACTCACTTGAAGTGTATCAACCAACACATCAATCTTCCATACTTTGTGTTTCTTGGTGGTTGGATCAAAACCTAAGGAGCAACAAGTAAATCCATATAATCCATCATGATGTGTTTCAGCGTATGGATTAGGAAGAAAGACGTGCTCTTTTGTGAAAGGATTGCATATCTCGAAGATGGTTCCACAAACAAAGTATGCCATTGATAGATTCAGAATAATGAAAATTTCAAAGACATGGCTCATCCAAGTACTTATGGGACAATTAGTAACGCAACCTAAGTGATCCTAATGATGCTTTTCTCTTTGGCGTAAATTGTACATGATATCTTTGTCACTGAAAGCCATGCAACTCACAAGGAATTGTGCTACACAACTCTTTTGATGTGCTTCAATGAATAAGGGATCGGATATAAGAGAGGCAAAAGATTTCGAAACGCACCTAAAACGCATTAAAGACTTGGCAAGAAGTCGTTTAAGAATTTCAAAGATGAGTTCATGGGGTATGCAAGAATTATCCATAACGGTGCCTTTATAAGTTAGACTAGGGTTTTCCCACAATATAAGTAATGGAGAGAGGCCATTTATAGAGTATATTTTTAGATACGATTTGATTTTATAGAATATAGTTGAAGAATGATATTTAATTTTTGTCCCCACTAAGAAAAATAGGAATCTCTATTGAAATTACTATTTATCTATTAAATGTCTGGGTGGTGAATTGTCATTTGTATTGCAGACTCTTCTCCATTTTTCGTGACTAAAATTTAATTGCTCAAAGTAAATCCTACGCTTGCTAAAGTATTATGACATGAGTCTGCATAACCACCCAGGTGAGGCTAATGTTGTTGTTGATGCTCTTAGCAGGTTGTTCACGAGGAGTCTATTTTGCACTCTGAGGATGGAGGAATGGTTGTTCATGAAGTAGCCAAGTCATTCCTTGGAGCCAAAGTCAAGGAGAAGCAGTCTCTTGACCCCATACTTATGCAGATCAAAGAAGATGTGGGTCAACAGAAAGTTATGGCTTTTGAGATTGGTGGAGATGGTGTTCTAAGGTATTAAGGGAGATTGTGTGTGCCCAATGTCGATAGGTTGTGAGAGAGGATTTTTCATGTATGAAGCTCATGTTTTCAGGTATGTTTTCCATCTCGATTCTACAAAAATGTATCATGATCCGAAGGAGTTATATTGGTTGAATAATATGAAGAAGGATGTTGCCGATTTTGTAACTAAGTGTTTAAATTGGCAGCAAGTTAGGATTGAACACTTGAGGCCGAGTAGTACCTCCCAAGACACAGTGGTACCCATGTGGAAGTGGGAGATGATTAATATGGACTTTATTATTGGTCTTCCATGGACCCTAAATCAATATGATTCCACTTGGGTCATTATTGATAGAATGACCAAGTCCATTCACTTTCTGCCTGTGAGGATTAATTATTCAGAAGAGGATTATGCGAAACTGTACATTCAAGAGATAGTTCGATTGCATGAAGCCTCGGTGTCTATTATATCCAATCGAGGTACGCAGTTTTCTTTGCAGTTCTGGTGATCCTTCCAAAAAGGTTTGAATACCCAGGTGAACCTTAACACCATTTTCCATGCTCAGACGAATGGGCGAGTGGAGCGAACTATTCAAACTTTGGAAGATATGCTAGGGGTCTGTGTTATTGATTTTAAAGAAAGCTAGGTGAATCACTTATCTCTTATTTAGTTCGCCCTATAATAATAGTTATTATTCTAGCATTCAAATAGATCCTTTTGTGGCCCTTTATGGCAAAGGAGTAGATCTTCGATTGAATGGTATGAGGTAGGTGAGACGAGATTTTTCGGACCAGATTTGGTGCATCAAGCGATGGAAAAAGTCAAGGTTATTCGAGAAAGGATTAAATTCGCTCAAAGTCGCCAAAAGTCTTATGCGGATGTGAGGCAGAGAGAGCTAGAATTTTAGGTTGACGATTTGGTATTCCTAAAGGTCTCTCTTATGAAAGGAGTTATGAGATTTTGAAAAAAGGAGAAGATCAGTCCCCGTTACATTGGTCTACATCAGATCCTAAGGAGAGTTGAAAATATTGCTTATAAATTGGATTTACCAATGAGTTTGGCATTGGTTCATCCTGTTTTTCATGTGTCCATGCTCAAGAAATGTGTGGTGATCCTTCTTTGTTGCTTCCCATATAGGACATTGGTGTCAAGGATTCTCTATCCTATGAGGAAATTCCTATCAAAATCCTAGATAGGCAAGTTCGAAAATTAAGAACTAAGGAGATAGCTTCAGTAAAGGTGCTTTAGAGAAACCAAAAAGTGGAGGAAGCTACTTGGGAATCGAAGGAGGACATGAAAGCTAAATATCCCTTCTTATTTCCATCGTTGGACAAGGGTGCTTGAGGTACAAACTTACGCTTTACCTTAATTTATTTGATTTCATTCTCTAAGTCCCTTTATGTTCTTCTTATGTCGTGCTAATGGTGTCCTAAGCTCTCACTCGAGGACGAATAAACCCCAAGGGAATAATGTAACACCTTAGGTGTTTAGTCGGCCAAATAAGGTTAAAAAAAGACCCATATGACCCCTAAATTGAGTGTAGAACGCATTGGGATGGTTTTAAATGCTTTGGGGGAGTTTAGAAATAGAAAAATGGTCGGGCGTCGCGAGAGGACCATCGTGCGATGGCCCTGTGCCGCGAGAGGCTACTGCCTAGCCCGTGTGGTGGGCCACATGCCTCGAGAGGGCTACCTTGTGATAGGCCCCACACCGCGAAGGTAGCACCTTGCGATGGGCCCCATACCGCGACCCCCTTCCCCGTCATCGGTGGGTCATTATTTTAAAGGTTATTTAGGGGTATTTCATATTTGGTTCCTTTCATGACAAATAAATCGTCCCTCCTTCACTTAATACGTTTCTAAGCCCTTAATTAAAGAGAAATTATTCAAAAGAGTTGGTTCTTCTCCTCTAAAGCAACTAAAAGGAAAATGCTAGGGTTTCAAAGCTTAAGATTCAAATCTTCCCATCTTCTCCAAAGGTTCCCTTTAAAAAGTCATGTTGAACACTCCATACATTAGTTACTATCCTAAAGTATGAATTTTGGTATTGTTATACTTATCTTATTGATGTTTTAAAGTTGGGATTGGGAATTATTTGTTGTTACAAACATTAAACACGATTTTTCCTTCTCCTTACAAATTATTTCTAACCACTTGTGGAGTGTTTTGGTAGTTTGAACAAAATGATCGGAAGGATGCATTTTATTATATAAATTCAAAACGTTGAATATTATAAATATTTGGAATTATGACTTTCAAGTATTTTTGAAAAGACTTGGAATTAAGATGATGAACAAAAATGATACCCATTCTTTTGAATCATCAAAAGTATAGAACTTTGCATGTTTTGATATATTTATGCAAACCTACTGACGAGTATGTTCATGTTGTTGAATGATGGAGTTAAGGAGTCGATGATGTTCTATAATAATATTTATTTGGCATGATACGGATGATTTACAAGTCTTGGTATGACGGTACTAATATATGAATGCCTTAATGAAACACCCCTTGAATAAAAGAAAAAATGTTTTAATCGGGTACAAAGAGGACTTGGTAGTTTCAGCGAGAAGGTGGAGTCCTCGTGACTAACATTTGAAACCGTGTTTGCCGATGTGGGAGGATTTTTCCTGAAAGGAGAATGACTGTTATATGCTTGCTTCCCGCAGTAGTATGCAGTTATTATATGACCACCTCAGTCCATGCGGCTAACATAGATTGGGGTCAGTGGCGGATCCACCTTATATTCACGGGGTTCATCCAAACCCCCTTCGACGAAAAATTATACTATTTTTACACAGTCAAAAATATTTTTATGTATATATAGTAGATGTTAAACCCCCTTCGACTAGTTCGTATGTTTACTTCTGAACCCCTCAATGAAAATTCTGGCTCCGTCACTGATTGGAGTCCCCAAGTTGGGTACGGATTGGAGCCATATTGCCCGTGGGTTAATCTATGTTGGTGTAACTCCCTGGTCTAGAACTAATGTTTTCAACTGCTTATGTTTCCTTTACATCCTTGGTCATTTGCTACTTATTGTCGCTGTTTTGAACTTATGTCATGAATCTTTATAAATTATCTATTAAACTATTTTAGTTTCCTTTCCCTAGGTTGCATGCCAATACTCGTCGTACTGACCGTCTTCCGACGCTACATTATTTTATGGTGTAGGTTTGGAGTCATTTTTCCATGATTCTGTGCAGCACTAGGTCACTCTTACTTTCTCAGGGACAACCGGTAATAAGTGGTAAGTCCTCCATCATCTGGAAGTCATTTGTTTGTTTCTTTTATGTTGCTATTGTGTCATTTTATGTTCTTATGACATGGTCGGGGTCATATCCCGACCTAGGAGTATTCTAAAGTAAAGGCTTCGTAGAAAAGTATTTGATAAACGGTTGAATGATGCTTTTAAAGTTATTTTCAGTAACTTATATAAAGTTTTCAATTTCTTTTATCATGGGCTCATTTTTGTATTTTTAAGTTTTGGCCATGCTTTTGAGATAACACTAAGTGGTCAACTCCTGCCTTTATTGTCCGTTACGGTCAAGGCCATGATTTGGTCGTGACAATTACCTAAATAATATTAGTATTAAGATCACCTGTCAAGATCACACCTCTTAGGGTTCCTTTCTCAAATCCTTCTAAACTTTGAATGTTTTGTGAAACTACACGAGGAGATCATGAAAGATTTAGAGCAGTCATAAAACTGTCTTCATATGATTTATAAATCATAACTTTGAACCATAAAAATAATCATTACCTAAATAATATTTGTATTAAGATCGACGGTCAAAATCACACTTCTTAGGGTTCCTTTCTTTAATCCTACTAAACTTAGAATGTTTTGTGCAAATCTACATGAGGAAGGTAGATTTAGAGAAATTGTAAAATTGTTATGATCTATAAACCATAAGTTTGAACTATGGGTGTCAAACGGGCCGGGTCGGGTGAACCCGGAATCGATCCTTCTATTTTAACCGGGTTGAGGGTCGGTTTTGGCGCTAGATGGGCCAAGATGGGACGGGACGGGCCAAACAGTAAAAAAATTAAAACCCACCCTAACCCGGCCCACTTAATCCAACCCGGTCAAACCCGGTTAAAAAATCGGTCAAACCCGGTCAAAAATATAAAAAATAAAATTTTCTTTCAATATACATTACATATACCCACCTATATACATTATAAATACGTTAAATAATATATATACACTATATATATAGTATATACTACATTAGAATTTAAAAAATATATACACATATACACAATTAGTAAATTACTCATATATACACGCCATTCAATATTATATACTACTACTTATAAAATATACTACAATATATATAGATATACTTATATACTAATTCATAAAACATATATCATGTATACGTTAAATATACAAGATATATACACGTGTATATGCACCATACAATGTATATATACTACTACTTATAAAATATACTACAATATATATACATTACAATATATATAGATATAGTTATATACTAATTTATAAAACATATACATATGTATATGTTAAATATATACTTCTATAGAAGATATATACATGTGTATACGCACAATTCAATGTATATATACTACTACTTATAAAATATACTACAATATATATACATTACAATATATATAGATATACTTATATACTAATTTATAAAACATATACACATGTATACGTTAAATATACACTTCTATAGAAGATATATACACGTGTATACGCACCATTCAATGTATATATACTACTACTTATAAAATCTACTACATTATATATACATTACAATATATATAGATATATACTAATTTATAAAACATATACACATGTATACGTTAAATATACACTTCTATAGAAGATATCCAATTTATAAAACATATACACATGTATACGTTAAATATACACTTCTATAGAAGATATATACACTTGTATACACACCATTCAATGTATATATACTACTACTTATAAAATCTACTACATTATATATACATTACAATATATATAGATATACTTATATACTAATTTATAAAACATATACACATGTATATGTTAAATATACACCTCTATAGAAGATATATGCACAAATATACAAAACATATGCTACTTAATATAATAAATTAATAATATTTGGTAGTAAATTAATAATATATTAGAAGTAAGTTTTTAATTTAAAGTAGAATACTAGAAATTCAATTTAAAATTTTAAATCGTTAAATGAAAAAATATAAAAAGCAAGGACTAAGGAGTGAATGAATTTGGGTAATTTTATTGATTGCAAAATGATCCAAAATTTATAATTTACATGAATGAAAAATCTACAAATTATGCATCATTTTTTCCAACTCATTCATGTTAATATTAACGGGAACTTGCATAGGATAGTCGAAGTCAACGGGGGCAAAACCATGCATTGGACTTGATTCTGTTGAGTTCTCCCGTGAAGTCATAATTTCTTCAAGTTTCAGTTCGACGCTCGACTCCAGTTCCATTCCTTGGTTTCTTCTTTCCGCTCTAATCCAATCTCTGAGGCAAACTAGAATATTCATTGCATTGCTTCCCAATGAGTGTCGGTTGTCTCCAAGCTATTGTCGTCCTTGACTAAAGGTGCTCTCTGATGCAACGGTTGACATTGGAACATTCAAGATATCTCTAGCTAATCTTGAAAGCACAGGATATTGTGTTTCATTACTCCTCCACCAATCCAACGTGTTGATCCGTCGTCTGCGATCCTCTGGTGCCGTGCGAAGATAATATTTCAGCTCTTCCCGATAAGTTGATGTGTAAGTTCTCTCATCAACACTATTCCAACAATTTAAATCATAAAACTAATCAAAAAAAATACTATGTGCCGGCCTTTTAGAAGATGATGGCTCCTCGGGAGGATGAGGAGCGACAGTTGAAGTGATATTTGTAGGTACGGCT
>NC_061119.1:207483334-207498960 GCF_002878395.1 Capsicum annuum | reverse complement strand
CACTGTTCCAACAATTTAAATCATAAAACGAATCAGAAAAACCGCTACGCGCCGGCCTTTTAGAAGATGATGGCTCCTCGGGAGGATGAGGAGCGACAGTTGAAGTGATATTTGTAGGTACGGCTAAATCAAATAAATCAGCATAGTGATTATATAATTTTTCTATGTAATCCTTTGCATCAGCCGTAGCCGTCCACAAATCAGGTTGTACTTGTTCAGAATCATGGTTAGTATTTATTTCTAAGTTAGTATAAATAAAAGTACTAAAGTGGCACATATTATTATATTTCATGCACAGATTGAGCATAGCACCAATCAAGTAAATAGGGGGAATCGAGAAAAAAATATTTTTTAAATTTCGTAAACATGGCGCCAACAACTTCTTTATAACCTTCTTTATTTTTATATTCTTTGAGAAAATCAGAAATATCGGCTATTTATGTCAAAATATTACAAACAATAGTATAATAAGCACCAAAAAATTCAACCGTAGCTACATAAAATTTTTCTAAAAACTTAACAAGATCATTAATTACAACCCAATCAGAATTATGTAGCATGCAATCAGCAGAATAAGCAAATGAACCGTAATGTTGGTTAAAAGCTAGTGTAATAGAAATTCTATATTTATAACAAGTTTTTAAAAATTCATATGTAGAATTCCATCTAGTATCAATTTCCTCAGGCATCAAAATCGGTGTAAGTTCATTTTCTTGACATTTAACTTTAAATTCTCTAATTCTCGATCTACGATTATTTCCTTGAATAAAACCAACGGCAAGACGAATTTTTTCAATATAAAGCTCAAAAAACTCAATATCATCTTTTACAATTAAATTATATATATGACATGCACACTTAATATGAAAAATTTCAGGCAAGGGCGGAGATAGCGTAGATTTTAATTTTTTAATAGCAGTCTTGTTGTTAGAAGCATTATCAAAAGCAATACATAAAATTTTATTTTCGATACCACAATATCCGGTAATTTTAACAATAGAATCTACAATAAATTGTGCAGTATGTTTACGATCTTCATCATATAAAAAAGCTAGAATACGTTTTTGCATCACGAAATTACTATCTATCCAATGACAAGTAACGGTTAAATAATCATTTTTATTTACAGCACGACCAAGATCAGAAGTTAGGGACAATCTACATTGAATATTTTTCAACAATGTTGATAAATAAAAACAATATTGTGAATGAAGTCTAAAAATATCAGACCGACAAGTAGTTCTAGTAATACCGTTAAACATAGGATTATAAATTGCTTGTATATAATGAATAAAGGCATCAGAAGAAGGAAAATTAAAAGGCAAACAACCCACAGCTACCATTTTAGTTATTTCTTCCCGGTCCCTCAATTTATTATACTTCTTCGCTACGTGACCGGTTGCTGGGTCCATTCTAGTTTGCGTTGGCCCACCAACATCCCCACCACCTTGTGCAATATTTAACTCTCTTTTGTAATCTTCAGTTATATGTCTCATTAACGTACCCGTACCCCCTTGCTTGCCTTCACTTCTATGCTTATATATTTATTGACAAATATTGCATTGCATCTCAATATCTGATATATGTTCAAAAAATTGTCATGCAACACTAGTTCTTTTACGAGGTCTTGGGGTACTGGGAGGACGGGGAGGGAGATTAACCAATTCAGATCTAACGTTAGCATCTCCTACTGCGGGTGTCTCAGCAATATTTTCATTATCTTCGTCTAAATTAACCGCATCTACTTCATTTTCTTCTTTTATACCGTAATTTTCCTGAGCTTCTACATAATCCATATCGTGAGCACCTACACCTATTTCTTCCTCAAAAGATGTACCAAGCGGTACCGGAGGCGAAGGCACACGGGTATATCTACTACTTGAACTACCTCTACCGCTAGTAATTCGCTTTTTACTACCACTAGCGCTTCCGGGACAAAAAATTTTAACACCTTTAGTAGCGAGGTTTCTTAATTTATCCATAACATAAATTAAATTAAACTAAAAATATTCAAAATACACAAATATATTAAAATTAAATATTAAGCAATTAATACAATAAATAAAATTAAACGTAAGAGATGGAACGACAATACCAAATTTTAGAAGTATCTGAAGGTTGCGACTTTAAAAACTTTCGCTGATACTTTGTAAACGAAAAATTAAAAAATTAAAGTGAACACTTTAAGAAATTAAATATATTGAATATTTGAGAATTGAGAATTGAGATTTGAGAGAATGAGATTTGAGAGAGTGAAAAATTGTGTGAAAAATGATTTGAAGTTGTAGGGTATTTATAGATTTTTTTTTGGGATTAAAAAATATTTTGTAAAGTTAAAGTTTTATTTTTTTTAATAAATGGGCCCAAACTAGCCGTTTGGACCCAAAAACAGCTATATAGCCGTTGGGCCAACAGCTAGTATGACCCAAAATCCTAATTTTATTTTATTTTATTTTTATTTTTTTAAAAAAAGGAATCCGGGCCGGGTCGGGCCGATTAACCGGCGGGCCTGGATTGGGCTTGGTCCGGGCCGGGTTAACCGGGCCCATTTTAAAAAAATAACCAACCCGGGACCCGAAATCCTAAAGCCCTAGGGCTTACAAGGCCGGGTCAAACAGGGTCGGGTTAGTTACGAGGGTCGGGTTGAGACGGGTCGGGCCGGGTCGGGCCGGGTCGAGTCGGCCCGCCCACTTGACACCCCTTAGTTTGAACCATAAAAGTAGTCATTACCTAAATAATGCTTGCATTAGGATATCGACTATCGAGATCACACCTCTTAGGGTTCCTTTCTCAAATCCTACTAAACTTAAAATATTTTGTGCAAAATTACATGAGGGATAACGGGATTTTAGAGCAAACATAAAGTTATTTTTGTATGATATATAAATCATGAGTTTAAGTCATAAAAATAATCAATAATATTTTCATCAAAATCGACCGTAGAAATAACGCCTCTTAAGATTTCTTTCTCAGACCCTACTAAACATAAAATACTTTGTGCATCGAGTTGTTATTTATTTTCCAAAAAGTCATAAGGATCAAGTTATAAAAGTCATCTTTGTAACCACCTACCACGCACAAATAGTGGTAAAAATACAGTGACAATTGACAACGACGAAAACCAAATTAAGAAATATTTTCTTCATATATATTCCATTTGATGTCATGCAGTTTGACTCGATCCTTCTTTGAACTCTACTAATGCACGATATTTTATACATTGAGTTATTTTTTTTATAGAGTTTGACATAGAATTTAAAATTTATATTAGACAAATTACAGAAGTTTTGTGGTTATACATTATTTCTATAAGACAAGAAATTTAGAGTTAATGTTATTTTTAAATATGGAAAGAATATAATTCGCTTTAAAATAAATTAAAAAGAAAAGTTCATCACATAAATTTAAACAAGTTTTGCATATCAGAATAAAAGGCAATTGGGTGCTTGAGAACTCCTGCCATGCATAACATTCGTAAAACGATCGAACCGTGAAGATTTATTGTACACAATTTTATTGTAATTTTAGTTTCACTTCTAAACCTAAATCGAAATTTATCAAGAGGTTTTGCATTTTTTAATTAAAAATCACAAATATTTTAGTTTAAATTATAAAAAAAAAAAAAAAAAAAAAAACTCATGTCGTCATTGCTTTCATCTTCATACCTGTTGTTTCCTGGAACCATCTCCCTTCAACAACGACATGCTCCCTGCGTTACAATTTATGTGGGGAATTTAAATTTTAATCTTAATTTTTTTAAAATATTTTAAATTATTAATTGTTAAACTTTATATTTTTTATATTTCAATTTATTTATCTGATTTTGATTTGGACATGCAGTTTAAGAAAATAAAGAAGATTTTTAAATCTTGTTGTTTTAAACTTAAAGATATATAGAGAGAGAGAATGTAAGAAAAATACTCTTTAATTTTATGATCCTAAACATATCGAAAGTGGAAAGTAAGAGTTGCTAAAACAAATTGAAATGGCTGAAGTAATTATTGTTGTGCATGTATAAATTTATTTTGAAAATATAAAAGATTCTAAGTTTAAATGTACAATCAAAATTAAGAAGTTTGAATCTGAAAAAATAAAAAACATTACTACTAATATAAATTGGAACGTGGAGGGAATATTGTTTTTGTTTTTTATTTATTACGCTGCATACTTTAATTAACTTAGTACTTAAGAATAATCTGCTGCTTCCAGAAGCCTTACGTTCATGGCAGCATATCACTAACATTCTTGAATATTCAAAATAATGGGGTTTACTTTATTTTCGTATATAATATGATCCAATTAAATAAAAAATGATTAATAAAGTTGTGATTCCTTGATTACTAAATTGTCTTTTGTTGATTTTACTAATAAATCTTTTTTCTAGATATATATATATATATATATATATAAAAGCAGGAGTGGCAAGCAGCTGGAAGCAGACAACTGGCGGTTTTCATGCCTACTTCTAGTTGTCTGCTTCCAGCTGACTGCTTGCTCCGTAATTTTACTATATCACTCTTAATTAATTATTATATGTTATTTATGTATTAAAAAATTAGTAATATTTAATTAAAATAAAAGTAAATAGATATTTAAGACATGTTTGTTTCAGTTGCTTCAATCGTAATTTTATTAATTTGACATTTTATGTGAGGATCAGTTAAATTTTTTTCACACGTATTTTTATAGCAATTTTATTATATCACTTCTAATTAGTTATTATGAGTCATTTAAGACATGTTTGTTCCGCTATTTCAATCATGATATTTGATTGACTTTCGAAATTATATCAGTGTCGCTTAAATTAGAATAGAAGAAAAATATTATAAATTACAATAATTAAAAAAAAAACTATTTTTAAAATATAATTAACTATTAATGCTACAAAAGCTTGAACAAAAAAAGTATGATAAATTACAATAACTAACAACTTAAAATAGTAAATTACAATATCAGAAAAGTATTATAAATTACAATAGCTAACGACTTAAAAAAATCTAAAATTATATTAAAAATATTATTGATTCTCTAAATTTTAATTTAATTATTTTATTTAACTTGTTATATATTTGAAAATTGTGTAAAAAAAATTATAAATTTCAATAATTAATAATTTATTTCATATAAATTGGGATAGAGGGATATTAATTGAAAATTACGTAAAAAGTCGTATAAATCATAATATAATGAACAACTTAAAATATCTAAAACTGTATAACAAATTTGATTGACTTTCTCAAATATTTTACCAATTTCACATAAATTGAGACAAAAAAACAGCACATAGTATCTGAAAAATTATGTAAAAGTACTATAAATTAATAACTAATAACATAAAATATTTAAAAATATACAAAAAAAATTTTTGACTTTTCAAATTTATCTATATCACATAAATTGAGACAAAAAAAGTAATATATATTGGGCCCGTGCTAGCACAGGCTTCGATATCTAGTATATATATATTCATGATACATATAAGTGTGATCAAGCAGGCAGGACACCGTTGTCCTCCCTGCTTCTTCACCCACCTGCTTCAGTTGCTTCAATCCGTGATTTTACCATATTATTCCTAATTAATTATTATAAATTATTTATTTTTAAAAAATTAATATTATTTAATAAAAAAGTAAATAACTATTTATGGCATCCCTACTTCAGTTGCTT
This sequence comes from Capsicum annuum, assembly GCF_002878395.1. Taxonomy (NCBI): domain Eukaryota; kingdom Viridiplantae; phylum Streptophyta; class Magnoliopsida; order Solanales; family Solanaceae; genus Capsicum; species Capsicum annuum. The sequence continues at coordinate 207,493,293 of NC_061119.1, read as the reverse complement.
CAACACGTAATTTTACTATATCAATCCTAATTAATTATTATAAATTATTCACACATTCAAAAATTGATACTATTAAATAAAAAAAATCCATTTATGACATATCTACTTCAGTTGTTTCAACTAGTAATTTTTTACTATATCACCCCTAATTAATTATTATAAGTCATTTACATATTAAAAAATTAATAATATGTAATAACAAAAAATTAAATAAACATTTATGACATGTCTGTTTTAGCTGCTTCTGCCCGTGATTTTAGTATATCATCCCTAATTAATTATTATAGGTCAATTAATTATTAAAAAATTAATAACATTTAGTAAGAAAAATAAAAATAGACATTTATGACATGCCTATTTTAGCTACTTAAACCGTTATTTTACTATATCACCCTAATTAACTATTATATGTCATTTAAGTATTAAAAATTAATAATATTTAATAAGAAAAATAAAATAGACATAAAATAATAAATTAACTCTTGATGTTTTATTTTAACTTGACGTCTTATATGAGACCCATTTAAATTTTTTCACAGGTATTTTTTTATATAACTTTTGTTATATCACTTGTAATTAGTTATTAAGAGTTATTTAAGACATGTCTGCTTCGCTACTTCAATCGTAATATTTGGTTGACTGATATCGGTGTCACTTAAATATGAATAGAAGAAAAAGTGCTATGAATCATAATATTTAAAAGCTTAAATTATTTTTAAATATAATTAACTATCAATACTACAAAAGTTTGGACAAAGAGAGAGTATTATAAATTACAATAGCTAATGGCTTAAAATAGTAAATTACAATGCCAAAAAATTATTATAAATTACAATAGCTTGTAGCTTAAAATATCTAAAAATTATTTATTAAAAATATAATTGATTATCTAAATTTTATTTATGTCACATAAATTGAGACCACATGAATACGCAAGAAATATTATAAATCACAAATTAACAACTTAAAAATTTAAAAGATATAAAATATTTGGCAGACTCTCGAAATTATATCAGTGTCACTTAATTTGAAATGGAAAAAAAATATTGTAAATCACTATAATTTAAAACTTATTAAATATATAATTGACTATCAGTACCATAAAAGTTTGGATAAGGAAAGTAACATATATTAATTACAAATTATATGAAAAGTATTATAAATTATAATAGTTAACAGTTTAAAATGTCTAAAAAAATAATTTGTTATATATTTTTTAACAAATATAAAAATATTATAAATTACAAAATTAACAACTTAAAAAATTTAGAAGATGTAATCTAAATGCTTGACTATCGAAATTATATCAGTGCCACTTAAATTGGAATTAAAAAAAAATATTATAAATCTCAATAATTAAAAACTTAAATTATTTTTAAAATATAATTGATTATCAATACCGTGAAAGTTTGGACAGGGAGAGTAACATATATTATTTGAAACTTACATAAAAATTATTATAAATTATAATATTTAACAAATTAAATGTCTAAAAATATATTAAAAAGATGCTTAATTATCTAAATTCTATGACACATAAATTGAAACAAAAAGTGTATATATATTGGCACGGGCCGTCGACATATTTTAGTGACCCCAACGTTTACTTATATATAGTAGTGAATAAAATGGTTATGCATGCATATGATTTTTTTCTTATATTTTTTAGTTTTGTCCTCATTTTTATTGTGCAATAAAATGGTTACACATGCATATTGTATTTTTCTTATATTTATTATTTTCGTCCTCATATATTATTTAATAATATTTTTATTTAGACCTTTGAAATTAATTATACATGGTACTATTTTTTTTATAAATATCCATTTGTTCCTTATTAAATAACTACCAAGGGTATTTCGAAAATTTTATGGTGAAATAAAATGGTTACACATACATATTGCTTTTTCTTTATATTTATTAGTTTTGTCCTTATTTTTATGGTGCAATAAAATGGTTACACATGCATATTATTTTTCTTATATTTATTAGTTTTTTCCTCATATATTATTTTAATAGTATTTTAATTTAGACCTTTGTAATTGAATTATACATGGTAGTAAGTTTTTATAAATATCTTTTTGTTCCTTATTAAATTACTTATTTTTATACCCCAATAGTACTTCGGTAATTTTATGATGCAATAAAATGGTTACACATGCATATTATTTTTTCCTTATATTTATTAGTTTTGTCCTCATTTTTATAGTGCAATAAAATGGTTACACATGCATATTATTTTTTTCTTATATTTATTAGTTTTTTTCTCATGTATTATTTTAATAATATTTTTATTTAGACCTTTGTAATTGAATTATACATGGTAGTAATTTTTTATAAATATCTTTTTATTTCTTATTAAATGACTACCAAGGGTATTTCGATAATTTTATGATGCAATAAATATTTCAAAATTGACATATGTTTCCTCAACTTATATATTTGAAACTTTCAAATGAGACGTGCATCATGTACTTTTCCACGAATGTCCAAACGAAAGACGTACTGCCAACTATAGTTGCCACAATCTAACTAGATTTTTATCCACTTATATAATCACTTTTGTATTGGTTGGACCAGTCCAGCAAGCTCAATTTTGTTCTACACTGAATGTATATATATTATGTTAACATCGGTTCATTGTACTATATTTCTTTTCTTTTACTCATATTCTAAACAATTAAAACAAGTAAGAAATAATTTTTCCCAAAGTTGGATCTCTTTTGCACATTAGTGTTGGCACAGGTATCTATATCTATATTACTACTATTAATAAGAGTGAAGAAACAGGCGGCTCTTCGTCAACATGTTTGCTTCTTCACCTGCTTCAGGCGCTCCGAGATTTTACTGTACTATACCTAATTAATTATTTTAAATCATTTATATATAAAAAATTAATAATACTTAATTAAAAAAAGGTAAAATAAGACATTTATGGCATGTCTGTTTCAGCTGCTTCAATCGTAGTTTTATTATATCACCTCAAATTAATTATTATAAGTCATCTAGGTATTAAAAAATTAATAATATTTAAGAAATAATAAAATAGATATAAATGATAAATCAATTCTTGATGTTTTGAATTTATAGGACATCTTATATGAGACTTATTTAAAAACATTAACAAATATGTTTGCTTCATGATTTTACAATATTACCTCTAATTAATTATTGTAAGACATTTACATATAAGAAAATTAATAATATTCAATAAAAAAGGTAAAATAGACATTTATGACATGTCTACTTCGGCTGCTTCAATCGTAATTTTACTATATCACCCCTAATAAATTATTATAAGTCATTTAGGTATTAAAAATTTAATAAAAATAAAATTGACATAAAATGATAAATTAATTCTTGATATTTTAAATTAAATGACATCTTATATGAGACTCGTTTAAATTTTTTTCACAAATATTATTTCATAGTAATTTTGCTACATCACTTCTAATTAGGTATTATAAGTCATTTAGGACATATCCACTTCGCTACTTCAATCGTAAAATTTGGTTGACTCTCGAATTTATTTCAGTGTTACTTAAATTGGAATAGAAGAAAAAGTATTATAAATCATAATAATTAAAAACTTAAATTATTTTAAGAATATAATTGAATATCAATGCCACAAAAATTTGGATAAGAAGAGTAACATATATTATTTGAAAATTACATAAAAAATATTATAAATTACAATGAATAACAATTTAAAGTATTTAAAAACATATTAAGAATCTGATTGGTTATCTAAATTACATTTGTGTCACGTAAATTCGGGATAGTTTTGTCATTTTAAAATTTGCATGTTTTATTGTTTTAATTTAGAAATTTATTGATCGAAATAATGTTTTCAAATTTAACATGTTTTAAAAATTTAGTACTTTGTTTATTTTAATTTATTTACTTTATTTTGTTAAAATATTATATATTTAAAAATTATGCAAAAATATATTTATAAGTCATAACTATTAACATCTTATAATATTTTAGAAACATATAGTAAAAAATATGATTGACTTTTGAAATCCTAATAGTGTCACATAAGTTGCAATAAAGAAAGTAACATAAATTATTTGAAATTTTAATTAAAAGATACTAAAATCACAAAGATTAACAACTTAAAATATTTTAAAAAAGTATATTAGTAAAATAAATTTGACTGACTCACTAAATTCTAAAATTGGGACAAAGCGAGTAATAGAAATTACAGAAAAGATACTATAAATTACAATGATTGACAACTTAAATTATTTTAAAATTTATATTAATAAAAATTTGATTGACACTCTAAATTCTATTTGTCCTACGTAAATTGAGATTACGTAAATAACATATGTTGGTCCCGTGCTGGCACAGGCTACAGTATCTAGTATAGAAGCGTGAAGGGAAGCAGGAGGCGGTCGTCATGTCTGCTTCCTCCGTGATTTTATCATGTCACCCCTAATTAATTATTTTATATCATTTATGTATTAAAAAATTAATAATATTTAACAAAAATATAAAATAGATATTTATGACATGTCTGCTTCATTTGCTTCAACCGTAATTTTACTATTTCATCCCTAATTAATTACTATAGGTCATCTAAGCACTAATCTGTGATTTTACTATATCACCCCTAATTAATTATTATATGTCATTTAAGTATTAAAATTTAATAATATTTAACAAAAAAATAAAATAGACATTTATGACATGTCTACTTCAGTTACTTCAACCGTAATTTTATTATTTCATCCCTCATTAATTAGTATAAGTTATTTAAATATTAAAAAATTAATAATATTTAATAAAAAAGATAAAATAAACAAAAAAATGATAAACAAACTATTGAAATTTTAAATTAACTTGACATTTTTATATTAGACCTGTCTAAATTTTTTTCACAATTATTTTTTATATTAATTTTGTTATACTACTTCTACTAAGTTATTTCCTAATTGATTATTATATATTATTTACGTATTAAAAAATTAATAATATTTGAGAGAAAAGTAAAATAGATATTTATGACATGTTTGCTTCAGCTGTTTCAACCGTAATTTTACTATTTTATCTCTAATTAATTATTATGAGTCATCTAAATATTAAAAAATTATTTAATAAAAAAATAAACAAAGAAAGATAAATTAACTATTGATGTTTTAAATTATCTTGACATTTTATATGAGGCCCACTTAAATTTTTTTCACAACTATTTTTTATAGTTATTTTATTGTATCACTTCTAATAAGTTATTATGAGTCATTTAAGACATGTCTACTTCGCGACATCAATCGTGATATTTGATTGACTCTCTAAATTGTATCAGTGTTACTTAAATTAAAATAGAAGAAAAAATATTATAAATTTCAGTAATTAAAAACTTAAATTATTCTAAAAATATAATAGACTATCAATGCTACAAAACTTTGGGCAAGGAGAGTATTATAAATTATAATGGCTAACAACTTAAAATAGTAAATTATAATGTCAAAAAACTATTATAAATTACAATAGCTAACAACTTAAAATATTTTTAAAAATATTTAAAATATAATTAATTATCAAAATTTTATTTGTATCAGATAAATTGAGACTAAAAAAAGCATATATTGGGCACGTGCTAGCACGGGCCTTCGATATCTAATACTCCCTCCGTTTAAAAAAGAATAACCTGCTTTGACTTGACAGCACGAGCCTTCGATATCTAGTACTCCCTCCGTCTAATAAAGAATGACCTGCTTTGACTTGGCACAAAGTTTAAGAAAACAAAGAAGACTTTTGAATCTTGTGGCCTTAAATTAAAGTAGTGTCAAATGTACCAAAATGTCCTTTAATCTTGTGGTCATAAACATGTTATGCAGAAAGTTGAAATTAAAGTATTGTCAAAAAAGAAAAAGGGTCATTCTTTTTTAAACGGACTAAAAAGGAAAGTAGGTAATTCTTTTTAAACCGAGGAAGTATATATATATATATATATGTATGTATATATAGTCGTCACTACAATTTATGTAAGTCTAAGTCTAGTCCTAACTATAATATGGTGGAGTGGGGGGTTGGTCATGCTACTCCCCATAATACAAGTCATTTACTTTGACCGGAAAATTTGATTAAAAAATATTATCTATAAACTCTTGAAGATTTTTCTATTTTATTCTCTTAATAGTATTTTTTTTTATATACCAAAGTGTCTATAAGTTCAAAGGCTATATATTAGCTCAACTATACTTCTCCTTCAACTAATTGATATTTTGTATTCATGAGTGACAATATACCAAATCCCACTGATTGGGTACAAATCTATCAACACACCCCCTCTAGACAACAACCACCACCACCTCCGCTGCAGTCAACCGCCGCCTTCCGTGGTGTCAGAGAGTTTGATGCTACGACGGTCACCACTACACCAACTTCATCCTCTACTTGTCCTCCTTCTGTGCCTCAACATCAAGGCCACGGCCCAGTGGGCCGTGATTCTAGGCCCATTAGGAGAAGATCTCGGGTTTCAAGGCGGACCCCAACAACTGTATACAATACAGATACAAGAAATTTTCGAGCTATGGTTCAACAATTTACCGGAAATCAAAACCGGCCAGTTCAATCACAAGGGCCCGTTCGATTCTTCGGGCCTAGGAATATTAATCTTGTGAATCCTAGAGCATACAGTATACAGTTTCAACAACAAGTACAACAAAATCAGCAGCAAGTACAACAAAATTTCCCCCCTTTAAGTCAAATTGGTGAAACATTGTTTTTTCATGGACTAGAAAATTATGCTAGTTCTTCTAGATCTAATATGGAGATTTCTGAGAATTTGGAAATGGATGTTGATAGGATTAATAATACGTTGCCACGTCAGCATCAACGTGGACGAAACTGAAAAAATAACTTTACACATCATCAAGAATCGCTGTGGGGAAGAACGGATAAAGATTCATGCCTCTTTAAAAAATTGAGAGCTCGAGTTCGAGACTTTAAAATGAAGAAGCTTCTAACAAGGCACATGATACGAATTCAAATTAGTCGAGCACTTGATGTAATAATTAATTAGGGACCATGCATGAACTTTTTGTTACGATAGAAAGGTAAGAATTACATATCCTAACTTTTTACCAAGTAAGAAAATCTGATCTCTCGTACATAAACGTTTTTATTTTATTTTATTTTATTTTATACCATTATATATAAATAGTGGTGAGATTAGCATCTATTTTATCTTTTTGCAAAAGATTGTGATCTATTTTTTTTTTCAAAAAAAGTATCGCATTTTCTTTCAAAAAGTAGCATATATATTGTATGTGTATATGTATATGCATACAATATCAATATATTATACTGATATATTGTGTATATATATATTGTTCGATAGCATACATACTATATGCGCCGCATATAGGAATTGTATCTACAATTTAGAAATATATGTCTATTATAAAATATAAATACAATTTTATTTTGTACTAATTATTTAAAAAGTACTACTATAAAGTGTAATGCATAATCAATTACTTTGGGCAGTTTTTCGCTCTTTCTTTTTATACTTTCATTTTAATATAGGCATGTGAATTTTAATCATTGTTTTCTCATAAAACGATCTCATCATAATATTATTTTTTGACATAAAATATAAACAGGTTAGCTGATAAATAAGCATTTCAACTTTGAATATGTTCATGTAAATACTTCAACTCATCTTTACTGTGTCGATTGAATATTTAAACTTAGTGGGTGTCTGAATGGGCCTATAGCTTTTCATTTATTTTTGCCGGTTTAGCTTAATAATAAGAGAAAATGACAGAAACGGTACTTCAAATCAAACTATTTTCATGAAAATGGACATGAAATTTAAATTTCACTTTCTAGCGGCTTGTTCTATACTGTTTCTACACACCTTCTATATAATTTCTATACATATCTTATACATATAAATATTTTATACAAAAATTATACATTTTGATACACAATTTATACAATAATTGTACTTTTTTTTTACACGTTTTATACAACAATTATATAATTTTCATGCACTTCTATATATTTTTATATATATTTTATACATATACATATTTGATAGAACTATACAATTTCTATACATATATCTTATATAGATACATATTTTATTTAACAATTATATCGTTTATATCTCATTTAATTATTATTTCTAAATAATAAAAAAAGTAGAATATTTGATCAGTTAAAAAATTTATAACAAAAAAAAAATTGAAATATTTTTAAAAGGGTCGAATTGCCCAAGTTGAATATTGTATATAAACTGTATCAATATTGTATATAGACTGTATATGGACTACGTAGGCCAAAATGACCCAAATTAGGAAATGGTTATAAAGTGGATATAGCATATCCGGCTGACCACTTTTTAGAATATTTTCATACTTGGGTTATTTATTTTAAAAAGTGCTATAGAGTGTCCTTTTCCCTATATAACAAGGGGGAAGGAAAAAAATGACACTTAACTCTCAAATATTTTCACCATAATAATCATTCAAAACTATTTACCTGCAATTAGCTGCTAAACTAATTTTTACTTTTAGCCATTTTGTTGTAGGCTTTGTCTCTTTCTCCATTTTTTTTTATAGTTTTTGTTGTTCATTTTAAAAAACGTTATCCAATTTTCTTATGAAAAGTGAATTCAACTTTTCTATTTTCTTATTTCACTACTACATTTCTTAAAAAAAATAAAAGAGTTGTTCATTTTTTCACTGTTTCTTTTTGGCTCTTTTTTGTAGCTTTTTTTTTTTTTTTTTAAAATTATAATTTATTTTCTTAATTGCTACATTATTTTAATAGTATAATAGTTATACGTTTTCTATACCCATTCTATACATATACACATATTCTATACAAACATGATACAACTTATATACACATTACATCAATAATTGTATAGTTTTGTCGCTCATCTTATAAGCGTAGGCTCCTTATATATGCATGCATAGGTTCCCTCTCTTTTAAAAAAATATATCAATGTGGTATAAGATTTGTATCATTTTGGTATAGGGACTGTATATGCATCCATAGCTTTTCTCTCATTTGAAAAAGTGTATCAAAATGGTATAACCGTTGTATTAGTTTGGTATAGGGACTGTATATGTATGTGTAGGTTCTCTCTCTTTTGAAAAAGTGTATCAATGTAGTGTAAGTGTTGAATTAGTTCGGTATAGGGATTGTATATGCATGCATAAGTTTCGTCTCTTTTGAAAAATGTATCAATATGGTATAAGAGCTGTATCATTTTGGTATAAAAACTGTATATGCACGCATATGTCCTCTTATATACAGTTTCTATACACATCCTATCTAGTTTCTATACATATATCTTATATAGGTTCGTATTACATACAATAACTATAAAGATTTTATACTATCGTATTTATGTGTAATAAATATATAATAAATGCATAAATGCTCGTCATTTATTCAGATATTATACAATTATAATACATATATGATACATCTTTTGGGGATATTTCATGAAGGCAATAATTAGAGATCGGAACCTTCATCGTCTATGAAGCCACCACCCATATTCCACCATGAAAGATTCATATTTTTTCTATCAGCTTCATCCTTTTCACCATTCCACATACACGAGTTAAAGCTCAACAAAAATATTTAATCTACCCAAACACCATTAATATTGTTTGACTCCTTCACCACCTTTTACGATCATTTTTCACCATTAAAATGATCCATCGCCGTTGTTAAACTTATTGTAACTAGCATCAAATCAACACCTAAAATGATATCTAAATCAAGTTGTTTCTACCCAAATGAAACACCATTAAAATACTTTGATTTGCTTTTTGTATCATAAGCTCATATACAATAAAAGTTGAGCTTATAACGAAGAAAAGGAAGAAGAAAATTTGAAGCAAAGGCCAAAAAAAATGAAGAAATCCTTTTTGAAAAAGAAAGTAGCAAAGAAGATATACAGTAAAGAGCAGTGACTCATTGTG
>NC_061119.1:207466000-207480334 GCF_002878395.1 Capsicum annuum | reverse complement strand
TATTATATTTTTCTCAATTAAACATTATATTGGCTAACTTACTTTTTAAAAAAGTAATATAATATTAAATTAATATAAAAATATTCAATGCTACAAACTTGTATGATTTATGAATAAAAATAGTATATAAATTAAATAATTAAAAGTCTGACTCAATAAAATATTTTTTTGTAGATGTTTCTTCAATGGGTGAAACCTTACAAGATTATTAAAGCTTTAAAAATTTCTTGTCAAGATTTAAGAAAATGAGTGTTATCTTTTATTAAATTATAATTATCCCACATAAAAGAAGACAACAAAATTTTCAATTAATTTTTAGTTGGATAAATAGATACTTTGTAGTGTCACTATCACTTCTTTATGACTCATCATTTTTTGTATAGCATTTTAATAGCCCATGTAATTGTTCAAATTTACTAAAATGGATGAGATCTTCATGTGAGGACTACCAAAATGAAATATTCTCCCTTATATATAGTAGTAATAATTTGATTCTTCACTTTGTAATTTCCTCCATATTTTTTTTAAATAGTTAGACAATTAAAATTCAAGAAAAAACTCAATTATTTCTCATATCATAACACACCACATATAAAGTTCCATTTGACAAGCAAAGAAATAAAGTAGTTTTATCTTTATCAACTACATGCCATAATTTTAGTGGATTAACAAATTATTTAAAATTACTAAAGTAGCCTTGTGAAGACTACCAAAATTTATTATTTTCTCTTATATATAAGTATAACTAGTTTTATAAGGCCCGTGCTACGTCCGGGGACAAACTCAAGTGAATTGGTATTTTATGTAATAATAGAGTTTAAAATGATATAAAATAATTATAATTCGCAAAGATCATAAAAATATTAGCATTTTTATTAATTTATGAGCATACAATTTCTAAACACGTTAAATAAAAGCTCATATAAAATATTAATTTTTCTTAAGACTATTTTAATATTTTAAAGTAATTAAATAATTGATTTTGATTAAAAAATAACAAAATTAGTCAAAATTAAAGTTTTTGGGTCTTGCTGTCGGATAACTATTATCAAAATCTTGTATAAATAATATCATTGAAAGATGATTCATAAAGTATAAAGTAAAAGTAAAAAATTAATTATTAGATATTTGACGTTTATATTTTATAATTGACTTGATTAAATAATATGTAAATATGAGAAACAAAACATTATAACGGAAGCTCTAAGAATGATTTACCAATTAGTTAAACAACAGAGGAATTTGAATAGTTCACTTGATTGAGAGTCTGAATTTTCACTTTATTGGTGAATGTTTAATTTTCTACTTTGTAATCTCCTCCTTAATTCTCCTTCCTCTACTCCTAATTATTTTTTTGCAAAAAAAATAAATAGAAAATAGTTAAACAATAGAAATTACAACAAAAATAAATAAATAATAGTTTCTCATTTCATGACATATGCACCAAGTGTAAATGTCCATATGACAAGAAAAAAGATAAAATTACTTCATCTTTATCGTCCAATGTGTCACAATTTTAGAGGATTAAAAATTAATTAAAGTTACTCTAATAGCCTTGTGAGAACTATCAAAAATTGATATTCTCTCTTATATATAAACTAGTTGCATAAGGCCCGGGCTTAGCCCAAGCTCATGATAAAGAATAAAAATTTAATTTTAGAGAGATTATAACTTAAATCACATTTTTCTATTACATAATTAAATAAATTTAGTGATACGTTGATTATGTCTTGTTTGATAAACTACTGTGATTATTGATTTTTTTTTGTTATATTTAAATAACTTTTAAAGGACTTTATTTATGAAAAAGGAAGCATGAAGTATAATTAGCAAATATGAATAGACATAAAATTTAATTTCAAATAAATAAGTGGTGTGTTCATCATTTTTTTTTAAAAAGAAATCATATTTGATAGATTGTTGAAAAAAAACATTTTCTCTAGAAAATAAATCTTTTTAGACTTATAAAAATGACTGAGTGACAGTAAAAAAGTAATATTTTGTATTTTACATTCATTGAACCATTCGCTCTTCAATACACCTTGTCTTCATCCCACCATAGCTCCCATCATTGTCATTCTATACCCCATCCCTCATAGTACTTATCTAAATTATATAGAAATAATTTTTAAGAAATATTTTACATACATACCAAATATAAGAAAATAAGTAAGAAACACAGTAATATTTAAAAAAAAAACATTTTTGAAGTAATATTTTAAATTGAAAAATCCAAGTTTGTACTAAACACACTCAAAAAGAGAATAAGTATTATTAAAAAGTAATAAATGCTCTGAAAATGAGGCCATAACTGCAAAAATGCATAAATTTTACTAAAATGTACAAAAATAAATATGCACTCTATCTGTTTCATTTTATTTTACATTTGTTGATTTAGAACTCCTATTGATAAGAAGTTATTTAATAGGAGTTCGATTATTTATCTCGATAATTATGATTTGAAAGTATATGATTGACAACTATTATGTTCTATAGTTACTTAGTGATAAGAGTAATATTGAAAGAAAATAATAAACCTTTCTTTATTTGCTAAGATAATAAGCAAAAAGAAAATTATATTTTTAGTACAAGGATCAAGCAAAATGAAAAAGAGAGAATAACTTAATAATTTAATATATTAAGGGTAAAATATATGAAATTATCCTTATTAATTATGTTTTAAAAATTTAAATTTAGCTATTGATACTTTACTTAATTATTTGATAATAATAATAGTAATATGAAAAAAGTTATAAATCTATATGAAAAAAGTTATAAATCTTTCATGATTTACTAAAATAAATAAGAAAGAATAGTAATTAATTTTTAATATAATAAATAAGTAAAAAATAATAAGTAATCTAATAAGGAACAAGAAGAGATTTATAAAAAAAAATATTAAATTTTTTTTCACAAAGTTTCAAATAAAAATATCATAAAATAATAAATGAGGACAAATGTAATAACATGTATGGAAAATAATTAAACATGTATAGCTATTTAATTGCATTAAAAAGTTTGTTAGGACTTCCAAAAAGGAATATTCTCCCTTATATATAGTAGTAATAAGTAAAGAGAATTAGAACATATAAAAAGCTATAATTCGATTTTATAGATTGGCATGATTTAAAATATTTAATAATTATTCTTCGATGAAGATCAACAACAACAAACCCAGTATATTCCTACATAGTGGGGTCTGGGGAGAGTAAAGTGTACCCAGTCCATACCACTACCCCCGAAGGAGTAGAGAGACTGTTTCCGATAGACCCCCAGCTCAAGACAAAATATTGATATTTTCATAAAATTTGCGAGTATTTATTTTCTTGCTATAACTAAAAATAAATTTATTTCGATATTTATGATATAAATTACTAACTTAATAAGGATCTATAAGGATATTAAATTTTAATTAAACTACATTAATATATGACTCAATTTGGTAGTTATAGTTGAAAATCATTGCAAAACATTAATTTTGTATTAAAAGTTTGCTTGTATTTTTATTTTTTAGTTAAAGTGATTATTTGATTTAAAATGAAGGAAATTTTAGTTAAATAGTAATCTAGCAAGTAGTAAGAAGAAACCAATTATAAAAACCAAAATTAAATGATTTTAACAAAAAGAACAAGGGCGAAAATAGAAATATGTAATAAAGAGACACCATTATTTGCTAGGTGTAATAATTTCATTGTACCAAAAACTTAAAATACCAAAAAAGCCCTTGTTAGGACTACCAAAATCAAGATCCTCTCTAATATATAATAACTAGTTGCATAAGGTTCGTGCTAAGCCCGAGCACAAGCTCATGATAAAGAATATAAAATTTAATTTTAGAAAAAATATAACTTAAATCACATTTTTCTATTACATAATTAATTTAATTTAGTGATACGTTGATTATGCATGTCTGAAAAACTAATATGATTATTAAAGTATTTTCGATATATTTGGATAACTTTTAAAGGACTTTATTTAAGAAAAAGAAAGTATGAAGGATAATTACCATATATGAATAGACATAAAATTTAATTTAAAATAAATAAGTTATGTGTTCAGCATGTTTTAAAAAAATCATATTTGATAGATTGTTGGAAAAAATATTTTCTCTAGAAAATAAATCCATTTAGACTTATAAAAATGACTACGCGGAAGTAGAAAAATTATATTCTATATTTCAAATTCATTGAATCCTTCGCTCTTCAATACACCTTATCCTCACCCACCATAGCTCCCATCTCTGCCACTCCATACCCCATCTCTCATAATACTTATCTAAATTATAGAAAAATAATTTTTAAATAATATTTTACTTACATGCCGAATATAAGAAAATAAGTAAGAAATACACTAATTTTATTTAAAAAAATATTATTAAAGTAATGTTTTTATTTGAAAAAATGATTGTACCAAACACACTCAAAAAGAGAATAAGTATTATTAAAAACTAATAAATGCTCTGATTGAAAAAGAGACTGTAACTTCAAAGTTGCATAGATTTTACTAAAATGTAAAAAATAAATAGTCATTCTATCAATTTCATTTTATTTTACATTTGTTGATTTAGTACTCCTATTAATAAAAAAATTGTTTAATAGGAGTTGGTTTATTGATCTCGGTAATTGTGATTTGAAAGTATATGATTGACAACTATTATGTTGTATAGTTACTTAATGATAAGAGTAATATTGAAAGAAAATAATAAATTTTTCTTTATTTGCTAAAATAATAAGCAAAAAGTAAATTTTATTTTTATTACATGGATCAAGCAAAATGAAAAAAAGAAAGAGAAAAAAGGGTATCCTCTCAATTCTTTTTTAGTTGTTTCTTTGACTTTACAAATAACTTAAGAATTTAATATATTAAGGATAAACTATATGAAATTATCCTTATTAATTATGTTTTAAAAATTTAATTTAGCTATTCATACGTTACTTAATTACTTGATAATAATAATAACAATAGTAATAATAATAGTTATATTATTAATAATAACAGTATATCAATAATAATGTGAAAAAAGTTATAAATCTTTCGTGATTTACTAAGAAAAATAATTAATTTTTAATATAAGAAATAAGTAAAAAAGAATAAGTAATCTAATAAGGAATAAGAAGATATTTATAAGAAAAAAAAGAATACTATGCATAGTTCAATTACAAAGTCTCCAATAAAAATATCATAAAAGAATAAATGAGGACAAATGTAACATGTATGAAAAATTAGTAAACATGTGTAGCTATTTAATTGCATTAAAAATTTGTGAGGACTACCAAAAAGCGAGATCCTCCCTTATATATAGTAGTAATAGTTATTAAAAATTACTTGGATTGATTTTTTTGAGCTAAAGTGATTGTTAATTAATGATAAATGGAGTTATAAATAGAGGTAATTTAATAAGTGACAAGAAGAGATCAATAATAAAAGTCCAAGTTGAAATGGTCTTAATAAAAATAATAAGGACATAAATGGAAATATATTAGAAAAGACATCATTAATTGCCATGTGTGAAAATTCTACTTAAAAAAAAGTGAAATACCTAAAATACCATTGTGAGGACTACCAAAATTGATATCCTCTCTTATATATAGTAGTAATATAAAGTTATAATTCGGGTGGCCTGACATAACTGCATAGAGACAAATACATTCAATTGGTTCATAATACCTTTCAAGGGACAAAGCCTTATAAGTCAATGATATTAAGGGTAGAAATTAAAAATTTCTAAAATAATTAATTGTACAACGATGACATTGATAGCTAAATCTGTCAAACGGACAGATTTTTTGGCAGATTTTACACAGCCCAGCCCGCAAAACTCGGCCCAATTAAAGAACCTGGCCCGATTTGACCCGATCCGATCAGCCCTGGGCTATAGGGCTGCCGGTCCCGAGTTGGGCCAAAATTTTGTTTGGGCCCATTGACCCAGTTCGAACCCAATCCGGACCAGGCCCGCCGGTTACCTGGCCTAGACTGGGCCGATTTCTTTTTTTTTTCTTAAAATAAAAATCAGGAAAAGGTCGTTTGGTCCAAAATAGCTATTGGGCCCAACGGTTATATAGCCGTTTGGAGACTCAAACGGCTAATTGACCCACTTT
Organism: Capsicum annuum; assembly: GCF_002878395.1. NCBI lineage: Eukaryota > Viridiplantae > Streptophyta > Magnoliopsida > Solanales > Solanaceae > Capsicum > Capsicum annuum. The sequence continues at coordinate 207,474,236 of NC_061119.1, read as the reverse complement.
TCTAAAAAAAAATAAAAAATTAATTTTAAATATTTTTTAAAATCCAAAAAAATTTCTATAAATACCCTACACTTTCAAATCATTTTCCACACAATTCTCAATTTCTCATTCTCTCAAATCTCACTCTCTCAAATTTTCTATATATCTCTTAAAGAGTTAAAGTGCTCAATTTTATTTTTCAATTTTGCTATTACAAATACGAGTGAAAGTTTTCTAAAGTTGTAACTTTCGAATACTTTCAAAATTTGGTATTGTCGTTCCATCTCTTACTTTTAATTTTTAATTAGTGTATTAATTGTTGAATATTTATTTTTATTATTTTTTGTGTATTTTAAATATTTTTTAGTTTGATTTATACTATGGATAAATTAAGAAACCTCGATAAAAGTGTCAAAATTTTTTATCCTGAAAGTGGTAGTGGTAGTGAAAAATAAATTACTAGCGGTAGAGGTAGTTCAAGTAGTAGATATACCCGTGTGCCTCAGATACCGCTTAGTCAACCTTTTGAGGAAGAAGTAGGTGTAGGTGCTCACGATATGGATTATTTAGAAGCTAAGAAAAATTACGGTATAGAAGAAGAAAACGAAGTAGATGCGGTTAATTTAGATGAAGATGATGAAAATAATGGTGAGACACCCGCAACAGAAAATGCTAATGTTAAATCTGAATCGGTTAATCACCCTCCCCATCCTCTCCGTGCCCCAAGAGCTCGTAGACCAACTAGTATTGCATGAAATTTTTTTACACGTATAGAAGGAGAAACTAAGATGAAATGCAATAGTTGTCAACAAGTATATGAGCATAAAAGAGGAGGCAATCAAGGGGGTAAGAGTACGTTAATGAGACATATGAGAGAGAATCACCAAAGAGAGTTATTCATTGCACAAGGTGGTGAGGTTGTTGGTGGGCCAACACAAACTAGAATGGACCCAACAACCGGTCAGGTAATTAAGAATTATAGTAAAATAAGGGACCTGGAAGAAATAGCAAAAATAGTAGCAGTGGGTTGTTTGCCTTTCACTTTTCCTTTTTTGGATGCTTTTATTCATTATATTCAAGCAATTTGTAATCCTATGTTTAATAGTATTCCTAGAAATATTTGTCGGGCTGATATTTTTAGACTTCATTCACAATATGTTTATTATTTATCTACATTATTAAAAAATATTCAATGTAGAATGACTCTAACTTCTGATCTTGGTCGTGCTGTTAATAGAAATGATTATTTAACCATTACTTATCACTGGATAGATAATAATTTTGTTATGCAAAAATGTATTCTAACTTTTATGTATGATGAAGATCGTAGACATACTGGAGAATTTATTGCTCAGTCTATTAGTAAAGTTGCAGAATTTTATGGTATTGAAATAAAAGTTATATGTATTACTTCTGATCATGCTTCTAACAACAACACTGCTATTGCAAAATTAAAAAATGACCTCTCTTTGCCGTTACCTGAAATATTTCATATTAGGTGTGCTTGTCATATATATGATTTAATTGTAAGAAATGGTCTTGAATTTTTTTAGTTTTATATTGAAAAGATCCGGCTTGCTGTTGGCTTTATTCAAGGAAATAATCGAAAAAAAAGAGTGAGAGAATTTAAAGTTAAATGTGAACAAAATGAACTTACGACGATATTTATGCCTGAAGAATGTGATACTAGATAGAATGCTAAGTATGATTATTTAAAAACTTGTCCTGCATATAAAGTTCCTATTAAATTGACTTTTAACCAATATTGTGGTTCATTTGCTAATTCGGCTGAATGTATCCTAAATGATTATGATTGGGCTGCAATTGGTGATCTTGTTAAGTTTTTGGAAAAATTTTATATAGCTACAGTTGAATTTTTCGGTGCTCATTATCCTATTATTTGTAATATTTTAGTATATTTAGCTGATATTTCTGTTCGCTCAAAGAATTTAAGAATAAAAAGGTTACAAAGAAGCTATTAGTGCTATGTTTGCTAAATTTAAAAAATATTTTTTTTCGATTCCCCCTATTTACTTGGTTGGTGCTATACTAAATCCATGTATGAAATTTAATATTATGTGCCACTTTAGTACTCTTATTTATTCTAACTTAGAGATAAATGCTAACAATGATTCTAAAGATGAAGAACAAGAACAACCAGATTTGTATACGGCTATGATTGATGCGAATATTTACTAAGAAAAATTATATAACCATTATGCCGATTTACTTAATGTAGCTGTACTGACAAATATCACTCCAACTGTCGTTCCTCATGCTCCCGAGGATCCATCATCTTCTAAAAAAGCAGCACATAGTGGTTTTCCCGATTGCTTTTATGATTTAAGTATTTGGAACAGCGTTGAGGTGGGAACTTACACAACAACTTCTCGGGAAGAGCTTAAGTATTACCTTCGAATGCCGGTAGAGGATCATAGACGATGGATCAATGCGTTGGATTGGTGGAAGAATAATGAAAGACCATATCCTGTGCTTTCAAGATTAGCTAGAAATATACTGAATGTGTCAATATCAACCATTGCATCGGAGAGCGCTTTTAGTCAGGGATGACAACAACTTGGGGACAATTGACACTCATTGGGGAGCAATGCTATGAATGTTCTAGTTTGCCTCAAAGATTGGATTAGAACGGAACAAAAAAAAATCAAGGAATGAGGATGGAGCCGAAAGACGAACAGAATCTTGAAGAAATTATGACTTCAAGGGAGAAGTCAGCACAATCAAGTCCAATGCATGATTTTGCCCCCATTGTAGATTTTTCATTCATGTAAATTATAAATTTTGGATCATTTTGCAATCAATAAAATACAACATTCATTCACTCCTTACTTTATATTTTTTTTCATTTAAATTGAATTTCTAGTTTGAATTAAATACTTAGTTTTAATATATTACTAATTTACTATCAAACTTTACACTAAGTAATAGACAATTAAACATAACAAACATATATACACATAATGAAAAAATAAATTTAATTTAAGTTCAAAACCTCAAGTATTATTATATTAAGTAGCATATTTTCTATAGTCTCTAAATTATATATATTTAATACTTTAATGTATACATATAGTGTATATAGGTTGTATGTATATCGTTTCAACTTTCAAGTGATATTTTAAGTAGTATATATTCTACATATATGTGTACATGTTTTTTATATATTAAAATAATATATATTAAATGTGTATATGTTTTTAAAGTAGTATAATATGTAGTGTATATATGACTATATGTTATATGTGTATATATTTTCTAAAGTAGTATGTATATACTATATAGTGTATATATGTTGTATGTATATTATTTAAAGTAGTACATATATTATTATATTGTATGGTACGTATATATATGTATATATTTGCAATAGAATCTAAAGTAGTATATATTTAATGTATACATGTGCATATGTTTTCTACAGTAGTATGTATATCGTGTATATATGTTGTATGTATATCATTTAAAGTAGTACATATATTGTATGGTACGTATATATGTGTATATATTTTCAATAGACTCTAAAGTAGTATATATTTAACTTATACATGTGTATATATTTTCTAAAATAGTATGTATATAGTGTATAGATGTTGTATGTATATTATTTAAAGTAGTACACATATATTGTATTTTACGTATATATGTGTATATATTTTCAATAGACTCTAAAGTAGTATCTATTTAATGTATACATGTGTATATGTTTTCTATAGTAGTATGTATATAATATATATATGTTGTATGTATATTATTTAAAGTAGTACATATATTGTATGGTACGTATATATGTGTCTATATTTTCAATAGACTCTAAAGTAGTATATATATTTAATGTATATATGTGTATGTGTAATTATGTATTCAAATTTTCAAAAGTAGTATATATATAGTGTATGTATGTTGTATGTATATTATTTAAAGTAGTACATATATTATATCGTACGTAACTCAACCCAGCCCAAGCCTCTCTTGCCAAAGAATTTGATGGACTAGGACGGGCCGACCCTTCACCTTAAAGGACCTTAAAATGTATGGCCCAACCCATCCCTAATACGGTCGCGGGTTGGGGCGGGATAGCCCTTTATTTTTATCAATTTTTTGTTAGATTTTCTTAATCCATTCACACTTCTAACATATTATTATATAAAGTATATAATTCTACGATGATTTATAATATTTCAACACCAATACATTGTCAAACATATTTGAATTCATTGATTACATTTTCTTAATTAACATCAACATTCATCTAAATTCATATGCAAATTTAATAAGTTGAACAATATCAAAAAGTTATATATCAAAAATTAATAATATTTAAAATTCACTTAAAAATATTTTTGCTTTGAATTTGGGTAATGTCATGCACTTATTTTCGAGTAGTTGCAACAAGTGTTTGAACGTTTCATGATGGGTGTTAAGAAAATCAGGGAAAAAACTCTATCATCAATTACCAAGTTTGGCTTGCATACTTTGTGTTTCTTGATGGTTGGATCAAAATCTAAATAAATGAAAATATGTAAGAAATAATCACCATAACTTGCTATGTGTAGTAACTGTATTTAACCCAAAAAATTAAAATTTCAAAAATATCCTTGTAAGGACTAACAAAAGTATATCATCCTCTCTTATATATATATATATACTAGAAGTGACTTATTCTGTAATTTCTGAACCATCACGTAAATGTAGTGGCTGATTCAAAATTACTGGATCATCATGAACCCCCTCGAGCAGGGATCTTTGAACATGAACTACTTCTTTTAACAACCCAACGACTATCGGGTTCTCTCTAGCACCATATAAAGTGGAATCAGAGAATTGTCTTGACTCTGAATATTAGGCATATAGCGATGTGCGCACTACAAATAGCAAAAAAGTAAAATCAACAAACTAAATCAACAACTCAACAAATAATATAAATCAACTCCGTAATCGTATTCTTTGACAACAGTTTTAAAATTTGATGTCACCCAAATTAACTCCCAAAAAGTATAAAGCGATCAATGAATCGTATACAGAACCCAACTAGGTTGAGATTGATCCCACAGGGAATAAGTCAAAATTCTATCAAGTGTTTGTCTAAGCAACTGCAAATAAGTAAGGAGAGGGGCTCTGTGAAACAAAAGAGCAATATTAATAGTTTTTAGTTGTTGAATTTGTAATCTCTATGAGAAAAGCACTATCATTGTGATTCCCATGACTTCATAACTGGATAAGTTACTTATGTTAGCAAACTATTATGATGTATTGCATGCAAAATCTAAAAATATTTGTTCATCTAAACTTCTCTCGACCTTGATTAGATGAATTTCACTCTTCTCCTCTCAATCTCAGAGCGTTTCACTTTTAACCTTTGTTTTTAATCTCATTTTAACTCTCTCTATTACGGCTTGAGTTATTAGATGAAGATTGGTAACATCAAATCTCTATTGTTATTTTCTTTTCCTAATTTTAGCTTCTCTCTTGAGAAAGTCTAGAATGTAAGTGAATTCTTAACATTTTCAACTATTAGAAAAAAAATATAACAAAGAAAATACCAATACATAGAAGCACACTGGCATAGAGTTGCCCCGTACTTAACCTATTTAATTAATTCATCATGGTTCCCACAATCCTAATCGTGGTTCTTAGCTACTCATAATTACAATAATACAAGAAGAATTCATAGATGAAAACATAAGTATGAACTTACATAATAAATAAAACTCCAAAATCTCAACATGAATTAAAATCCTAGAATTCAATGTTGGTACTTAAAAATCAATAATATATCTTGAAACTAGTAATAGAATGTCAAACAAACATAAAACCTAATATGGGCATATATAGATACAAGAGTATTCCTATCCTAAACTATGTAGCAAAAATAAGTCAGCAGGTTTCCACCAATTATGAATCAGAGTTGTGAATCAGTCCATCAATCGTGAAACATAGTTGTGAAAATTACAGAATCTACTTGAACTTCTTCAACATCTTTTCCACTGATCAAGTCTACCAATCATAAACTCAATCTACCAATCATGAACACCATTCGTGGAAATCAGAATTTCATTTTTTTTATTAGTTTTTTTTTATTCAAGTGCATATTGAATGATTTATCGATGATTTCACGATCCATGGGTGCTTTCCATGATTTTTTTTTCTTGTTCAATTTTGATATTTTTTGCTATGTTTTACCTCCAAATTTCATTCTCCTATGCAATATAATAAAAACACATCATACATACCAAAAACACTTGGGTTCTTGCATATTTTACCCATCTTAAGCATCGAAGGTATCATGAAACCATGCACATCACATAAGTGCGTGAAGTACTTACGAATTAAATTATTATATAATTTTTCATGTTTTCTTTTCGTGATTTCTATATTGTGTTTTGTGAACTAATCGTGGTCGGCCAGTGCTACCTACCAGTATGTATTGTTTGTACTAATACTACTCTTGCTATACCTTTTTTAGGATATAGTCTTTTGCAGTAATCAACTTTGATTTCAAGATTGTTGCGGGTAGCGATCTTTCAACAGCTTCTATTCCTCTCATTCATAGTGAAAGTTGTGTCCAGTATTATCGTTCTTGCTTTAGAAACTCGTGTACCTATTTAGACTAGCGCCTAAGGGTAGTTTACATTTTCGTGCTTAACATTTGTTATAAAATAATTGTAATAAAGATTGTTTATTTTTATTTAAGAAAGACTTCCATTTATCTTCTTAAAGAGTGGTAAGGGGTTCTCCTATGTAGGTGGATTAGAATAGGTGCCCACATGATTTGGTGATTCGGGTCATGACAATTATGCTGTTAGTGAGATATCTTTTCCTAAACTTCATTCTTTTGAGATTGTGTGCAGCTTAAATCATTACTTTGCATCTATGGCTGTTATTAGGGCTGGACATAAAATATCGAAAATCGAATTGCCGAATCGAATAGAAAATTTGTTAATTGGTATTCGGTAATTTGATATTTGGTATGATATTTGGGAGTAAAATTTTAACAACTCGGTATTCGGGATTTGATTTGGTTCAAGATATTAATACCATTTGGTATTCGGTATTTACATAATATCGAATTATATATAAATATATATATATATATATATATATGTGTGTGTGTGTGTGTGTGTCACCAACCCAATAGAAAATAGTATTAGTCATTCCAAAAAATCTCTTGAAACTAGGTAATATATTCGAAAAAATAAATGAAAAGAATATTAAATAAGGTTTCTATTAAATATACTCTTTGAATTTTAAACGTATATTTGCACTTCTCCAACTTTAATATGGTAAAATCAAATACTGTACCGAACCGAAGTTTAATTTACCGATTACTGATTACCCGAACCGATATTCATAAGTATGGTATATGGTATCTATGTTCAAATACCGATTACCGAATTACTGAACTCGAGCTTTAAAAATACCGAACGCCCATTCCTAGTTGTTATCAATATAACAAAGCAAATAGCGATGTCAGCAAAATACATTGCTGACAAATAAGTAATAGGGACTTTGGATTAAAAAGGACAAATAAATTGTCCAATTAAGTAGGAGTCCTCCAAATTTTTTAAATTAGGTGGGAGGGACAATTTTTTTAAAAATTTTTTTCCGTTCGAACAACTTGTCCCAGTTGTAGAACAACTTTGGTAGTTGTTCGACAAATTTGCGAAGTTGTTCAACAACTGCGCAAGTTGTTCAACAACTAGGCACAGTTGTCCTACAACTGCACCTAGTTGTTGAACAACTAGGCGAAGTTGTTCGACAACTGAGAGAAGTTGTTCAACAACTGCGCGAAGTTGTTCAGACAACTAACGTAGTTGTCCCACAACTATGCCAGTTGTTCTATGGACTTAGTCTTTTTTAGGGACAAGTTTGTGGAATCCACTTGTCCCCTTTTTTTTTTTTTGAATTCGAAACTTGCCAGGCCCTTCTGGCTTATTTTTCTCAATATCTCAATATGGAGCAAGGGTTCTCAAGTCCCTTATAAGCACAGACTATATTAATGACGTCAAGATAATAATGCAGAAAAAAAATCTAAAAACCTAAGAGGAAATAAACTATTAGACTGGAATGCAGATAACAAAGATGAAATCTTTCACTATAACTTCGTCAGAAATTGAAAACTCATATCTATAGTTTACCTCAAAAGGAATATAATTGTGACAAAAAGCAAGACCTAAGAATCTTATTGTTGCTCATGTGCATCATTCTTGCAAAATAACGTCTCTAATTTTGTTTCAAT
>NC_061119.1:207450336-207463000 GCF_002878395.1 Capsicum annuum | reverse complement strand
AAAAAGTAAGTTAGCCAATATAATGTTTAATTGAGAAAAATATAATAAAATTAATTAAACATAAGGCAAAAATCAATTTAGATCGTTAAAGACTTCCATTTAAAAAATTTCAGTAAAATAAAAATGCAAAAAAATTTAGTGTGTGAATTTGTTTGAAAATTAAAAGAAAAATAAAATATACCATAAGAAAAATGTTATTTTTAACTTATAAAAGCTTTTACTCCCCACGTTTTAATTTTATTTGTTTGATTTTGACTTAGCACAAAGTTAAAGAAAAAGTAACAAATATTTTTGAATTTTTGATCTTATTAAAAATTTGCAGAAAGGACCAAGATATCTGTTGATCTTGTTATCTTAAACATGTCACGTGGAAAGTTGAAATTAACCCAAGAAAGAAAAGATACATTTTTTTAAATGAACTAAAAAAAATAGGACAAAAAAATTAATCAAATATATAATTTAACATTTTAAAAATATCCAAAAATAATCAAACTATACCATTAACTTATATGATGGTACAAAACAGACAAAAAGCAAATATAGCAAAAAAAAAAATTACAAATATAAATGTTAATACAGTTTGGGCCCGGGCTTTACACGGGCCAAGGACACTAGTATATATATAAGAGAGGATGATATACTTTTGATAGTCCTCACAAGGGTATTTTTGGTATTTAATTTTTTTGGTTAAATAAATCTATTACACATAGTAAGTTGAGGAAATTGAAGGAAAGGTGTCTTTTAAGTCTTGAATAAAGAATTGATCACATTGACCAACTTAAAGGGTCAAACATCATTAGAAAACTTGATTAAGTTAATTATGGAGTTGATTAATATTTTCAAAACTTTCTAATCTTTTTAAAAATACTAATCAACCCACACCCCTCTTCAATCCAAATCAATCAGTCTCTCTCCTCCCTCTCTCTCTCTCTTGACAGCTTCTCTCAACTCTCTCCCCACCAACAGTTCTGTAAAATTCTCCCTTCAATCCCCAGTGACTTCAACCTCCGGTGAAAAATAGTCAGGCGAGTTCCCTTTCGACTTTCAATCGTCAATTGACGTGAAGACTTCTCCGGCGACAACAACTTCGAGTTCTTCGTCGTCCCATTTCCTTTTTCACAGTAAAAAATTATGAAGAAATAAAGGAACTTGAGCCAACTATCTTTTAGTATTGAAATGTGGACTGAATAAAACCCTAATTTTTGGCATTTCTTCTTCTTGCTATCGTACTGTTGATTCGAATTTGTTGGTGATTTTTATTCACAATTGATGTTCTTAGTGTGTGTGTGTGTATACTGTGTTGGTGTTGCTGGGTTGATTTGTTATTTGTCTTGGTAAAAATGGTGTTGCAACAGATGAAACATATGATGCAATAGATGAAACATACGATGCAACAGATGAAAACATCTGATGCAACAGATGAAAATATCTGACGCAACAGATTAAAATCTGATGTAACTATAAAAATCTGATGCAACAGATGAACAATCTAACAGATCATTCATCTATTGCGACAGAAGACTCTTTTGTTTGGAAGAAATTTAAACAATATTGATCTAACAAATAACTCATTTTGCAATAGATGAGTGATATGTTTCAATAGTTCAGTGATCTATTTTTATTGTATCCAACGGTTTACTCATTTGTTGCAACAGGTCGGTTATATCTTGCAATAGATAACATACCTGGTGCAATAGATATGTGATGTATTTTTACTATTTCCAATGGATTACTATCCGTTGCAACAGATTGGTTATATGTTGCAACAGATAGACTACCTGGTGTAACAGATTAGTGATCTGTTTTTACTGTTTCCAACGGATTACTTATCCTTGCAACAAATAAACTACCTGGTGTAATAGATTAGAGATCTGTTTTTATTTTTCCAACGGTTTACTCATCCGTTGCAACAGGTCAGTTATATATTACAACAGACAACATACCTGGTGCAACAGATTAGAGATCTATTTTTATTATTTCCAATGATTTACTTATCCGTTGCAACAGGTTGGTTATATGTTGCAACAGACAACATACCTAGTACAACATATTAGAGATCTGTTTTTATTTTTTCTAATGGTTTACTCATCCGTTGTAACAGGTCGGTTATATGTTGCAACTGATAACATACCTGGTACAACAGATGTATGGTTTGTTGGAATTATTATTTTACCATTGTGCATGTTAGATTTACTGTTATCCCTTTTTAACGATGCATTAATCAATTATGATCTATTTTATGTTCCAATTAATTTAAGATAATATGGCTCCCAAAAGAAAAGAAACTGAATCAAGTCCAAGTAAAGGAACAAGTGAAGCAGCTCGGCTACATCCACCACTCTATGAGCTTGTTTTACAAGCGTTATCTCAATCAGGAGCATAAGATAATGAACATGACTCAAAAGAGATGATCCAAATGCTAATAGCCTTTCCTCCGAAGAGTTGGTCAAAACCTTCAGCATTGATCGTTATCCTGTGAGAATGCAGTGCGATGGTACCACAGATTTAACGGGTGATTTTGTGGTTAAGTCATCCATGGGAAATCTTTCAATGCCTTCAAAAAAATACTTTGAGAATAAAAATTGGATGCTTATTTTAGGGAAAGCTACTTTGGGCAATATCTTGATTTGCTAGAGGACAACAATGCTCGTTTTCAGATGAAAATCTTCTCAAGCATAGGTTTATGTATGAAAACAAAGACAAGATGGATGAGGTGTGGATAAATTACTGTGGCATGCCTGTTTGTTTTGGTTGGAAGGAGTTTGTCATAGTTATCGGACTAAAATGTTATCCTCCTTCTCTTTCTCAAGTCTACCTACTCTGACTCAAAAAAGCACCCCTCACACCCAAAAAAGGCAAAGGCAAGTCGAGTGATCGTGAAAACCTGGTGTCGATTATTGGTCCAAGCTTCAAAAACAAAAATTTGATAGAAGCGTTGAATGGTAAAGGACTCTTAAAGAAGTACAAGCAATCATTGTTCTTGGTTTGGTTTGTACATAATATTCTTTGGGCGAGAGACGTTAACAATAGCATAAGCGTTGGTTTAATAAAGCTCTCCGAGGATCTCGAGGAATTTAAAATCTATCCTTGAGGTTATAAAAGCTTCAAAATGACTGTCCAATATTTTTTGACTCCATTAACGCCAAAGACAGTCAACTTATATGGCTTTCCATGGGCCTTCATGGTAAATATTTCTTTTATGATGATATGATTCATCATTTATTTTATTCAATAATGTTTTTGATTTATTGGCGTTATGTTAAGGCTTGGGCATTTGAAGCCATTCCTTATTTGAGACAACAAGCGAACTACCAGGAAGAAGTTTTCTGTCCAAGAATCCTGAGATGATTGTCGGCCAAAACCAATAGAAATATAAAATTTCTTGATCTTTTCAACCTTCCCAACGAAGTAGTAAGTCCAATTCTAATCAAGTTTTTATTTTAATTAATGATTATTTTAAATGATTTCATCATCATTCTAATATATGTATCGATTTATTTTAGATTGTCCATCCGTGGCTTGTTCCAACGAATCGAGAGTTGAAGATGCCATTTTTTCTCACTTTATGGTCTGAGTAAACTTTACTGGACCCTAAGGTCGTTGATGGCATAAAAATGGAATTTTTTGGAGCAACAACCATTACAATAAAAATAATTTTGAAAGGTGGGCTTGTTGCTGTTGACGATGGTAGTCGTAGTGGTCGTGGTGGCGGTGCTTCTTTTGGGGATAATGATGCTCCTCTTACCATTTTTAAAACAAGAAGCCATTATGATTATGATCATACTTGTTGTACAAATTTTTCTCCTGATTTTACCACATCTAGCGAATATTCTGCATGCAAATATGAAGACTGCAAGGCGAAACACGATGGAGTGATTAATGTTATTAATGCACTAATTACTTCTGTAAAGAAAATGGCATCTAATAGGGGTGTCATTCCATCAAAGAGTCTTTCATATCCATACACTCCACTAGAGATCAAGATGGCTAAGAGGAGAGGGAAAGATACTTCCAAGGCATCATCAAGCATCGAAAAAAACAAAATTGTAACGCCTCTGTCATTGTATTGCACTGATGTTCAGTGTGCAAGGGACACAGGAGAACAACATGAAATGAAGAAGGTGAATGTACATCACCTGTTCCAACAGGTGATACATATGCTAAAATTATCAAACAGATATATACATTTGTTGTAACTATTGTCTAATATGTTGCATCAGATACATTATTTATTGCAACAAATAAGTCTTATGTTGCAACAGATGGGTCATGTGTTCAAAATTATCGTACTACTTTAATTTACCTGTTCAAATTTGTCCCAACAGATAATCATCTGTTGTAATACAAGGCTCATCTATTGCAACAGATGGACAATCTAATATATATCTGTAATTAGCATTGACAAAGCTGGCTTTTTAGGTGGATGTCACAGTAGAAGCCACTGCTGAAGAACATAATATCACAGTTGATAATACATCAAATGCTTCCAAAGAAGAAGAAAAATTAGAGCCTGTCAGCTCGGGAGAATGGAAGAATTACCCATTTGAAGGGTTCAACATCTCGGGCGAGGCTCCAAAAAAACTAACACAGTTGATCAATAACTATTCAGAATGGATTGCCGATGGGCTGTTAAAGCATTATGCTGGCAGGTACATAAATCAATTTTTAAAGATATTGGTTTATACTATTCTTGTTGTAAGAACGTGACATTAACTCATATAAATCATCATGTAAAAAATAAAATGGAGAATGCTACAAAGTGAACAAGTCGAGTTTTGGTTTTGATATGTTTGACTTTGTTGTTGCACATCATGGAACGAAGAATTGGTTATATTTGATGTCACAGCCCCAAACTTGCTGGAATGATGAGGTTTAAATATCATACATATGTGCAGCACATTGATGTTATTTTTTACTACCTCCGAAAGAAGGCCAAGCTGCAAACACAAGAACAATACAGATACACGATAGGCAATTGTTTGTACATAGTTTACATCAATAATGCCTACGATAGGTATTGTCAACAACAGCCAAAAGTTTACCGAAATTAGGAATGCTTAATCAATATCATCAAAGGTTTTAGCATTTCGGCTGGCTTACCTTGGTATTTGGTCGACGAAGTGTACATCCCAATAAATTATGGTGATGAATTCCATTGGGTGTTGGCTTTCGTTGTTCTAAAAGAGAGGCGTATCCGAGTTTATGAATCGATGTCGCAAAGGAGACATTCTGGTCCATCGTCTGAGATACAAAAATTGGCCAAAATATTGCCTACTTACCTTGATATGAGTGGTTTTTTGGATCAAAAGGTTCTTACTGATTGGTCGACGATTGAAGCACACTGGGATATAATGGCTAATCCATTTGATGTAAAATATGTTAAAGGAATTGCTCAACAAATCATTGGTAGCCTGTCAGTATAAGTGTCATGATTTAGTTTCATTCCACAAATTTCACAATTCTTGCATGAACTGCAAGATATGGATTCTCTGTTTTTTTAAAATGCAGGAATTGCGGTCATTTTGTTGTCGCTTACGCCGAGTATTTGAGCGATGGATTATAAGTAACAAATGATGAACTTGATGCCGGATTACTCCACAAAAGATATGCTGCTCTTTTATGGAAATACAGAGAAGCGAAAGCTCAGAAGCCGTACGCAAGCGATATTAAAGATCCACAACGACCAAAGCCGAATTTTGTAACACCGGATGAACAACAACTTGTCCATATTAATTAGATCTTTATAGCTTAATTTCGTCAATGTAATAACCTATCCTCCTTGGTCTAACTTGTTGATTTATTTTTAGAGTAGATCATTTGCACCCATAATAATTTTTTTTACATTTTATTTATTTGTTGAGTTATTTCATGTAATTTTTAAAGGATCGATTTATTTTATGCTATCTATGAATAAAATTTGATCCTTAGTTTTGAACATGTTGATTGAAATGGAATACTAGATTTAAATATCGCAACAGATAATACATATGCTGCAACAAATTACATATCTTATCAAACAGAATATGCTGCAACATGAGATGCAACACGTAGGTCATCTGCTGGACATTATATAACAGGTCTTCCTACTTTTTTTATTTGCTCCAACAGGTTTCTGATCAGTTGCAATAGATATATTATATGTTGCAATAGATTGTATATCTGTTGTGACAGACAGACTGGGAACATCTGCATAATGCAACAGATGTTAATCTATTCCAACAGATAATCAATCTGTCATAACAGGTACTATATTTATCACAACGGTACTATATCTTTCACAACAGGTACTATGTCTGTTACAACAGATATAAATCTGTTGCATTATAAAAATTCAACTTTTGCCAGACAGAGAAATTATTACAACTACATGTAGAGTAATGTGGCTTGAAATAAATAAGTATTATCATTTTCATCTCCGTCTTTATACACATTCTTCTTTATACACGGGCTCCAACCATTTAGTTAGGTCATCTACTGGAAATTATATAACAGGTCTTCCCACTTTCTTGATTTATTACAACAGATTACCTATCAGTTGTAATAGATATATTATATATTACAACAGATTATATATCTATTGCGGCAGACAGACTGGGAAACATCTGCATAATGCAACAGATGACCAACCTATTCCAATAGATAATCAATCTATCACAACAGGTATTATATCAGTTACAACAGATATAAAATCTGTTGTATTATAAAAATTCAAATTTCACCAGATATAAAAATTATTGCCACTACACATGTAAAGTGAAGTGGCTTGAGATGAAAAATTATTATCATTTTCATTTCTGTCTTTGTGCATATTCATCTTCATACACGGGCTCCAACCATTTAGTTAGTACCCCATAATCCCAAACCCATTGCATCTCTCCCACATCGCTGTCGCACATACCGATCATTTTTGTGTCAGTCAATAAACACTCTATGTATGCAAGCGAGTATGGCCCGCACGCTGCACCGGTTCTATTTATCTGGAGCTTGATGTTCTTATTTTGACCTTCAAAATCTCATGATTCCTTCATCAAGACTTCAACCGGCAAATGATCTATCAGCTTACTCTGCGTCTACAACTTGGGCAACAACTTCAAGAGTAGCTGCATATGGGTTAAAAACTTGACCTCGTAGAAGACAGATAAGTTGCAGTCATAAACCTTAATCTTTCCCTCGTAGAGTAGTATCTCAATAGCAAGAAAATGTTTGACTTCCATATTCATGACTGCAAGGATTCTCTTTGCCTTGGTCCAGCTCTTGTCGTGTGGATATGGCCTCTTCCTTCTAATATATTTAATCTCTTTTTTATCCCATTGGAACATAGAAATTAACTCATAAAATCCTAGGCCACCAAAATCAGCTAGCTTACGGAGATCAGCGTACCTATCCTTGAAATTGTTGTAGAAGTTGAGGTCCATTATCCTATTGACAGTATCATAACCATTCGGCTACACTAATTTCCTGCCCCGCATGAGGCAGAGAATTTTTTTAATTTTTCTTCTCTTCCTTCTAACTGCCACTGTAGGAGTGCATGGCTCCCTCACCTCGTTGGATGGTATGACACCCCTCCTGGATTTCAACTCCTCGATAGCTCCAGCAATAGCCTCTAGATTTTCAAGGAGTTTATCCTATTTGTACTTGCACACTTTGTATTTACAATGAGAACATGAGGTTGGAGAGGTGTGAGAAAGACCACTGTAAGGGTGGGGGACTGATGTAGGGGTAAGAGAGACCTGTACAAAGGGTATTTTCAAAAGTATTTATTTTTTGTTGAGCACTAACATTCTCATAATCATGACTAGAAGCAACAGCGGTAGCATCAGGATGGCTGCCACCATCACAAACAACTCCACCAGCAACAGCCCCAGAAGAAGCACCCGATTCTGTTACAGTTTGAGGTTGGTCGTGAAGAGCTTCAACATTAGGATGACCTTGCCTAACTGCTCTTCTTATGGATGTTTCTCCAACCAATTCCTTCTTTATTAAATCCACTGTTGGGTCTTCTTTTGTATCAACCAGACCCAGAGTAAGAAAAGAAGTCATTTCGAGCTCATCTTTAGTAAGCACGATCCAAGGATGCACAACCTATAAAAAAAGACAGGAGATATTTAAATCATATAATAATAATTTGCAGTTACGTTACATGGATGTTAACACAACCAACTTATACAACAGATAATCCAGTTGATGCAACAGTTGATCTGTATGTCACAACAAATTGACAATATGTTGCATCAGATTACACATCTGCTACATACTTTGCATCAGATGGGTAATCTGTTGAGTCGGGTTTAGAGAATCAGATGATTAATCTGTTGCAAAATATGTATCATTTGTCGCAACAAGTTATCCATCTATTGCACCAGTTGCATTTGACAAGGAATTTGTTGCAACAGATGGCCCATCTATCGCAACAAATGACCCATCTGTCGCAACAGATGGAACATCTGCTTCAATATCTTTCTTTGAGGTAAATTATTTTAGTTGAAAAAAGATGTACTGAATTATCTAGAGGGTTAAAGATAGCAGCCTCCTTAATATATTTTTTGCTGCTTTTTGTTGCAGCCAACCACCTAAGGATCCTTGGATGAGAAACCTTATTCGAGTAATCCTTGAACTACTTTTGGAGGGGGGGAATGGCTTCACATGCCCAAGCCTAATAAATGTAAACAGGAAGTAAGCAAAGAAAAAAAGTCATAATAACTATATTCAATATAAATTAATGGATGAGTAAAAATAGTGATCAATTTTACCATGAAAGCCCAAGAAAAGCCATATAATGTGGTCGTCTTTCGCTTTAGCTTTGTCAGTAAATATTGGACAGTCAAGTAGTAGTTGTCATATCCCCAGGGATAATCGTTGAATTTCCCAAAATCATCAACAAGCACCAAAAAATCATCTTCAATGACTTTCCTGACATCTCTTTCCAATAAAATGGAATGGATAAATCAAACTAAGCACAATATCTCCCTGTAGTGCTTTGGTATATTTTTATTCTCGAGATCCGCCATCAAATCCTCCCTTCTGTAGCTAGGTCCAACAATGCCCAACAACCCATCTTTTTCTACCTTGCGTTTGTTGGACCCTTTGTGGGGTGTTTCCTTGATGAGAGGTTCTTCTGGACGATTGCATCTCAAGTCCGTCACTATGGTAAACTCTTTCAATCCACAAAAAACTGGCATGGTACAGTAGTTGATCCAGACTTCATTCATTTTTTTCTGCCCTCCTTTGAAACTTCATCATCCCTCGCATACTTGATCCTGCACTTGAAAAGGCAATATACCATGATCATTGGGAAATGAAGCATGTGGTCCTCAGACAGCTCAAGAAAGTATGCAAAGTAGCTTTTCTTAAAAAGTTCATCTATGTTTTCCTTCTTCATAATACTCCTAAGTTCGTTAAAAGGTTTCCCCAACTAAAATTTAAGTACAATATCATGAAATACTGCCTAAGGTCTATTCATCGGCATCGCAACTCGAAACCCGTCAATACTAATGGTTTTGACAAAATCATGCTGAAATTTTGATATTATTTCACGCCCCATTGGTGAGAAGGAGTTATCACTTTCCTCAGCTTGATTTTGCCCTGACTGGGATTATTCTAGAAGCTTCTCTGAATCTATCTGTACTCTAGCCTTTTTTGTTGGGTGGTCAGAAGTTGATCCACTTTTAGTTTCTTTTCTTTTGGGAGACATCTTTTAACTACAAACAATAGAAAAAAAACGCATTGCATTTGACATCTGCATAATTTTTTTAAAAAAGGTAAGATAAATTTTAATAAATTATTCTATGCCACATTACAAAAAAAAAATACTCCAATGGATAACCCATCAGTTGGAATAGACGGGAAATCTGTTTGAAGACCTATTTAATATCTCCAACCAGATATTCCACCTATTGCAATAGATGGACAAATTTTAATAAATTATTCTATGCCACATTACAAAAAATTACTCCAATGGATAACTCATCAGTTAGAACAGATGGGGAATCTGTTTGAAGACCTATTTAATATCTCCCAACAGATCTTCCACCTGTTGCAACAGATGTACCATCACCACCACAACCAATGCCACTATCAATGCCACCAAGACCACCACCAATGCCACCAAGACCAATACCAAGACCACCAACACCACCACCAAAAAACACAAATACCGACACCACCAACAACAGCCACCAACAACACCACAAACACCATCCAACAATTCACGATAGTCAACAAAGCACTGAGAGAAAAACTAGGATTTTCCGGGTGCTTCCTACTTTTTAAGCATCAAAACTCAAAATTGTTAACCCATTCTCGATGATAATACAACTAAAAGTCTTTTTTTTCATCATTAACTAAAAATCCCTATTTTTTAGAATAAAGAACAAATGTAGAACTCTTTTCGAACTCTATTACCTGCGAAGACAGAAAAAATGATGGATACAAGTGAGAATGAAGTCAAAAATAACAACTATATGTGGTCGTAAATGGGGAAAAAATTGATCTATTTTGAAGGGTTGGGACAATATGTTGAGTAGTTATTGTCTGTATTGTTGAGAGAAAAGAGATAGGGGAGAAAAGAGTCAGATTTGAAATGAAACACTTTTCACGCAAATGGATGATTTGTATGGGTTGATTTGTAATTTTGAAAAAGAATGACAAGTTTTGAAATTGTTAATTTGGTCCGAATTGATCTTAATTAATTTTAAAATTTTTAAACAATATAGTTTTTAAAATATTAAGTTGATGAGAACTCATTTAAACTCAGAGTAATCGATCGATGACTTGGATCGGGATGAATGCAATACCAACACCATGTAATTGCAAAGACTCAATTGAATTTGTAGTAGACCCTGTGAGCTCAATCATTCATCCCTAGTTCCACCTAAATTAAATTAGGTAATGTTAATCCTAACATTAAGTTAATGAGAGCTCATTTCAACTCAAAGTGATCGATCGATAACTCGGGTCAGGATGAACTCAATACCAATACCATACAATTGCAAAGACTCAATTGGATTTATAGTTGACCCTGTGAGCTCATTCATTCATACCTAGTTCCACCTAAATCAATTTAGATAATGTTAATCCTAACACTAAGTTAATAAGAGCTCATTTTAACTCAGAGTGATTTATCGACGACCTGAGTCGGGATGAACACAATACCAACACCATGCAATTGCAAAGACTCAATTAGATTTGTAGTTGACCCTGTGAGCTTATTCATTTATCCCTAGTTCAACCTAAATCAATTTAGCTAATTTTAATCCTAACATTAAGTTAATGAGAGCTCATTTCAACTTAGAGTGATTGATTGATGATCCGGGTCGGGATCAACGCAATACAAACTCCATGCAATTGCAAAGACTAAACTAAAGTTGTTGTTAACCCTATAAACTCATTCATTCATCCCTAGTTCCCCCTAAATCAACTTAGGTAATGTTAATCCTCACATTAAGTTAATGAGAGCTCATTTCAACTCAGAGTGATCGATCGATGACCCGAGTTGGGATGAACGCAATACAAACTCCATACAATTGCAAAGACTCAATTGAAGTTATTGTTAACCCTATGAGCTCATTTATTTATTCCTAGTTCCACTAAATCAACTTAGGTAATGTTAATCCTAACATTAAATTAATGAGAGCTCATTTCAACTCAGAGTGATCGATCGATGACTCGGGTAGAGATTAACACAATACAAACTCCACGCAATTGCAAAGGCTCAATTGAAGTTATTGTTGAACCTATGAGCTCATTCATTCATCCATAGTTCCACCTAAATCAACTTAGGTAATGTTAATCCTAATATTAAGTTAATGAGAGCTCATTTCAACTTATAGTGAACGATCGACGGCCAGGGTTGAGATGAACGCAATACAAACTCCATGAAATTCCAAAGACTCAATTGAAGTTGTTGTTGAACCTATGAGCTCACTCATTCATCCCTGGTTCCACCTAAATCAACTTAGGCAATGTTAATCCTAACATTAAGTTAATGAGATCTCATTTCAACTCAGAGTGATCGATCGACGACCCAAGTCAGGATGAATGCAATACCAACACCATGAAATTACAAAGACCCAATTGGATTTGTAATTGACTCTATTATGAGCTCATTCATTCATCCCTAGTTCCACCTAAATCAATTGCAATGAAATCTATTGGAACAAACGACTGAGATAATGGAAATTTCTAACAGATATTCACATCTGTTGCAACAGATGACATATCTGATTTAATTAATGGACATTTGCATCTATCATCAAAGATGACTTAGCTGTTGGGATATTTAAATAGATATTGATATCTGTTGTAATAGTTGACATATCTGATTTAATTATCAAATAGAAAGGGATTTTTAAACAGATATTTATATCTATTGTAACAGATGACTGTGTTGTTAGGATTTTTAAATAGATATTTATATCTGTTGTAATAGATGATATATTTGTTTGAATTTTTTTTTCAATTTTAAAGAAAGCTTCTGTCCGAGTAGATAAAGTAGTAAGTACTATAAAATGCGGTAAAAAATGAAGAGTTTCTTTTTCTTGGATAACTCAAAAATGTGTTCAGAAGAGTAGTTTTATCTTGTCTTTTTAATGTCACTAGTCTTCCTCGTGCCCCTCAAATTATTAATGAATATTAATATAATTAATATTCATTAATAATTTGAGGG
>NC_061119.1:207440948-207450236 GCF_002878395.1 Capsicum annuum | reverse complement strand
TGTCCGAGTAGATAAAGTAGTAAGTACTATAAAATGCGGTAAAAAATGAAGAGTTTCTTTTTCTTGGATAACTCAAAAATGTGTTCAGAAGAGTAGTTTTATCTTGTCTTTTTAATGTCACTAGTCTTCCTCGTGCCCCTCAAATTATTAATGAATATTAATTATATTAATTAATGAATATTAAAACCCATGTCTACGTGCATGATACATTTAGAATTATCTCATCTCTCCTCAGCTTCATCCCTAAATTTATTTTATTCATCTGTCATCTTTTTCTTTCTTTCCTTTTTAGGTTAGGGTTATCACAATTTTTTTCTCTCCTCTCTTTTCTCTTCGCTTTCTCATAAAGATTCTTTCGGATCTAAATTGATCCATATCTTTTCTCGACTGAAATTGTTGTTTTGATTCCCTTTTGACGTTAAGGTATGGTTCACTATTGCTCTTTCATTCTCATCTTCATCTTTGAAAGTTCTTTACATCTATTTTTTATTTAATTACCATTTAACCATATCATATTTATTTAAAAAAAATTGAAGGAACTTTTAATTGTTGAATAAATGAACCAAGAATTTTTATTACAATATGTGAAAAAATTATTCTGTTGGGAGAAGTTTAAAAGCCTTGTTGGACGTATTATTTTTTTGTATATATTTTATTTGTTTCTTTGTTGTTTATGTTGTTATTGATATTGTTGGTAGGGTTGGCGTTGTTGGAAGTTGTGGTGTGGTGTTATTGATGGTGTTTAGAACAAAGGATGTTGCTTCTTTGTTGTTGATGATGTTGTTGATGGTGTTGGAAAAAATGTTGTTGTTTCTTTTTTGTTGATGTTTTTTATTTTTTGCTTTATTTCTTTGTAGTTTATGCTATTGTTGATGTTGCAACAGATGGAGCAACTGTTGGAACAAATCAAACCACCAGCAACGCTGGTTTGACGTATTCCAACAGACTCCACATCTGTTACAACAAACTCTACATCTGTTGCAGCATACTCCATATCTGTTGCAACAAACTCCATATCTGATACAACAGACTCTACATTTGATGCAATAGAATCCACATCTGATGCAATAGACTCCACATCTATTGAACAATAAATAGTTTTCTTTCTATGACATCAATTTTTTTCCTCTTCTTTGAAGATATAAGGACCTGACAGTTGATCAACTTTTGTCAAACCATCACAAGAGGCTGCAGTAAAGATGGGTTCGGAGGAATAAGTTGCATGCAGATGGAACCACTTCATATGTGGGAGGTATATATTATTAATAATGTTATCGTGGAAAAACACATAGAGTACACTGATTTTGTGAATGTTGTTTTTATTGATTAGTCATAGATCATTCAAATAAGATATCTATAATTTTACAGTTAAGTTTGGTTAGTCCTAAATGATAAGCTGAGGGACCATGAATATGGTTCTAATACCCTGTTAAGATTTAATATTGGTTGTTGCTCATGTTTATTTGCCAAGCATTATGAAGGGATCTAGTTTTGATGTCATTGAAAAGAAATTCAATAGCGATTGGACTTAACTTTTAGGGTGCATTGGATCCTTAGAGGGCCTTCGAAGCCTCGCACTGCATCAAACAAGAATGAAAAAATAATATATTTATTTCCCTAGCCCAAATTTATATGATTGGGTTGCTCGGGGTGATGATTATATTCCAGAAGGTGTGGTAGGAGAATGCCTTCGAGGGAAAATGGTTGGTTGATGAAAGACTATATTATCTAAGAGCTAATTGAAGAAGAGAATAGGGTAGAAAGTAATTTCTAGCCAATCTGGCCGATGGAATTATCTTAAAACATAAGAAATCTGAATTAAGTGCAAATATGAAAGTGTATTTGGTAATGTAATTTCGTCTGTTATCTCTCTAAAAGAAAAATAATGCAGATGGACACTTTGCTAAGGAGCTGCGAGTAGGTAGCGTGCTCGGGATTATCACCTAGATAGAAAATAGGAGAAGAACAAGAAAGCCGTCTTAAGGGAATCGAGGGTTGAAATGATGTACATTAAGTCTAAAAAACTTACCCCAATAGCAACTGCAGTTAAAGTAAGAAATCTAAGCGAAGGCGGTAATTTCTGAATTTTAAATTCCATCTCATGCCTTCTTGGATATGGTTCCAATTAGGTCCACTGCTGTTGACCTGACCAAAACCATAAATGATATTGAAAGGCAAATTGAGTATCATTACTTCCTTAGCAATATGGTTATACTTGATTGTGTTTTATTGCCTTAGCATGCTTTCAACATTCCTTGGAGAAGATCAGATGCTTGTTGTAGTATGTGAATCCTGATAATTTTCAACCTTGCCTCTAGCTTGCTTATTCTATATTCAAGCTAGTCGTTGCCATCTTTGAAGTTGGTCAAGAATTCCTGATCTTCCGTGAGCTCGATCAGGAACACTACCTTTAAAGTTGTGGCATTTTAGAAGTCCTTTAGAACACTTTCTTCAGAAGCCTTAAAGGATACATGGAGGGTCATTGTGTTTGTTTTAGGTCAAAATGTGTTGATGCATACTAAAGATGTGGTCCCAAAAGTTGAACAACACACTTTTATCGAGTGTTGCTCAATGAATCTTGCTCAACCAATTTGATAAATTAATAAGCAAGGAGTTACATAGTGGTGATCTAAATCGACTCTACCAAGTATATCAAACGTTACGTAACTCGAGGCTCATTACCCTATCAAAAAAAATTTACCGAGTTAGTGCACAAATCAAACGAGCTCAATCTCTCAGTCTTTCTACTAATTGCTTTTCTCTAATATAGATGACAAGATATCTGCTATGCAAAAGTATACACCATCGTCATACATGCTTACCAAGGTACAATTCTTCAGAAGGCATCAACAGTAATCTCTCAATATCAAGTGATATTGAGAGATTCCTAGTCATGACTTCCCAAGACTTTCGCTACGGCAAGTATTTCTGCTAATGACAAGATATCCTCCATGCAAAAGTCTACATCATCAGCAGAAATTCTTGCCAGAGCAAAAGTTTTTAGAAGGCATTATTAATAATCTCTCGGCATCAAGGAAGTCTTGTACCAAATTCATCAGAAGATAATAAAAAATAAGAAAGTTTTCAGAAATGACTACACATAATTATCATCAACAACCTCACCAGATTCACTCCTCGTACAAAAGAAAAGGCAAAAATATTTTCATTTGCACTCGCATGTTATTTATTTAACAAACCAAAGATGAATTAAATGCTAGATTTAGTTCATCTTTGTTTGGTTTGTTAAATAAATAACATGTGAATGCAAATGATAATATTTCTGCCTTTTCTTTTTGTATGAGGAGTGAATCTGGTGAGGTTGTTGAAGTCGTAATTATGTGTAGTCTATGCTGAAAACTTTCTTAGTTAGATTGTCTTCTGATGAGTTTTGTACAAGCCTTCCTTGATGTTGAGAGATTACTAATAATGACTTTTAAAGACTTTCGCTCTAGAAAGATTTTCGCTGACAGTGTAGACTCATACATGTCGGACATCTTGTCATCAGTAAAAATTCTTGCCATAGCGAAAGTCTTGGGAAGTCATGACTAGGAATCTCTCAATATCACTTGATATTGAGAGATTACTGTTGATACCTTCAATTGTCTGGCGACGGTGTAAACTTTTGCATAACAGATATCTTGTTATCTATATTGAAGAAGAGCGATCAACAAAAAAGCTTAGAGATTGAGCTCGTTTAATTCATGCACTAACTCGGTCAAATTTTTTAATAGGGTAATGAGCTTGGAGTTACATAATGTTTGATAGGCTTAGTAGAGTCGATTTATATTACATGCTACGTAACTCATTGCTTATTAATCTATCAAATTGGTTGAGCAAGATGCATTGAGCAACGCTCGATGAAAGTGTGTTGTTCAACTCTTGGGACCACATCTTCAGTGTGCATCAACACATTTTGACCTAAAACAAACACAGCGACCCTTCATGTATCTTTTAAGACTTCTGAAGAAAGTGTTCTAAAGGAATTCTAAAATGCCATAACTTTGAAGGTGGTGTTCCTGATCGAGCTCACGAGAGATCAGGAACTTTATACCAACTTTAAAAACGGCAATGACCAACTAGAATCCAGAATAAGCAAGCTGGAGACAAGCTTGAAAATTTATCGAGATTCACGTACTACAACAAGCATCTGATCTTCTCCAAGGAATGTTGAAAGCATGCTAAGGCAAGAAAACACAATCAATTATAACCATATTGCTAAGGAAGTAATGATACTCAATTTGCCTTTCAATCTCGTTTGTGGTTCCGATCATGTCAATAGCAGTAGACCTAATCGGAACCATAAACAAGAAGACATGAGATGGAATTTAAAATTCAAAAATTGCCACCTTCTCTTAGATTCCTCACTTTAACTGAAGTTGCTGTTGGCGTAAGTTTTTTAGACTTAATTACATCATTTCAACCCTCGATTCCCCTAAGGTGGCTTTCTTGGTCTTCTCTTATTTTTTATCTAGGTGATAATCCCGACCACGCTACCTAATCGCAGCTCCCTAGCAAAGTGTCCATCTGCATTATTTTTCTTTCAGCGAGATAACATATGAAATTACATTACCGGATACACTTTCATATTTGCACTTGATTCAGATTTCTCATGTTATAAGATAATTCCATCGGCCAGATTCGCTAGAAGTTACTTTCTACCCTATTCTCTTCTTCAATTAGATCTTAGATGATATAGTTTTTCATCAACCACCCATTTTCTCTCGAAGGCATTCTCCTACCACACCTTCTGGCGTATAATCATCACCCCGAGCAACCCAACCATATAAATTTGGGCTAGAGAAATAACTATATTGGTTTTTCGTTCTTGTTTGATGCAGTGAAAGGCTTCGAAGGTGTTCTCAGAGTCCAATGCACACTTAAAGGTAAGTCTAATCGCTATTGGTTCTCTGCAATGACGCCAAATATTGATCCTTTCTCAAAACTTGACATGCATAAACACGATCAACAACCGTCAGCAATTCGTAATAGGATATCTACACCATCTTTATGATGCCCTCAGCCTTATCAATTCAAAACCATCAAACTTGATGGTACAATGCAGGATATTATTTGAATGATCAGTGCCTAATCGGTTAAAAATTGTATTCACAAAAATATTATACTTTGTGTGTGTTGTTCCGGTGACCTTATCAGTAATACTTAGTTAACTCCTACATATATGATAGTGGATCCATCTACTCGCACCTTATTCTTCCCAGCCCCATCTATGGCTTAAATAAATAAACAGATGACTAGCTAGTTGCAAAAGATGTTATATCTGTTTAAATTGTCAAACAATTGCAGACACCTCAGCCTGTTATAACATATGACATATCTGTTGGAAAAATCAAATAGATCTATCCATCTATTGCAACAGAATGTCAAATATGTTGTAAGTTATCTAACAGATGGAATGTATTTTGCATCAGATTACCCATCTGTTAGATTTAATTTAAAGCTATTTTCTTTTCTTTTCGAAATACAATAAAAGATAAAAATATTGTATTTAGATCCATTTTTTTATGCATATTCAAAAAGTCACCAGTTTTATTTTATTAAGGGGTATGAACAGTCGTGGTTTTTTGTTTGACTAACCCCTTCCAATTCAATCATTTATAAATAGGTCCCTCCTTACTCGTTCATTCACTCTACTACACTTACAAATATGGATGATCCAAATTAGTACAAGAAGATTCATATCGAGTCCTTGCAGGAACTTCAAACGCAGTTTGATGAATTCCAGAGGGATTTGGCAGACTTTGGAGCAAGACTGATAAGGGCCCTGCTGCAGCCAGATGAAAATTATTCGGTTGATAATAATAATAATAATAATAATAGTAGTAATAATAATTAGGTTATGTTTTTTTTCTTTTAGCGTTTGTATGTGTTTTTCTCCTTTTGTATATCGGATCTACTCAAGGGATTCAAAAATCTATGTTTGGTAGTCGACTTTGAATTTTTAATTCTTATTTAGTATTTAATTATCATTCTATTTATTTAGTATTCTCAACATGTCGACGGAGGTTAATCTGATGCGACAGATTGATCATATGTAGCAACAGGCGGTTATTAATTAAAAAAGAGTTATTGTTATTGAGAGGGGGAAAAGGCATGACTTTCTGATTATTTAATATAAAAAATGGTTCGTAAATAAATAATAAGGAAATAAATGATAAACACAATTTATAACCGTAAAATAATGGTTATTAAATTTTAATAACTGATCGTGACTTTTTGTCAAAAACACATAGATTAGATTCAACAATGTTGTTGATGCATCAAATTACCCATCTGTTGCGACTGATGTATCAGCTATTAGAAGAAATTAAAAATGCTATTAAAATAGATCGTTCATTTATTGCAACAGATGGAATATCTGCTGCAGCTGATGGTTTATCTGATGTAACAGATATACAATCTGTTGTAAGAACTCAATAAAAATGGTTATTAATTAAAGAAACGATTATTGAAAAGGTATTTTTTTAATTTATATGGTAAAAAAGTCAGCAAATTTGTATTAATGATATGATGATAATTTTTTTTTAAAGGATAGATATATGTTGCAACAGATATATTATCTAATGTAACAGGTTCTCTCTATTGTTACAACAGATGATATATATGTTGTCACAAATGTGTTGTCTGATGCAACAGATATAGAATCTGTTGTCTCAACTCAATAAAAACGGTTCTTTGACAGAACTAATTAATAATAATAATATGAAAAGTCATGACTTATCACAATATTTCTTAATTTAATTAAGTCATGACTTTTTCACAGTAATAAAAAATGTAATTACTAAATGGAGGTGAACAGTTAGATTATATGTTGCAACAGATAGGTTATCTGATACAACAGGTTTTATATTTGTTGCAACAGATGATATATTTGTTGTCACAGATGAATTATCTAATGCAACAGATATGTAAGTTGTTATCACAACTCAATAAAAATGGTTCTTGGAAAGAACTAATTAATAATAATAATCTGAAAAGTCATGACTTATCACAATATTTATTTTCTTAATTTAATCAAAAATATAATTAATGAATGGAGGTGAACTGTCACGCTTTTTCCTCTCATTCAAATTCAATCCTCTATAAATAGGTCCCTCCTTACTCATTCGTTCATTCAACTACATTCTATTTATTTATTGCATCTCGTCTTTCATATTACACCTGCACTTTCACCACTTTCTCTTCCTTGACTAAGGTAAGTTTTTTTCTTTCCAATTTGTAGTATTCGTTGTAATACATTCGGTTATTCTTAAGATCTTTACTTTTGATTTTAAGTTTTTTGTCAATTCACATGTGTTCTAGATTATGGTTGACCCAGTGTGGGACGTTGCTTTTCTTCAAGACGTCGTGAATGAACTTTAAAATCAAGTTTGTGACTTGTAATGGGGACTGGAAGGAGTTAGAGCAAGAATGTTCCGCGAGATACGCAGGCTGAAGAGGGCCTTGCTACTTCCGGTTGAAGATTGGCCGGCTGGCAATGATGATAATAATAATAATAACAATTAGATTATTATTTTTGTTTTAGTCTATTATATGTATTTTTGTTAGTTTTTGTTTAATAAAAAAATTATGTTTGATCTTTGACGTTTTAATTCATCTTTAATTTTCATTCTGTCTATTATCTTCTCAACAAACATGTCGACGATTGGACGTAAAAAAGAATAATTTAGAATCCAGTAGCAATAGCAAGATTTATCTGTTGGGTTTGTGGCAGGGGCTGATGTATTGTTCAAAACAGATTACTCATATGTTGCAACAGCTAATAAGTCTGATGCAACAGATAAACAGTCTGTTTCAACAAATGCCTAGTTTGTTGCTTGGCTTTGACGTTTTTATTCGTACTCCCTCCATCTCAAATTACCCGTCCCAAATTGAGATGCCACATTGATTAAGAAAAATAATTAATAACATGTCTAGTTTATCATAACCCACAGATCAGTTGGTGGGATAGTAGACGGTGTTTGAAATAACGATTGTTTGCTATTCAATCAAAATTTCATAAGAGAAGAAAGTTTTTAACGTGGGTCGACGTATAGTCCCCCTATTAAATGATGTTTTCATTTTAATTTGCAGAAAGAGTGATTAATGAAAAGGGTAAATCATGGATTTTTTTTTAAATTTTTTCTTGATTAATTAAAAAGAAGTAAAATAAAAAATCAAATTAGAAAATTTGGGACGGGTAATTGGACGTAAGGAAGAATTTTGAATCCAGTAGCAATAGCATGAGTTGAAACATATTGGTTATCTGTTGGGTTTATGGCAGAGGCTGATTTATAATGTTCCAAACAAATTAATTATTCGTTGCAGCAGATGATTAGTCTGTTGCAACAGATAAATAGACTGATGCAACAAATAATAAGTCTGATGCAACAGATAAACAGTTTGATGCAACAGATAAATCTTTTGATGCAACAGATTACTCATCTGATGCACCAGATGATTGATCTGTTTAAATTGTGGGCACTTATGTTGGATTCATGATCGGGGTTCTATCCATTGTTGGAAAAACAGCAGTGTACCCAAATGCCAAATACGAATAAAAATCATAATTTTACTTACCAAAGTCACCTATGAAGTAATGTCAAAGTGAAAAGTGATGTAGAAACAAAATTTGATCTAAGAAATTGGTCAGATAGCAGCAGTAGCGCTGAACCACCACCACCAACAACAACAACAAATGGTCGACAAGAAGAAGATGAAGATGATAATGAAGTAGAAGATGATGATAATGAAGCAGAAGATGATGAATAAAGCAGCAGAAACAATGAACAACAAAAATCGCTAAGAGAGAGAAAATAACAATGGATGAGAAGAGAGAGAAAAATGTCTTTTTTCCTCTGTTTCCCATTATATTAAGTAAACCTTGAGATCAAAGTGTAAATTTAAAAACTTGTGGGTTATTTTCAAACTTCTTCAACTTTCTTAATCCATAATAAAGTAATTGTCACCCCCACTCAATAATTAAGACTTGTGTCACCCACACCTCATTTTAAAAGTCTTTTGTCACCTGTAGCCCAAAGTCCCTAGTAAGTTATGGTGATTGTTTCTTACATATTTTCATTTTTTCCTTCTTCTTCTTGTTAAGATTATTGCACATGAATTTTTGCATTTGATTTCTTGTTGCCACTTGTTAGATTTTCTTTTAATTAAAAAATTCTCTTCATTTTAAATCAACAATCACTTTAACTCAAAAAAATTAAAATAATTTAATACAAAATTATAATTTATAATGATTTCAATTACTATCTTATAGGTTTTTCTAATATTATT
>NC_061119.1:207402477-207437948 GCF_002878395.1 Capsicum annuum | reverse complement strand
GTGTTGTGTTGATGGGAAATAACACACCTTGTAAGATAGCTGGTATTAGAGCAATCAGGATTAAGATTTTTGATGGGGTTGTGAGGATACTTGGTGATGTGCGGTATGTCCCAGATCTGAAGAGAAATTTTATTTCCTTGAGTACCCTTGATTTGAATGGATATAAGTGCATTGGTGAAGGTAAAGTCCTAAAGGTTTCCAAAGGTGCTCTTGTTGTCATGAAGGGATAGAGAAAGACTACTAATTTGCACATCTTGCAAGGCTCTACGATAATAGGTGATGCAGTTATATCTACTTTCTCTCTATTAGGTAGTGATGTTGCTAATTTTTGGCATATGCGTCTGGGACATATAAGTGAAAATAGGATGGCTAAACTCAGTAAGAGAGGACTTTTTGATGGCTAGAGTATTACCAAATTATAGTTCTATAAGCACTGCATTTTTGGGAAGAAGAAGAAAGTTAGATTCAGTAAAGACATCCACAAGACTAAAGGCACATTTGATTACATTCATTCTGATCTCTGGGGTCCTTCTAGAGGGGGTGATAATTACATGTTGACTATTATTGATCACTATTCCAAAAAAGTTTAGGTGTTCTTCCTGAAGCAAAAGAATGATGTGTTGCCTATTTTCAAGGAATGGAAGACTATGATTGAAAAGCAAACAAGGAAACAGGTAAAACACCTTCGGAATGATAATGGTTTAGAGTTCTGTTCTAATGAATTTAATATTCTATTAAAGTCAAAAGGAATTGTGAGCCACTTAACAGTTCGTCATACTCCACAGCAGAATTGTGTGGCAGAATAAATGAACAGGACTATAATGGAAAAGGTGTGTTGTATGCTATCTAATGCTTGTTTACCCAAGTCTTTTTGGTCCAAAGCTTCTTCCATAACTTATCTTCTTATTAATCGCTCTCCTTTAGTCGCAATTGACAAAAAGATTCCATGGGAGATATAGTTCAGTACTCCTGCTAGTTACACTGATTTGAAGATATTTGGATGTCCTGCTTATGCTCATGTTGATAATAGAAAGTTGGAATGTAACGCCCTAAATTTTGAACCCCGAATGCTAGCGGTGCTAATAATCTCGAAGGACCACTAGCTAACCCATGGCAGGTACTTGTTGCAATAACTTTATAATAATACTGAAATAATGCAAAATAATGGGCTCAAATGCTATAAGGTTCAATACTAAAACATAAATGATAAAACAATGTCTGAACAAGGTATAATAATACCAAAACTAAAATAACTATCTGAACATGCTATAGTCTAAAAAGCCTTTAAAACTATCTGAATTGAGGAGTTGATGGGAAAAGTCCCCAACTAACTCCATCTATTAAAAATACTGAGTCTAATAAGATAATAAAATAATAACATCTCGAATAATAAAGACTCGCTGCTAAGTCTACTGCTGCTGATTGGATCTGAACTGCTAAGGGTGCTCTAGAGCTCGTGCTTCTGAACCTATGGTATAAAATGCCATAGCGCGAGAAAGTATGTATCAGTATATGGGAATGTACTGGTATACAAAGTGGGGTAGGCTAAATGCAAGGGTTCATATGCATGAACAATACTAACTGACTGACTAAAATGAACATGACTGCATAAGAATACATGTATGAATACTTGAACTGTAACTAGAATCGTGATAAGGTTAAATACTAAGTTCTGATTTCTGAGTCTACTGATAACATGGATTTTTTGATATTTGAGTTTACTAATACTGAGGTACTGAGTAACTGAGTCTACTGAGGTAGATATCTGAGTTTACTGATAACTTATATTTGAGTTTATTGGTACTGTATTACTGATAACTGATAACTGAATGACTGTTTTTTACGGTCCTGATTTTGAATAACTGATCTAAGTTCTATACTGAGCTGGATAATTATATCTGACAGTCCTGAAATCTATAGAACTATCTAAGTTCTATATTGAATTAGACGACTGTATCTGACAGTCCTGATAAAACTAATTGAGTTCTATACTGAGCTGAGTAACTGTTTCTAACAGTCTTGATTTCTATAGAATTGGACTGTGTTCTATTCTGAAGACTTAATCTGAAACTGAGACTGTGGGAGATAGTCATCTAACTGACATGCCCCCTTTCTAAATAGATTATGGGATCCAATCTGTAACCCTAATTGGAAGGGTGTCAATATTATGCCACTGGCAAGGACAAGCTGTGAGTAACCTTCATCTGGCAGTGTCCCCAAAAGATAATGGTGGTACCCTCATCTAATAGTGTTTATCCACCTCATCAGCCCTCAACTATCAATATTTGTAATACCCCAAACTTTTCTTAAGCCTAATTTCGTATCTATAAGATTAAAGAATGACTCCAAAGTGAGTAATATTTAAATCATATAGAATTTTCCTAATTTTAAATTTTTATCATGTGGTAAATTTAATTAGATTTCAACGATATAAGATTCATCCAAATCTGATAACCGGGCAAGAAGTTATGGCTAATTGAAGTTCCTTTCATAAAACACCGTCATTCAGACTCTTAGCGCGTCGTGGAGAAAAGTAATATCCCAGTTGTCAGTTTCTAGTAGCCTAGTGCAATTGTGACATGTCGTGCTAAAATTACAGGTCCCAACTAGTGGGACAACGCGATGGCTCCGCATCACGGTGACCCTCTAATTCCCATTCGTCAATTTCTAGTGAGCCACCCGATAGTGGCGCGTTACGGTGGCCCATAAAATTAGGCTCCCAGTTATATTTTTTCCGTTTCATTCAGAAGCTAAAAAGAAAATTTTAGACTTTTTCCAAGCCACTTAACTCGTCCAAACACCTGATTTAAGGTCATTAGAAGCATCATATACCATTTTTCTCAAAAACCCTAGTTCATCAAACTTCTCCTCCAAGAAACTCAAGATTTCTCCATCAATTCTCCAACTTAAGTCAAGATTCCAAGTTCTTGTGCAAAAATTCCAAGAACCCTCATTCAAGAGTTCCAATAACATCTCACAAGCAAGTTATTCATCCAAGTTTATCAATCTAAGGTATGTGGGGTTTGAACAAGAATAATCCTTTCGTTCTTGTGCCCAAAAATATACTTTTAAGTTATGAATTTCTGAATTTTACTATGATTTCCATGAACATCAAGTTAGGGTTTATACCCATTACCATTATTTGCAAGATTATGTGATTTCCCTTGGTTTAAAAGTTGAATTACATGATTTTATTTATATTTCCATACCTATTTCTGAATTTTCTAGATTTTTAAGATGATTGTGAATGTTTTGTTATCAAGCATGAATTTTGAGATGTTGAAATCATGAGATTCATATTATGAGTTTTTTTTTCAATATCTTGATTGAGATGATTGTAAGCTTTTTAAGATGATGGTTAAGCATGAAGTTTAAATATGATTTTGATGCATTAAAGCTTTACATTTTAAGTCCTAAGTACAAGTGATGAGTTTATGAGGAGATTATGATCTCAAGTTTTGTTGACAAGTTTTGATAAGTACTTTTAAAAGCTAAGATAGGAATCAACACGACTTATGATTTAAAGATAAGAGAAGCATAATTTGGTCTTCATTATAGACCCTTGAGTTATTTTAATGTGGATTTCCTAAAAGTTCTGAGCCTAAGTATGGGAGTAGTATTTGGCACCGAGTTGGGTATGATTCCAAGGTCTCATATCCCAGAACTATGTGCCACCGTAGGATTGAGATATATGGGCCCGAGGCCGAGCTAGTGATCACTACAGTTAAGGTTCTATTTTTATGGCAAGGGTAGAGAAGCTCTCCACAACGTGGGCAAGACGTTGGACTCCATGTCAGCTCATATGGTTTATGTCGGTTAGAAGAAACTCCCAAAGTAGTCCCCTACTCTATTTAAGATAAAAGTATATGTGTTGAAAGTTTGATTTCAAGATTTCCAAAGCTTTAAGTTTCAAAGTTTCAAAGTTTCCTAAGTCCCAAAGTCTCCCAAGACCAAAGTCCCTAAGTTTTGAGATTCCTCTTTTTTACAAAGTTTTGAGAACAAGATGGAGAATAAAGATTTTATAAGTAAATATAATGACTCACGAGATTTGTACTATATGCTTTATTATACATGATTTATCAGATTCAGATTTCAATTTTTCCTCAAGCTATGTGAATCACTTAAATCAGCATGCAAGTTTTCTATAAAGATTAATGATATTGTTTACTTATTACATTGCACCCCCATATGCTTAGTACATCCTCAAAGTACTAATCCACATATATGTCCGT
This sequence comes from Capsicum annuum, assembly GCF_002878395.1. NCBI lineage: Eukaryota > Viridiplantae > Streptophyta > Magnoliopsida > Solanales > Solanaceae > Capsicum > Capsicum annuum. Next base: position 207,433,716 of record NC_061119.1, on the reverse strand, counting down.
GTGCTACATTGTCTCATAATGTAGGTACAAGACTTAGCATGAGCATCCAGATTCTGGCAGTTGAAGATTTTAGCTAGCAAGAAGATGAGTCCTCCTCCTTCGGGGACTTCAGTTAGATTCATTTCTATTGTTTATATTCTTAGTCACATGTACTGATTAATGATAGTTGGAGTATCTTCCCAACCATTTATAGTCAGTATAGTAGAGGCTTCATAGACAGTCAATAGAGTTAAAGTATTTTATTCTAGTTTCATTTGTAAAGCGGACTTGCAATCATTTGAATTCAGTTTTGTATTTCTCAGATTCAAAAAAGAGTTATCTTCTGTTGATTTTTGTATAGATTTATACATATAATCAAGTTGCTTTTGAGATATGCCAGTGGAAGTGTTAGCTTGGGGTAACTTGTGATCCTAAGCACCGTGTGATGTCTCGGAATAGATTTTCTGGGCGTTACAGTGTTGATGTCTCAACCTATGTTGGCTACATAGTTTTGGAATGCAGGGATTTCTTCTAAGTGTCACTCCCTCTGCTGTCAGTGTGTGCCCTCATCCTTGGGCTCACTCGGTGCTGAATCTTACTCGCATCTGAATAGACACTGAACTGAACTGGATTGAGTTCATTGAGTTCTGCTGACTGACGAAATACTACTAAGTTCTATTTAACTGACTGAGATCACTAAGATTACTGAGGTACTGAGATTACTGACATTACTGAGTAGGACTTGACTGATACTGAATTTACTGAGTTTTCCTGAGTCATGTGAATGACTGAATTACACTGATCATGGCTTGATTGAGAGTATCTTGAAATACCCCCAGGACTCAATAGCATGAAAATAAATAGGACATGACACTTCTTGAACACGTGACCATTGTCAACAATTCATAATACAATCCTTGAGGGATTTTATGAAGCACTTGTTATTCATAATCTTGTACATGAATAGGAATGCGTATAAACATGTCATAATTTCATCAATCTAATCTCATGAGCATTCCATCAAACAATTACAATGCACAACAATAACATGGGAGTCATTTTGAACATAAGGGTAAAGCATGGATTCATCATTTAGGTCTTATTGAGTCATAAAACACAATTCTTATTCTCTTAAGCATTTTATCAAATACTTTGCATGCATAACTTTAGGATTAGGCATGAACATTAACCCAATACATCATTATTGCATAATTCAACTAAATATCATAGATTGCAATCCACATGCTAGCATAAATTCATAAAAACACATTAAAGACTCCAACCTGGGAATCATACAACAATCAACATGGATACAATTCAATTCATAACATGGAAATTACCATTCAACTTTTAAAAGAGGATTCTTGAACTCCAACGATGAAAGGGATCCTTAGATGAATACTTTACATACCTCAATTTCTAAATCCGTGAAGATTATAGTGAGTTTTTGAGATTCAATGCTTTAACTTGACAACCCTAGGGCTTTTTCTTGAGAGTATTTTATGAAAATAATGAGTAATAGGATTAACTGGGGGTTCAATCCCGTGTTTTAGAACTGTACCCTTTTACCTTTTAAAATACAAAGCTGGAATGCTGAAAAATTCATGAGCGTGCTATGGAGCGTGCGTCGCATGCTCTAGTACACCGGAATGAAGCGTGCATCTTATGCTCTACTGCACCCCCTAGGGGTGGACTGGAGCATGCGTCGTATGCTCTAGTTCTCTGGAATGGAACGTACTCTGAATGCTCTACTACACCTCCCCTAGGGGTGGACTGGAGCGTGTGCCACACGCTATCGCATGGTGCTATTGTTTTGAAATCCAAACATGCCCTAAACGGAATCTAAAAATTCTAAAAATCATTCGATATGTACTATTGACTTTCCCCATCATGAATCAACTTAAAAATCAACAAACGAAGGTCGGTAAGGTCATGAAATAAATCCCTGAAGTTTGAAGGCTTAAAAAGAAACTAAGTCCTAAATACTTAGCTAAATTTTCTAAGTGCTGGATCCCTTATCAAGCTTTAAAGGGTTGAATTAGACTTAGGATTTGGCAAGATCTTACAATATCTCCCCCTTGGGAACATTCTTCCTCGAATAAGAATGACTGAGATGGGAGAAAAGATTAACTGAAGTGCATACAGGACATTCACAACTGAAACATGAGTTCATGAATGACATGACTGATAAGCTGAGCTTATTATACTGAACATGCCTATCTAATGCATGGATACAATATTAAATTTACTGATATACTGAGTATTCTGAACATACATATCTGATGCATGAATACATGACAAGACTGACACATGAATGCATGACTAGGATTACTGATAAGCTGAGTTTCTCACAATGAGAATGCATAGCTGATGCATACATGCATGACTAAACTAACACATGAGCATATGAATGATTATGCAATGGTAATGGGTACCAAGTTTGTAAAGGTAATTTGAACATCGAACTGAGTAAGTTCAAGAAAAACTATTACTTAAACTGAAAAATACTGATGAACCCATGATCATTCTAGAAGTTGCATGAATAGGAACATGAGAACATGATTGAGACTGAAATGTGATACATGAACTGAATATCATGGACTGAACTGAACCCCAAAATACATGGCTCACGGCTGAGGTTGAATTTGAGGTCAACTTATGAATACCCACCAATCCAAACTGAATTCGTTACGTGAAAAGAGAGTGGCATATTTTGGGTTATTGAAGTTTGGGAGATTATAGTGCATCTCCCCTTTAGGACACTATGTCCCTCGAAGAATTCTGACTTGGCTGATATACTGAGGAAAACTGAGGTGATGCACAAAGCACCTATGAACTAAATCGTGACTGAATGTCTGGTATCTGAAACTGAGGCATGATACATGAATGAAGCTGAGCTTGCATCTACCTAGTTGGTTCATCTTAGAAGGTTTACATTCATGAGACTTTAGATAGTACATCTAAATAGAAGGGACGGAAACCCAAACCATGCAAATTTGTCCGTCTGACTGCTAAACTGAATTACTGGCCTTACAGACTAACTCATGCTAAAAACTAATAGTCGACTGGAGCCTTTCTTTAAAACTCTTTCTATAGAGTTCTAGTGGCTTTAGGGTACAAAAAAATCTTAGTGTGGTCTAAATAAAACAACTGAATAAGAAAATCATTACCTGGCTAAAATTTGGTAAGATGAGTTGAGGCCTATGAACATTATCTAATATGAAGTGACTAAGCCTTATGCACTGCAACTGAAACTACTGAAAAAATTTACGTGGATGCTGAGCACGAGTGCATAAATATACTAGATTATCTGGTTAACTTAATAACAGATAGCTGAATACTACGTATGTAAGACTAAACTGTACTTAGTTTGAATAACTGCACTATGACTATAGAGTAATGACTAAATAGGTAACATAAGGTAACTGAACATGATTGAGTAAAAACTATATTTTCTTAGGAATGAAAGACCAGGCGTATCATATGTTTCAAAAATATTCTGTAGACTGAGGTACTAAAATACTAATAACTGAGAAACTAATTACTGTACGCGATAGTCAAGCAATCTTGAAACTGAACTGAGCTACTGGTCTGGTCACTGAGCTGAATCTAACACTATAACTAAAACTGTAACTGGGACCCCTACTAGAACTAAATGTTGGGTCTTGATAACTGCATACTGATGACTGAGGTTTAGAATGATACTGAAGTACTAAATTCTGAGACTGAACACTGATATTAAGTGTTGAATACTGAAACTATAACTGAGATGGTAACTGAGTTTTGATAGCTACGTGATAAGGACTGATATAAATCGAGGATTTGAATATACACTCACACTCTATACTTTCCCAACTTCTAAATACAAACTTTTGATATACATTTTCTTGCACAACAATATGACATTCAAGCTTATCTTCATAACTACACCCTCGTGTAAAACAAGCATGCAATAATCTTCTCTTAACATGAAACATTTACTCTCTCCCATCTAAGCAACTGCTCATCACTACACTGTTTCATAAGGAGAGCTCATTGAAGGGTTAAATCATGAGGACCTAAAGCATGAATGGACACTAACTAAACTTGAAACTTGACTCAAGCCTGAGGAATAGAATATCAACATCATGGATTTACCAAGAGGTCTAACTGAGGATATACATGACATAGTCTAGATTTAGCTGATCAGTAGGAGCGTAGCATGAGTCATGGAAGCTGAATATACTGTAAAGCATGATATGTGTACAGGAGTCATGAGCTACATAACCTGAGTTTGGATTTTTTGTATTCATAAGACATGATTTGTAACACTGAATAAGCTGGAACTCCTTATACTAGGAACTGGAATTGTACATGATTTTTTATAATGTGCACGAATATGTGTTGTGTCCATGGAGCTGAGATGTAAAGAATGCGTAGGCATCATGCTGATTGAAGTACAAAACTTTGCACTGAGATAAGGATAGGCCGAGAATCGTCTTCCCTTACTGCCTTTCTACACATATTGGAACTACTACTAGAATCTGAGAGCCTGACTTGGTCACTTGCTCTGTCATCTCCCCCTTACCTTTAAGCCGTCATCATAAGTCTGTGAACACTTTACTAAACTTTGAACTACACTAAAATCAATTTACTCTATAGTCTGAGGTATAATAAAACATATGAATCATAAACTCATCTTAAAAGACTGCACCTGAGAGTATAAAACCCATTGCTAATACTATCTCCTGGGATACAGTTCTTAACTTTCTTTGGTTTCTGCAATCATCATCACATACTTACACTCATTTCGACACATGCTTATCTCACTAAACATATCATCTACTTCTATTTCTTCATAGACTACTAAGATTATATCTCATAACTCACATCCACACCTTCATACTTAGCTTTAAATCAACAAACTTAAATTCTTGCATGCACTGTTCGACCCTACTAATTTACCTTTTGTATAACTATCCAACTCCTGAATTCATGTTTCTAACTCTAGGTCATATGCTATCATAGGATTCTGAGAAGAGATCTAATGGCATATCTTAATTTGGGTTAGTGAACAAGTTTTCATGATCATGAATAAAATCTGTACAACTTTGAAACATAACAAAACTGATAAGATACTTTTGATCCTATGGGCAATTCGATAACTATTTCCAAGGACTGTTTAAGAAAGCCCTGTCTCTAAGACTTTGAGCTTCACTTTTTCTCTTACCTTAAAAGTAAGGTGTAGTTTACATGAGTGGAGCATGATGAGAATCTACATAAGTTTCTTAAAGAACTTTTCTATACCATGATTTGAGACATGAAAGAAGGGAAATTGTTCTTAAAACATCACACAGCCTTCTGTCCATAAGTGTGGCACGCTACACACCCATGTATAAGACTCTACTAGATGCGGCTTTCAAACTTCCTAGGACGTTGTTAACCTTAGGCTCTGATACCAAGTTTGTAACACCTCAGATTATGAACCCCAGATGCTACATGGTGCTAAACAATCCCGAAGGACCACTAGCTAACCCATGACTGGTACCTACTGTAATAACTATATAATAATACAAAAATAATATGGAATAATGGGCCATAAGGTTCAATACTGAAACATAATTGATAAAACAATGTCTGAACAAGGTATAATAATACCAAAACTGAAATAACTGTCTAAACATGCTACATTCTGAAAACACTATAGTATGAAAAGCCTTTAAACTGTCTAAACTAAGGAGTTGATGGGACAAGGGCCCAACTAACTCCATCTACTAAAAATACTGAGACTAATGAGTTAATAAAATAATAATATCTTTGAATAATAAGGACTCACTGCTAAGTCTACTGCTGCTGACTGGATCTAAACTGCTAAGAATGCTTTGGAGCTTGTGCTTCTGAATCTATGGAATAAAACACCATAGCACGAGAAAGTACGTGTCAGTACATGGGAATATACTGGTATGCAAAATGGGGTAGGCTGAATGCAAGGGTTCATGTGCATGAACATTACTAACTGACTGACTAACATGAATATGACTGTGTGAGAATACATGCATGAATATGTGAAATATAACTAGAATCATGATAAGGCTGAATACTGAGTTCTGATTTTTGAGTTTATTGATAACATGGATTTTTTATATCTGAGTTTACTAATACTGGGGTACTAAATAACTGAGTCTACTGAGGTTGATATCTGTGTTTACTGATAACTGACAACTAAGTTCACTGGTGCAGTATTACTGATAACTGATAACTTAATGAATATTTTTGACGGTCCTGATTCTGAATAACTAATCTAAGTTCTATGCTGAGTTGGATGACTGTATCTGATAGTCATAAAATCTGTAGAACTATCTGAGTTCAATAATGAATTAGACAACTATATCTAATAGTCCTGATTCTGATGGAACTAGCTGAGTTTCGTACTGAGCTAAGTGACTATGTCGGACAGTCCTGATTTCTATAGAATTGGGCTAAGTTCTATTCTAAAGACTGAATCTAAAATTGAGACTGTGAGAGAAAGGCATCTAACCGACATGCCCCTTTTCTAAATAGATTTTGGGGTCCAATCTATAACCCCAATTGGAAGGGTGTCAATACCGCGCCACTAGTAAGGACAAGCTGTGAGTGACCCTCATCTGGCAGTATCTCCAAAAGTGAATGGTGGGACTCCTATCTGACAGTGTTAATCCATCTCAATAACCCTCAACTGTCAGTGTTGATGTCTTAACCTATGCTGGCTACAAAGTTCTATAATGCAAGGATTGCTTCTAAGGGTCACACCGTCTGCTGTCAGTGTGTGCCCTCATCCTTGGGTTCACTCGATGCTGAATCCTACTTTTATCTGAATAGACAATAAACTGAACTGGATTGAGTTCACTGAGTTTCGTTGACTGACGAAATACTACTGAGTTCTATTTAACTGACTGAGATTACTGAGATTACTAAGTACTAAGTAGTGAGTAGTGAGTAGGACTGGACTGATACTGAATTTACTGAGTTTTCCTGAGTCATGTGAATGAATGAATTATGTTGATCATGGCTTGATTGAGAGTATCTTGAAAACTAACACTGGATCTAGGCACATAGCTAAATTATCGAGTATTATACCCCCAGGACTTGATATTATAAAAATAAATAAGACATGACACTTCTTGATCACGTGACCATTTTCAACAATTCATAATATAATCATTGAGGAATTTCATACTTGATATTCATAATCTTGTACATAAATAGGAATGCATATAAACATGTCATAATTTCATCAATCTAATCTCATGAGCATTCCATCAAACAATTACAATGCTCAACAATAGCATGGGAGTCATTTTAAATATAAGGGTAGAGCATGGATTCGTCATTTAGGTCCTATTCAGTTATAAAACACAATTCTTATTCTCTTAGGAATTTTATCAAACAGCTTACATACATAACTTTAGGCTTAGGTATGAACATTAATCCAATACATCATTATTGCTTAATTCAACTAAATTTCATAGATTTCAATCCACATGCTAGCATTGATTCATGAAAACACATTAAAGACTCCAACTTAAGAATCATACAACAATATCAACATGGGTACAATTCAATTCATAACATGGAAATTATCATTAAACTTTTTAAAGAGGATTGTTGAACTCCAAGGATGAAAGGGATCCTTGGATGAACACTTTACATACCTCAATTTCTAAATTTGTGAAGATTATAGTGAGTTCTTGAGATTCATTGCTTGAACTTGACAACTAGGACTTTTCTTGAGAGTATTTTATGAAAATAATGAGTAATAGGGTTAATTAAGGGTTCAATCCCATGTTTTAGAGTTGTCGGGTGAAGGGAATTGACCATTTTTCCTTTAAAATATAGGGCTAGAATACTGAAAAATTTGGGAGCGTACTATGGAGCGTGCGTCATGTGCTCTAGTGCATCGGAATGGAGTGTGCATTGCATGCTTTACTGCACCCCCTAGGGGTGGACTGGAGTGTGTGTCGCATGCTCTAGTGCTCCAAAATGGAGCGTTCTCCGCATGCTCTACTAAACCCCCCTAGGGGTGGACTGGAGCATGCACCGCATGCTAATCGTACTGTGCTACTGTTTTGAAATCCAAACATACCCTAAACGGGTTCCAAAAATTTTGAAACTCACCCGAGATGTACTATTGACTTGCCCCATCATGAATCAACTTAAAAATTGACAAACTAAGGTCGGGAAGTTCATGAAATAAATCCTCAAAGTTTGAAGGCTAACAAAAACTAAGTCCTTAACACTTAGCTAAAATTTTCTAAGTGTTGGATCCTTTATCATGCTTTAAGGGGATGAATTAGACTTAGGATTTTGCAGGTTCTTACATGGAACCTATATTTGTCAAGTGCTTATTTATGGGTTATAAATTTGGTGTTAAAGGATATAAGCTTTGGTGTCCAGAAAATAGAAAAGCTATAATTAGCAGGGATGTTGTGTTCGATGAAACTGCCATGCTTCGTATTTCCTCCTTTAAAGAACCTAATGCTTCGTCCCCAGATGAGCCAAGTGACATGAATCAACAAAAGTCAAGAACCTATATTGAATTGTAGATTGGATCAGAGTCCACACCAGTGCCTACTTCTCAGTCTAGCCCTAAGATATAGAATGATACTATTTTTTCTTCACTACCAGTGGCGCCATAATATTTTATTGCTAAAGACAAGCCTAGGAGAGATATTAGACCTCCTCAGAAGTATGGTGAAGCTAAATTGGTTGCTTATGCATTGAATGTAGTTGAAGGTATTTATTCCAATGAAGAACCTTCTTCTTACTCAGAGGCATTTAGCTGTGATGATTCTGGACAATGGATGATTTTTATGCAGAAGGAGATAGAATCACTTCATAAGAATGGCACATGGGATTTTGTGAGATTGCCTAAAGATAAGAAAGTTGTCCATTGAAAATGTGTATTTAAAAGTAAAGAAGGAACATCAGAAGTTGAAAATGCTAGGTACAAAGCAAAACTATTTGCTAAAGATTACAATTAGTTTCCAGGTGTTGACTTCACAGATATGTTTTCTAAAGTTGTAAAACATAGTTCAATTTGAGCCTTACTTGGTGCAACACCCCAAGTCCGTACCCCAGACGCTACATGGTGCTTAAGACCTCGAAGGACCACAAGATAATCCATGTCTGATATCTATTGTGAGCACTAAATAATAATACTATAAAGATATAAAAAAATAGGCAGCAATGCCATAAGGTTCAAAATCTAAAATACTGATAAAGAATATCAACTGAAAGTCTAGTTTGAGAATCCTCTAAATTAAACTGTCTGAAAGCGGAGTTGATGGGACAAGCCCCTAAATAACTCCAACTACTAAAATACTGAATAAAAATATATCCTCGGTAGATGAGGACTCACTACTAAATCTGACACTACTGGCTGAATCTGGATCTGTCTATGCACGGTCGGGAACCTGAGTATTTGAACCAATGATATAAGAGTATGTGTCAGTATGTGGAATATACTAAAATGCTAGATGAGGTAAGGCTGAATAGAAGGGTTTATATGCATGAATAGTAACTGACTGAATGATATAGAGTAACTGAATAAAAGTACATAGATATCTAAAACTGTTGTATATACTGAGTATGCAATACTGTGCATATACGTATATACTATAATTGAGCTTTTTTGAAGCAAAGTACTGAGTTTTGATACTGAGTAACTGATAATCTGAGATTACTGATAACTGAGTTACTAATACTGATTAACTGTGTCTGACAATCCTAATTTTGTAGAACCAAACTGAGTTCTATACTGAGACTGTGAGAGGTAATCATCTAACTGACATGCCCCAAATAAGATAACTAAGTTAGGATCCAACCTGTGACCCCAGTTGGAAGGGTGTCAGTACCATGCCACGAGTAAAGACAAACTAAAGAGACACCCTCATCTGGCAAGTACTCTAATGAGAACGGTGGTACCCTCAACTGACAGGTTAAAACACCTCATCAACCCTCAACTGGCAGGTTGATATCTCAACCTACACTGGCTACGTAGTTCTGCAAGGACTGCTTCTAAGGATCACACCCTCAACTGGCAGGTAAGTCCCCTCCTTGGGTTCACTCGGTGTTGAATCCTACTCTTAACTGAATAGATACTAAAATGATTATACTGGATTGAATTGGACTGATACTGAGTTTTACTGAGATATGTAACTGACTGAGTTTACTAAGTTCTATAAATGACTAGGAGGGCTACTGATCATGACACTACTGAGATTATTTTGTAACTACTGTAGCTCTAGGTAAACAGCTAGATTTTAGGGTATTAAATGCCCCCAGGACTCAATAGCATGAAAAGTAAAGCATGACATGATCTTGAAAGACATAAAATGTACACTTGTCCATAATTCATTCTTAGAGATATTTTATCAAACACTTGTAGGGCATAAGCTTGTACATATACTAGCATGTCATGATTTCACCATTTAATTTCCATGGGCATTCTATCAAACACTTGGGGAGCACAACTTAATGCATATAATCACGGATAACATATAAATATTGCAACTACAATGCCCAAACTTGCAAATCCATGGGTTATAACATGGAAATTACACAATTTAATAGACATGCTATTTCAATTTCTTGGAACTTACAATTTATCATGAACTGAAAATCCAAATAAAGTCATGAACATGAATACAATCCAATTTAAGCATGCAAATCATTAATCAATAATCTTGTAATTTTAAAAATGGATACTTGGACTTTATGGGTGAAAGGAAACCATAGATGAATACCTAACATACCTGGGAATATTAATTCTTGAAGGTTCTTGGAGGAATTTTTGAGTTTGTTCTAGATTTCTTGAAGCTAAGGTTTTGCCGTTTGAGAGAGAATGCTTTTAATTTGGGGGAAAATAAGTGAATAATGGTATAATTAGGTTATTTAGGGCTAAATCACGTGTTTAAGACTGACTTGAGTCATAGAAAAATACCCAATTACCCCTGGGAATGTTTTAAAAATCATTATTGGAAACCCAATTTTGCATGCCGGTGCGACGCGGTGCAATCGCGTTGGCTCAATGGAAAATGGACAACTGGGAACTGAAGGCTTGGGGCAAAGTGGTACAATCTCAATACCCACTGATTTTAACTTTTAGACTCAAAACGATGCGGTGGAATCAGGGAGCTTCACTGGAAATGCACAATTCTAAAAATGTTGATTGGTGCGACCGGCCATGATCGCGATGGAACACTGAAAAGTGACAATTTCCATTTGTCATGCCTCTGCAATGTGTTGATGTTCCAGGTGATACACTGTCTTATAAAAATGGCTCTAACTCTTCATTCGAGTATTGAATTTGGGCAAACTTTATATTGTTGGAAAGCTGGCTGAATTTCCTACACAATGACAGGATCTAAAGTAATGGGTATTTAGAAAAATTTATATAGAATAACTCATATACTGAGATTTAAAATAAGCTAAGGAAATATTCGGTATTACACTTGGTATGTGGCCATGGACAATCTTGAGCTTGAGTAGTTAGATATCAAAATTGCATTCTTACATAGAGAACTTGAGGAGGACATTATATATAATAACTAAAGGGTTTTGTAGTCTCAGGAAAGGAGGACTATGTATGCTTACTGAAAAAAGTCCTTTTATGGCTTAAAACAGTCGCCCAAACAGTGGTATAAGAGATTCGACTCTTTTTTGACTTCTCATATATTTAGGAGGAGTAGTTATGATAGTTGTGTCTATTTCAAGGAGATAAGTGATGGTTCATGCATGTATCTTCTCTTGTATATTGATGATATATTGATAGCAGCAAAGGATATGAGAGTGATAATAAAAGTCAAAGCCCAACTCAGTAAGGAGTTTGATATGAAGGATCTAGGAGTATCAAAGAATATCCTTGGCATGGAAATTCTGAGGTATAGAAAGAAGTGTAAGTTATACTTGATTCAGAAAAGGTATACTGAGAAAGTGCTTCACAGGTTCAATATGATAAATGCCAAACCTGTTAGTACTCTATTGGCAACTAATTTTAAACTCTCAGCCACGTTATCTCCAAATAAGATGATGAGTGTGACTATATGTCTCAAGTTTCATACTCTAGTGTCGTTGGGTCTCTTATGTACGTGATGGTGTGTTCTCAATCAGATTTATCATTTGGAGTTAGTGCAGTTAGAAAATACATGGAAAATCTTGGTAAAGAATATTAGAAAGCAGTTCAGTGGATTTTCGGATACTTGCATAGTCCTGCTGATGTTTGTTTATAGTTTAGGAAAAATAGAGATGGAGTGATCGGGTATGTTGATTCTAATTTTGTAGAAGGCCTTGATAAGAGGAGATCCCTTATGGGCTATGTTTTCACCATTGGTGGTTACGCTATCAGTTTGAAAACTACTTTACAGACTATAGTTGCTTTATCAATATTGAGACAGGGTACATGGCTATTACAGAGGCTTTTAAAGAAGTTATTTGGTTGAAGGGTCTTCTTGGTGAACTTAACAAATACTTACAGATTACTATGACCTTTTTCAACAGTCAGAGTGTTATCTTCCTTATAAAAGATCAGATATTTTACAAGAGGATGAAGCACATTGATATTCAATATCATTTTATGCGCGAGATTTTTGCTCGTGGTGATATTGTGATAAACAAGATTAGTACCTATGATAACCCCACTGATACGACGACCAAGACACTACCAAGTTCTAAGTTTGAGCATTACTTAGACTTGGTTGGTGTCAGCAGATAAAATGTACCCTTAGGGGCTTTTGAGGAAGAGGTGGAGAATTTTTTGGAAATGGATTTGATTTCTGAATTATAATTCATGTCAAGGGGGATATTATTAGAGTTTGTGACCCGAATTTTAATTATCCAGCCTTGAAAAGTTCATGGTGCGACCCATGTTTGAGATTTTTTATAGGGTCTATGGTAGCAGCAAAAGGATTGGGATGATAAGCCAGATTTTCGAGCCCACCGCTGATCCCGTTAGATGTGCAGGGGTGAATCCCCCATGGTATGGACCTGAATATTTTGGGCTTAGGATTTATTTATACGCACGTATTATATAAGTACATTTAGTGGATTATATTTTTGGTAGTTTTCATATGGCATTGAGATTTTTGTCTCCTCCTTTTATTCCTCTCCATTATAGTAAATATCTTCCTCCTTTGATCGTGGTTTTTCCCGTCAAGGGTTTCCACATAAAATTTGTATGTTCTCCATGTTTGGGAGAATCCACAATCAACTTGATAGGACCGTAATAATCAAGTCTAGTGCAGAAGCTAGTAAAGCAAACCTCGAAAGATGCCAAATAAGAAGCCAAACAATAAATACACTAAAAGAGACACAACAATTTAACGTGGTTCGGTGTAATACACCATACACCCTAAGCTAAAACACGAATTGATGTTCCTACATGTGGAAATCTCTAATCTCGTAATTCATATTTGGGTGCATGTCTTATGACCAATAGCCTAGTAAGAAGATTACTTATGATGTGTAAAACATGTTCATAAGAGTCACTTAGAGTAATGCCAGCTAAGAGCTTTTGAATCAACCAAGTTTTGGGGCTAGATTTCACAAGGATCATCTTTGAATGATTATAACTTGATTTATATGTGGAATTTGGTAGATAAATACCTATCAAATTACAGATATCGAATTCGATTTCCAACGATACCAACTTCACCTAAATCCGATACCTGAGTGAAAAGTTATAGCATTTTTTATATGAAACAGTAAGTCACCGAGATTACACCGCTCAGCGGTGCCTATAGCGGTGGAACCAATACCGTTCAGCGGTAAGCCTCAAAATTGGGATTTTGCTGTAACTTTTAATTTTTCAAGGACAGTTTGGTCTTTTTCCATAGCCCCAATCCATGAAAGAAACATGGGATTAAAGCCCCCAAAAGCACATTTGGTCATATGTTATTCAAATTCTCATAATTTAAAATCATTCTCTCTCAAGAACAAACTCTAGCCCTTCAAAAATTCAAGCTCAAATTCAAGAAAACCACCAACAACATTTAAGAATTCTTCAATTAAGGTATGCTAAATGTTTATCCATGGGACCTTTTCACCCATGGAGTCCAAGAACCCAATTCCAAATTCAAAGTTATGAGTTTTACATGTTATTATTATATTAACCATGAATTTCCATGAATTTCGATTCTATACCATGTTTACATGTAATTGTTGTTATTGTTAAACTCCACACGTTGGAATGGTGTTATTCGTTGATGTAAGCTTTAATTGGTGATTTTAGTATTGAAATCATGTTATTACTACAAGTTTTAAAACTATTTTCATACTTAGCTTAAACCATGCATTGCAAGTGTTTGATGAAATGTCCAAAGGAATGAGTTTTGAATAAATGCTAATATATCACGTCCTTAAAGTTTTAGTATGATCTCGCTATTATTGTTACCGAGTGCTGGGGGTTTGAATACCCAAAATTTAGCTACTTACCTAGTTTTTTAGTACCTACAGAATGGTTTCAGAATAGTTATAAGTGTTATTAGTTCAGTTAGTTACCATAAATAGTAAACCTAGTTTAGTCTAATATTTAGTTTCTTTCAGTTGGGAGTAGGATTTAGCACCGAGTGAATGCAGGGATGATGGAATCCCCATCAGTTTGGAAGAGTTGTTAGTAGTAGTCCCTGTATTCCAGAACTACGTAGACAGCATAAGATATGAGGAGTCACCCGGCAGTTTAGGCTTGACTTATTCCTAGGGGTCACCCATCAGATTAAGCTTGACTCTGCCTAGGGATCACCCATCAGTTTAGGATTGATACCCTGGTTCTTTAGTAGCTTAGTGGATCCACGTTATAGGTTTAACTCTAATCAGTTTATAGCGAGGCATGTCGATTAGATGATACCTCCCACAATCTCAGTTTAGTGTTTAGTACAATTCAGTTCAAGTTTGCATTGACCATAGCATACAGTTATCAATTATGCAATTATCAGATTTCAGTATTTTAGTTTACATACTATTTTAGAATCATGTTCTATGCTTGGTCATGCATTCTCAGATTTTACAGCATTCACGCATGCATATCCAGTTATCTCATTCTATTCATTCAGTCAAGTATTATTCATACACATGAGCCTATGTATATCAGCCTAACCTCATCTAGCATACTAGTATATTCAAAGTACTAACCACATACTCGTTTCTTACACTATAATGTATCATATCATAAGTTTGGATGCTCAAGTTCCCAACCGTACTTAGATATCCCAGTGCATCAGCAGCAATAGTAGTGGTGAGTCCTCATACTCCAAAGAACAATGATGTTTATGTTAGCATTTCTTTTTAGTTCAGTAGTCAGCTGGAGTTAGTTAGGGACTTGTCCCATCAACTCCATAGACAGTCTATTTAGAGGCTTTCAAACTATTACAGATAGATAGTCAGTTTTCAGTCATATTATCAGTTGTTTTCTTACTATTAACAGTATGTTTTAGACATGTTAAACTATGATTCAATATTGATTTTTGTTATTAAAAACCTTATGGCATTTCCTGTTAAAGTTCCATGCATGTCCTTGCTATTTTATTCAGTGCTCACAGTAGGTACAAGTTCATGGGTTAGCTTGTGATCCTTTGGGGTTGTAAGCACCGTATGGCATCCAGGGTGTACTCGCAGGGCATTACACACTTGGTATCAGAGTGTAAGGTTTTAAGATGTCCTAGGGATTCTAAAATCCATGTTGAGTAGAGTCTTGTGCATGTGTATGAAGCGCACCACACTTATGGACAAGAGGCTACAAAACATTTTAGGAAAAGTTTCCCTTCTTTCAGTGTTCATGTCGTGCAAAGAGTGGTCATAATAACCCTCTCTTTAGGAAGTGTGCAGAAATCATCAAGGTATATATAGGGCTATTAGTGGGTTGTGTTTTGGATGTGGCAAGCCAGGCCACAGAATCAGGGAATGCCCCCAGGTGGGTCAACAGAGTCAGCACAGTCGTTCCCAAGTTCCATCCGGTCGCCCAACTCAGCAGCGCGCCACTTCCAGTTCTACCAGTAGTCAACGTCAGAATAGAATTTATGCACTCCAATCCTGATATGATCAGGAAAGTTCTCCTGATGCGGTTATGGGTACGTCACAGGCCTTTTATATTCTTATATATGTTTTAATAGACCTCAAAACTTTACTTCTTCTTCATAAACCCTATTTAGCTATCGAGTTCAGTGTCATTCCCAAAACCTTAGTAGAGCCCTTTTCATTGCCTACCTTAGTGGGTAAAATCTATCCTGGCCAGACGAGTATATAAAAACTGCCCGATTTTAGTATTCCAAAAAATCACTTCAGTTGATTTAAGAAATAGAGCTATTCCATTTTAATTTCCGAATAAACCAATCCTTGAATGAAGAGGGTAGTATCTTAGTGCTTAAGAGTCAGATGTGTTTTGAGATTCTTTTTAAAGTCCTACGACAGCATGTAACCCAGAGTTAGAAGTATGAACCCAAGAGTTTAGCAGTAGTAGAAGAGTTGGGATAGTGTAATCCAGATTAAGCAGAGTATGTATTCTATGGGGCTAGTTGTATGAAAGGTGAATCAATAGGCTTGAAATAGTGTATGCAAAAATTTAAGTTTGGTAATTCAAAATTATGTGTTGTTGATGTTGGTGTAGTGGTAATTCAAAATTATGCATAGTATTATACCCCAGATTCTAGAGTAAGAGGGCAGTTCAATTTAGTGATGTTGATTAAGTAGTTCCCAGATTTAGGGTGATAACTTTAAGCTAAGGGGGGAGATGATAGAACAAGTAACTAATTCAAGCTCTCATATCCTAGTAGTTATGTCAGTATGTGAAGAAAAGTAGTAGGAGAAGGATGATTCCTAATCTATTCTTATCTCAGTGCAAGGTTTTCAGTCATCACGATATCTACTCGTGCCTTACATGTTACATCCAAGATCATAGTTCATGTTCATGCACATCATAAAAAATTTTGTACACTTTCAATCCCTAGTATAAGAAGCTCCATTCTACCCATGTAACGCCCAAAGCCTGGTGCCCAAAATGCCATAAGATGCTATGATCCCGAAGGACCACAAGCTAACCCTCTGCTGGTACCTGTAACTAAGCACTGCATAGTATACTGAAATAAATGTGGAAAACTGGTGGAAAATTTCCATAAGGTTCAAAACTAAAATACAACTGAATAAAGTTTAACAATATCAAAACTAAAACAACTGTTTGAATAACTAGTCTGAAAAAATTTGTAATTTGAAAGTCTCTAAATTGTCTGAATAAGGAGTTGATGGGACAAGTCCCCAACTAACTCTGTCTACTAGAATACTAAATATAATACAATAATAAAAATAGTATCATCCTCGAATAATAAGGACTCACTGCGACGTCTACTGCTGCTGGCTGGGTCCGAACTACTAAGAGTGTTTGGGCTTTCGTGCTTCTGAACCTATGGTATAAGACACCATAGCGCAAGAGAAAAGTATGTGTCAGTACCTCAAATATACTGGTATGCTAGATGAGGTAAGGCTAAATGCAAGGGCTTATGCATGAACTATACTGACTGAATAACATGAGAATACTAAATGAGGATGCATGCATGAATGCATAAAGTATAACGGAAATCATAGTAACACTAAATACTGAATTTTGAATACTGGTTTCTAAATACTGACTTACTGATGACTGAGTCTACTAGTACTGATATCTGTGTTTACTAACTTTGGGATACTGAATCTACTCATAATAATAATGATTGTCTATATCTGAGATCAGACCTATCTAGCAGGTGACCTCTAAATCTACTGATAGTGATGTTGATAAGTTATATATGATATTAGGCCTATCTAGTAGGTGATCTCTGAATCTTCTGATAAGGATAATGATTAATTGTACCTTGAGATCAGGCCTATCTGGCGGGTGATCTCTAAATCTACTAATACTGATAATGATTGGTTGAATTTGAGATCGAGCCTATCTAGCGGGTGATCTCTGAATCTATGGAACTATCTAAGTTTCTCTCTGAGTTGAGTGACTGTATCTAACAGTCCTGATTTTTTAGTTCTACATCTAAAGACTAAGACTAAAACTGTGGGAGTTCTCACTTAACTGACATGCCCCGAATCTGATCTAGTGGGGTAAAACCTATAACCTCAGCTGGAAAGGTGTCAGTACCATGCCACAGGTAAAGACACTACTATGGTCAAGCCTTTCTAGCGGGTGACCCTAAATAGGAAGCCAAGACTAATCTAACGGGTAACTCCTGGGAGGTATTCAAGCCTTAATCTAGTGGGTGACTCCTCATCCTGCACTGGCAACGCAGTTCTGTAGTTTAGGGATTACTGATAATGACTCTTCCTCTCTAGTAAGAAAGTCATCATCCCTGCCCTCGCTCGGTGCTAGTTCTTACTCCTAATTGAATGACACTGAACTCATTTTTTTTCTTGAACCATAATAGACTGAGCTAAATCTATTAGCGATCATATTGCTTGACTGATCTGATTGAGTTTATTTTGTTTCGTTGTCTGACGGAACACTACTGAATTCTACTAGCTGACTGAATACTACTGAGCTTTGAACTATATACTTGAATGCTACTGAGGTCTGAACTGAATACTGAACTGAACTTAGAATGATACTTAGATTACTGAGTCTTTCTAAGTTCTATACTGACTGAGTTATAAGGATCATGGCTTGACTGAGATTATCATGAAAAGATGACACTGGTTCTAGGCACACAGCTATAATTTTTGGGTACAAGTACCCCCGGGACTCGATAGAAGGAAACTGACAAGACAAGACACTTCTTGAATACATGACCAACATCAACAATTTATACTACAACTGTTAGGGACATTTCATGAAGCACATGGTCATCATAATCCTATTCATGAATGGAAAAGCATATGAACAAGTCATGTTTTCACCAACCTAATCTCATGAACATTTCATCAAACATTCATAATGCACACAATACCATAGAGATCATTCTTGGTCATAGGTAAAACATGTATTTATCACTTGGGTCACAATTAAGCTATAATACATAATATCTATTCTCTTAGGCATTTTATCAAACATCTAGGATGCATGAACTTATACATGATTGAGGGATTTCTTGTCAACATGCTAAAACAACTTTATTTCATTCACATAAGCATTTTATCAAACATATGGGGAGCATTCTTTGGTTACACAACAAATACTACGCCAAAGAATTATGATTTCATCAACCAACTTGCAAATTTAGGGATTTAACATGGACATGATGCAATTCAACTCATATCAAGATCAAAGATTGCAACTTGCATTATAAAACATGAATTATAACTCAACAATAACAAGAACATGAACTTCAATTCACATGAATCATGAAAAAACTCATAAAACCATAATCTTTGAATTTAAAAGGGGATTCTAGAACTTCTTGGGTGGAAGGAACCCAAGAATCAACATCTAACATACCTTAAAGCTTGATCTTGAAAGATATCTAACGTTTCTTGAACGTTCTTGGATTAGAAAATACAAATCTTGATGCTTTCTTGATGGTTCTTGAACTTGAAGAACTTGAATGTCTTAGTTTCTTGAAAAAGGATTTGAATCTTGTTATAGGGGAATGCTCTTGAGAGAAATCCTAATTTTGATGTTATGGGTGAATGAGGAGCTATGATCTTTGATCTGATGTTATAAGATGTTAAAAGGGGTGGAAAAGACCCAAAAGTCCCTTTAAAAACGGCTTTAGATCGCTAAACGGGGGTTCGAAGCAGTTTGGGCGACGAACCGTCGCACTAGGGACAGACCATGCCTTCAACCTATCACTTTTTGGCCAGAAAATAGGCTTACTACCTCATTTGTGATGGTTTGGGCGATGGTCCATCGCTGACACGAAGGTCCGTCGGCCTTTCCGTCGCACTTTGGCAGTTTGGATAGCTCACTGTAAAACGGCCATAACTTTTTATTCCAATATTAGATTTTGGCAAAATTGGTATCGTTAGAAAGATAATTAAATTATATACCTTTTAGTGGGTCATGAGATCAAAAATTCATATTATAAGATATACTTGTTTGAAGTTGACTATACCAATATCCTTCTCAAGAACTCAATCGGTAAGGGATGTTTTGATTCGTCTAATAGCTAGGACGTACTTGAGGCCTTAATATACATCAAACTTGATCATAAAACTATCAAATCACTAGAATTTATTTCTCATGAGCTTGAAGCATGGTTCTACTATAGGTTGGGAATCTTGGGGTATTACAACCCAGCAGTAAGAACCATGTTCCATGAATTTACGAACTCTAAAAAACAGGTCATGCAGTTTATGACTTACATACTCATGATTTACAGTATGTTCAGTTCCAGTACTCATGCTACAATCTCAATGATCAGCAAAATTCAGATTTTTGTTATGTATATCCTCAGATTTGATTTCTTGATGAATTCATGTCGTTGATACTCTATTCCTCAGGCCTCAATTAAGTGTCAAGTTCCGTATAGTGTTCATTCATGCTTCAGGTCCTTATTTTTTAACCTTTCGGTGACCTCTCCTTATGAAATGATATAGTGATAAGCAATTGCTTAGATGGGAGAGGGTAAATATTTTATGTTAAGATTGTTGCATGCTTTTTTTACACGAGGTTGTAGTTATGAAGATAGTCTTGAATGTCATGTTGGTGTGTAAGTGGATAAATACATTACACATTAGTGAATGGCTAATAAGAGTTGTACTTAGTTGTTAAAGAGGTAATCAGAATTATTTAGAAGATGGGAAGTTATGAAAATATAGACTGTACTGAATTCATGACTCAGACTAATATTACAGTGTTATATGTGAACTTTGTAGGTTTAAGTAGGCTTGAACATAATGGGAGAATCAGACTTCAGCGAGTAGACTTATCAGAGCCCATGTGAATATTTTCAGTAGCCTCAAGTGAAGTGTGGTGTTGAGGTAGAAAGTATAGTTGAGGGAGTATTTGAGAAATGTGGCTAAGATTGAAAGTTAGCAGTTGTAGTGCATAAGGCATAGTAACTCTATCCTATCTAATGTTTCGTAGGCATGTGTTCCTTATTGCAGAATTCTAGCCATATTGTGATTTTTTATTCAGATGTCTTATTTAGACCATATCCAAGATTTTTTATCCCTAAAATCATTAGAACTTCATAGAAAGAGTGTCGAGTATAAGCTTTCAGTATGAGTTACTTTATATAGTCAGTAATACAGCTTAGCAGTCAGAAAGAAAAGATCCTATGGTTTTACATCTTTCCATCTAGTCCTACTATCCGAATTCTCATGAATATGGCTATTCCATAAGGAAAAATATTCACACCCCTACAAATTTTGAATTTATCTCAGTTCAGTTCATGCATCAATTTCATATTCCAGATATTCAGTCATGATTCAGTTCATAAGAGTTTTGCACATTATCTCAGTCTTTTCTTAGTATTTCAGTCAAGCCAGTATTATTCAGGGGACGAACTATCCCAAGGGGGAGATGTTGTAACACCCTCGAGTTTTTATGTACTAAATCTCTCAACTTTTCTTCATGAAACCAGATCCAGCTTGGGGAGTGGTTACTCATAAGTTAACTCTCTTATTTCTATCTCAATCATATACTCACCTTCATGTTATTGCATATATTCGTGAATCAGTTTAGTCAGTCACCGTGTTTCAAACTCAGTTTAAGGTAACAAGTTTCCCCAGATTTCCTCTTTTCCATTCTCAGTTCTAGCTTTATATAGTCAGTTTCATGATAATTCATGCATTCACAGATCATTTTAGTCATGCAATCATGTTTTGAGTCATGCGAAGTTTAATATGTAATCTCATACCCTCAGTATTCTCAATCTAGCAAATCTCATTCGAGGATAAATATTCCCAAGGGGGAGATATTGTAATACCCCGTACGCTCTAAGCTAGAAAGGGAACCGATGTTCCTACGTCTGAAAACCTTAATACCATAATTCATATTTGGGTGCATGTCTTATGACCATTATCCTAGTGAAAAAAGAGCTTATGATGCGTAAAACATGTTCATAAGAGTCACTTAGAGTAATGCGAGCTAAGAGCTTTTGAATCGACCAAGTTTTGGTGGTGGATTTCACAAGGGTCATCTTTGAATGAGTATAACGTGATTTATATGTTTAATTTGGAAGATTAAGACCAACCAAATTATAGATAATCGAATCATCTTTCCAACGATAGCAATTTTGCCTAAATCTAATACCCGAGTGAAAAGTTATAGCATTTTTTGTATGAAATAATAGGTCATCGCAATTACACCGCTCGACGGTGCCTATAGCGGTGGAACCAATACCGCTCAGCAGTAAGCATCAAAATCGGAATTTTTGCTGAAACTTTTAATTTTCCAGGGACAGTTTGGTCTTTTCCCATGGCTTTAATTCGTGAAAAGAAAAACACGGGATTAAATCCCCCCAAAAGCATAATCGGTCATCTTTTATTCAAATTTTCTCAATTTAAAATCATTCTCTCTCAAGAACAAACCATATCCCTTCAAAAATTCAAGCTCAAGTTCAAGAAAATCACCAAGAACCTTCATGAATTCTTCAATTAAGGTATGTTAAATGTTCACCCATGGGCCCTTTTCACCCATCCAATTTTAAATTCAAAGTTATGAGTTTTACATTTTATTATGATTTTTAACCATGAATTTCGATTCTATACAATGTTTACATGTAATTGTTGTTGTTGTTAAACCCCACATATTGGAATAGTGTAGTTCACTGATTTAAGTCGTAATTGATGATTTTTTTATTGAAATCATGCTATTACTACAAGTTTTAAAAATATTCTCACACTTAGCTTAAACTATGTATTGCAAGTGTTTGATGAAATATCCAAAGGAATTAGTTTTGAATAAATGCTTGCATATCAGGTCCTCAAAGTTTTTGTATGATCTCTCTATTATTGCTATCGAGTCCTGGGGAGTTGAATACCCAAAATTTAGCTGCTTATCTAGTTTTTCAGTATCTACAAAATGGTTTCAGAATAGTTATGAGCATTATCAGTTCAATCAGTTACCATAAATAGTTAAACCTAGTTAAGTCTAGTATTTAGTGTCTTTCAGTTAGGAGTAGGATTTAGCACCGAGTGAATGCAGGGATGGCGGCTTCCCCGTCAGTTTGGAAAAGTTGTTAGTAGTAGTCCCTGTATTCTAGAACTATATAGCCAGCGTAGGATATGAGGAGTCACCCATCAGTTTAGGCTGGACTTTCTTCCATGGGCCACCCGTCAAATTAGGGTTGACTCCGCCCAGGGATCACCCGTCAGTTTAGGCTTGATACCCTGGTTCTTCAGTAGCTTAGTGGATCCACATAGCCATTATTAGTACCTGTGGCACGGTACTAACACCCTTTCAACTGGGGTTACAGGTTAAACCCCAATCAGTTCAGAGCGAGACATGTCGGTTAGATGATACCTCATACAGTCTCAGTTTGGTGTTCAGTATAATTCAGTTCAGGTTTGCATTGACCATAGAATGCAGTTATCAGTAATGCAGTTATCAGTTATTAATATTTTAGTTTACAGACTATTTCAGAACCATGTTCTATGCTTGGTCATGCATTCTTAGATTTTACAGGATTCACGCATGCATATCCAGTTATCTCATGTTATTCATTTAGTCAGTTGTTATTCATATACATGAGCCCATGTATATCAGTCTAACCTCATCTAGCATACCAGTACATCCATAGTACTGACCGCATACTCATTTTTGTGCTATGAGATATCACATCATAGGTTCGGACGCTCAGTTTCTTGCCCGCACTTAGACATTCTAGTGCATCAGCAATAGTAGCAGTGATAAGTCCTCATACTCCAAGTACTAATTATATTTATGTCAGAATTTCTTTTTAGTTCAGTAGTCAGCCGAAGTTAGTTGGGGATTTGTCCCATCAACTCCACAGATAGTCTATTTAGAGGCTTTCAAACTAGTACAGAAAGATAGTCAGTTTTCAGTCATATTATCAGTTGCTTTGTCAATATTGACAGTATGTTTCAGACATGTTAAACTATGATTCATTATTGATTTTTTGTTGTTAAATACCTTATGGCATTTCCAATTAAAATTCCCCACATGTCTTTGTTATTTTATTCAGTGCTCACAGCAGTTACCAGTTTATGGGTTAGCTTGTACTCCTTTGGGACTGTAAACACTGTATGGCATCCAGGGTGTACTCTTAGGGCGTTACATTCTGCCAATCAACCTACGTCCATAAAAAGGAGATAAGCAATCCACTATATAAAAGAGAGTACAAACTGTCAAGAGTGACAACCCCATGCAATTCACTTAGAATAAAAAGAGGTTCACACAAGTGATACAGCAACACTTGTGTCTCACAAAGTCTCCCCCCAAATAACACTCTCAAACCCCTAGGACTATATTGTGGATGCTTATAAACTAGAATAAATGAGCCTTTATTTATAGAGTCTATAACTTTTTCCTACAAAAATAAGGATTAGTCAAATATGGAGAATTCAGGTTTTCCTTTTTCTAATGAAAAATCTAATTATGGTACCTAAAAAGAAATCTAGTTATGGTAAGAAAGTCAGGACACCCTATATTTCTCCCTTTCTAGAAAGATATTGAGGTGATAATGATGGGGACAGGTTGAAAATCGTGGGTAATGAGAGAAGACTGGTGAGGGGAAAGATGAAAAATCACCGAATTTCCATTATCCAGTGGTTTGAGAATTGCTTGACATTGATTTCTCTTAAGTTGTCATTGTGGATATGGTTGTACACTGTTATTGTTGTTTGTTGTACATTAATGTTGTGGGTGGTGTGTTTTATTAGGTAAAGGTGAAAGAGGGGTGGAGTTGGGCCAGGTTTGGTCTAGCTGGGGCGGACTGGTGGGTTTATTTGTTTGTTGGGCCTGTTGTTATGGGGTTTTGGGCTGGTATTTGCTGAAGAAATAAGGGGGCTGGTGGTGGATTGATTCAAACTATTAATTAAATAGCCTTAGGATTAGGATTGTATTCAATTTATTTAAATTTGAATCAAATTGAATCAATTGATCAATTACATTGCAATTGGGGCCTATTTATCTCAATTATGACCAAATTTCGCTATATTGACTAAACTGAAATAAGACCCGATACAATTAAGTATCAATTTAATATCGAGTTTTTTGATTAAATAAAATCAAACAATATTTTTCAAATAAATTCATTTTTGAAAATAAATTAATTTTAAATCAAGATTTTACCCATTTGAATTAATTTTCAAGATAACTTCTGATTAAAATTTATTTTTTGTAGAATAATTATTTAAGTAATAAAATTATATGATTTTGTATATACGTATACGAAAATATATAATTGTCACTTACAGTGATAAAATTATCTAAATAAATACTTTTGAAAATTTTTATCCAGATAAAATAAATGTTGTAATTTTATTTAAAAGTGAAAAAAACTCAAGATTAAATATAGTCGTGGACGGCAAAAATTAAGTGTCAACAGTTGTAGATAAAAAAAAATTGATATTTAAGTTGAAAAAGGTAGAGAAGATTTATATAAATGTTCTTCTAGGTCATCATTTAGATTTTAATTTTTTTAATTAAAATAAGTTGTGCAATTAGCTATGGGAGTATTGTTATCTTAGGGCTACAAATTTAGATTATATCTCAACATTTTTTTCAAAAAAAAAAAGTAGTTTGTTCGAAAGGATCTTAAGATTGTTGTTGTCTAAATGGTCCATAAATAGCGAGAAACTTAAAAGGCATAAACATAAATATACTCTTTAACTTGGTTTAACTCACTTCAATGGCCTTCAACTTTGGATGTGCATAAGTAAACAATTAAATTTGTACAAAGTTGAACAAGTAGACACGCATGTTCTATATGGCATAATGTAGATAGGATGCCACGTAAGGCACAAACTGGACACGTACGACACCACATAGGATGGTTGTGTCTACTTGTTCAACTTTATATAAGGATAAGTGTCTATTTGTATACACGCAAAATTAAAAGGTATAAATAAAAGTTGAAGTCAAGTTGAAGGCACATGTATATATTATGCCAGAATAAAAACAACTCCAAACAAGGGTATTTTAGAAAGGAATAACGGGCGAAAAATTCTAAAAGGACATAAAGCAAACTCATTAATTATCCGGTAAATTTCAAACCGTACATCACTAGCCTTCAAAGAACAATTTCAGTTATATTAAGAAAAAAATAAGTGAGGAAAATCAATATATATATATATATATATATATATATATATAATCTATAATCTATATTTATATCTATAATATATTAAAAGTGTGAAACCTGTTAGAAAAGTGATTCGAACTTTTTACCCTTCATTAAAAGGTTCTACTATAGACCAAATCGTCTTTTCACTATTTTACTCTAATTATTAAATCATTAAATTTATAATATTTAAAATAAAAGAGTCTTAAAATATATGGTAAGAAAAAATATATGGAGAATTGTTATTGGTACTATTAGAAGGATCAAGGTTTGCATTTTTGACTTACTAGCAACTTTGATGTGTACTATTTATTTTGTTCTTCATGGAGAGTACTAATATTTTTGTGTTTATGTTTTGTCAACAATGCAATAATTTGTAGCATTGAAAGTACAAAAGAGCGTTCTACTCTACATGGAGGCCGCATTGGCAAACACAGGTATTTTGTGCACTTCATGAAACCCTGCAACTAATTGAAATATACCAAAAGGTTAGTTGTATATTTCTTAACCTCCACAGATAATATCTGCGAACAATACAGCAACAATATACCCAGTAAAATCGCACAAGTGAAGTCTGAAAAGGGTAGAACATACACTAACCTTGTCACTACCTGATATAAATCAGTCCACCAAGATGCCAAAACAGTCCACAAAACATGAGAAGAACAAGCAACATAAAGGAATACAAGATGACAAACACAAAAACACATGGATTTGCAAAATAATAAAGGATAGATAGTGAGACCAAGATTATTACAAGATTAAGAACCAAGTATATTTCAACATTAACCCCTAATGAATGTAATAATTAAAACCACACTCTTACGGTGACCGCAAGGTAATCGACTCACCTCAAGATCCACCGTTTCCAAGCAAAGAACAATATTGGCTTTTTCAAGCCCTATACTAAGGATGACTTTTCCAAGTCCTAACTAAGACTATACTAAAGTGGTCTACTCTTAAGAGGGAGGATTTCAAGTGTTTCAATCTTTCATCCTTCATAAACTAAAGAGAAAAGACCTAATAAGAGACTATATATAGCCTAGCTTATTACATAGTATAATGGACCAAAATGCCCTTAATGAAAGGGGAGTTTATGGGTTGTTTCCTTAACATGTGCAATCCTAAAATACCCTTAATGAAGGGTGCTTCTTCAATGCTCCAAAACCATGGGGTCACGCTTCAAAACTTGTAATCTCGAATTGGCATCAAATGTAAGCCCCCACGCAATCTTCCACACACAGGTTTGTTTAATGACATGCTCAAAACGGGTCCTCCATACATGTTCTCGTATCCTCGAGGTGACTAAGTCTTGAGCCTCTATGTGTTGGCCTCTAAAGATGTCATCAAAAGATAAGATGGCCATTTGTCCCGTATCATTCTTCCCTTCTTGAAAAGGATTCGACCTCGAATCCAAACCTTGTAAAACCGAAGAGAGGACAAACAAATACAAACTCCTCATGGCATGAGGGTTAGGGTTAACACAACAAATCATCTCAACATGTCAAGGTTGCACATATTTGCAATATAACCAAGGATCCTTTGAATAAAATATTAAAAACTCAATGAAAGACATACGAAAGATTTGGTTATAGGATTCACCAAGAGTGACACTTTGCTTTTCATATAGACCAAGCAATAATTTGGGTGCACCTATATCACCATTTTCATATTTAGCAACGAGGTCAAACGGGAAGAGTAGCCATAGACATAGGTCTAGACAACACTCCCCTTTCCCGTGGTCTCCACCCAAACTAAATGACATACTCTCTACAGTAACATACATATCATCAAAAGAAAATAGAGAGTAAAGAAAAGTATCACTCAAGTCGACTTCTACTAAGGTGCCCTCATGTGTGTACTCACTGCTAGTTTTTCAATCATCACCATGAGTACTCTCAACAATAAAGTCATACAAAGTAGAAGAAGGAGTAACTTTCAAGACTACACTTTCCTCACCCTTAAGAGTACTCTCATCTTCCAAGAAGAGATTTTCATCTTTAGGAGGAATGTTGTCACACCATAGTGGGTTAACATATAGGCTATAACCTCCAAGGTAAGCTATACCATATTTTTCAGCACTAGGTTCATTAGGAGGTTTATATCACTTTCAAACAAGACATTATACCTAAAGAGTGCATGATCCAACCCACGGGCAAATTTGGAACAAGCAAGTTCCTCACTCTCTAAGAGATCAATATCAAGTTTTAAAGTGGTTTCAAGCACAAGATTGTCCCAAGAATAGCACTCGGGTTCACTCCTCTTTTGTTGACCAACTATTTCAAACACTTCACTCACTTGAGTGTGATTAATCACATCACACAAGACGATGTACTTTCGTTCAACATATAGGCTTCAACACTAGGTGGACATAAATTAATCTTATAGAAAGAGTCAATTTGGTCATCAATAGAATCAATTAGTATATCCACACTCACAACATGTACATCATCAACAAAAGGCAAAGAATCACTAAACTCATAAGTAAGTAAGCTACTACTCACACTCAATGGGCTACTAGCCACACAATTATCATTCACATGCACAAAAGTGTAAGAGTTAGTTATTTTACCTTGAAGTTCTTGAGTTGACTCTCCTTTTCCGTGTTGTGAAGGACCTCCACAAGCTTGGGCAACAACTTCACTTCGGCATTGCTCTCCTTCACTTGCCATGTCGGTACCTACAAAAATGTCCTTAGAAATAGAAGGACAAACAATGTTAGCTCGGTTTGGTGCTAATCACCTCACTTTGCTCCACACAACATCTCATTTTTCCACTCTCGGATTACCACCTTGCACACCTTTACTCCTCTTAATATTTTGTTTCTCATAAGCATTAGGATTGGAGTAAGTATTCACTTCTCTTTGCGGCTCAGGCGACATGTATGTCACGAGGAGATTTCACTACCGATCTCTTACAATATTTGGCCAATTTTGCACATTTAGAACTCTATGTTGTGCAAACCAATCGGCACCTAAGCATACATGACCATATGCCAATGGAAAAATATCGCACCATACCTCCTCGTGATATTCAAATTAAGAGAAGACAACCTTGACCCTCTCAGTAACCTTAAACCCGTCCAAGAAGTATGGAACAAGTAAAGGCTCACGAAATAACCCCAAGTAATCAACCATGGATGGAATGATGTAGCTACTATAGTACCTATCATTTAACACAATGAGGCAGCCCGGTATCCCAAAAATGGTCTCCTTTCCGGAATGTACACTCCTTCTCGTATCAACATTGTAAAGAACACGAGTACCCCTCAATTTTGGAGATGCATAACCTCTTCTTCTCGTTGGACAACCTCCACTAGAGCTAGTATAACCATTTACACTATATCGACCTTGATAAGAAGTACTACAAGGTGGAGAATATGAATCTTCACGCTCCTCATGTGTACTCTCATCATAGCTCTCATAAGCTTTGCGAACGAAAGGGTTATACCTAACACCAAATCTAAGTTTAGAGTGAGAAGTGTAAGACTCCTCACATGACCCAATGTCATCATAAGATCCGTCACGAGGTCCTACATCATCTCCAAATTCACCATAAGCACTAGGCACTTCATTCACCTCATTTTCCCCCTCAAAACCGTAACTCTCAAATCTGCCCAAGTTTTGATCATGGCTATTTTCATAACCTCCGCAATCTCCCTCAACTTCGTAACCATAAAAACCCTCACTACAATCATAGTCTCCCATGTTGTAGTCACAATAATTCCCGGGTATCGAAGACATGTTCTCCTTATATTACCTTTTAAACCTACAAAATGAACAAACAAGATTAGTAGTAAAAGCTCCTCACCAACTCTTGTATTCACTACTTTTGTGATCCTCACAATTTGGAGCGGCGAATATTGAAAGTTGCTTATACTCCGGTAGTCAATAAGATGTCAATTCTACTTGGCGGCCGGAATAGATTCTTGTTTGATCGACTCAAGACACAAAAATAAAATTTACTTACAAACTTGAAACAAAGAAAATACTACGACTTATAAACGAGAAAGCACAAAATACAACACTTAACACGAAAGAAAACATACTCAAAAACTAATCTACAATCTAGTAGGTATTTACTAGTTTGCTAATTAGTATGAGAACATACAAAATGGAAACCAATAGAATCAAAAAAGTGAAACTAGGAATTCCAACGTTCTTGAGCTATTGATGATGTGGCACTCGACTACTGGTTGATGGACAAAAAAAATATTGTTGAAGTTGAAAAATTTTATTCCACAATTTAGGTTGTTCAAATTTCACAAAGATGAGGGGGAATTTCGGTTTTGGTAGGTTAACAAACAAGACTTTAAGTCCTTTTTTTCAAAATTCAAACCTTGACCAACTTTCACCTTTTTGGCAAGACAACCTTTTAGAGATCTTGTCCCCCTTTCCTCTTTTGGCTTGTCTAGAAAAATGAACTTACTCCCTTTTGGTATGAAGACTTTTGGGAGATCTTTTGTTCTTTTTCCTCTTTGGTAATGTCTTGAAAGTTGTTTCAAGACTAACAAGAGCCCACACTCTCTTCCCTTTAAATTTGGATCAAACAATAACCTTTTACAAGACTTCTTCAACACAACACAAGAACTTTAACAACAACAACAAAACCGTCCACTCTTCCTACAACAACTTGCAATTTTTATTTTTTTTTGCTCAAGAACATGGGTTAGACTCAAGTAGTGTTAGAGAGAAAGAAAACCAACACAAGAAACAACAAAGACAATCAAAACAGCACCTAAATTTAGACATAAATTCGGCCAAACAACAACAACACTTCGGCCAAGACACCAAACCGGTAGAATAACTTCTTTTTGTGAGATTTTCAACCTTGGACACCTCTTCTAATGTTAGGAAACAAATATCTAACACTATAAAACACAAAACACACAAAAATCACAAGAAAAATAGGGTTCAAATTTCGGCCTAAACACAAAAACGTGGACAGATTACTATTTTTGAGTTTTTCAGCTTTTCAATAATTTTTTATTATTATTTTTGAGTGAACAAACCCAAGATTGATCTTGTGGGAACGAAATTAATGATGGCTCTGATACCAAATGATACAAATCAATCCATCAAGATGT
>NC_061119.1:207371885-207399477 GCF_002878395.1 Capsicum annuum | reverse complement strand
CAGTTGAGGGTACCACCGTTCTCATTAGAGTACTTGCCAGATGAGGGTGTCTCTTTAGTTTGTCTTTACCCGTGGCACGGTACTGAAACCCTTCCAATTGGGGTCACAGGTTGGATCCCAACTTAGTTATCTTATTTAGGGCATGTCAGTTAGATGATTACCTCTCACAGTCTCAGTATAGAACTCAGTTTGGTTCTACAGAATTAGGATTGTCAGACACAGTCAATCAGTATTAGTAACTCAGTTATCAGTAATCTCAGATTATCAGTTACTCAGTATCAAAACTCAGTACTTTGCTTCAAAAAAGCTCAATTATAGTATATACGTATATGCACAGTATTGCATACTCAGTATTTACAACAGTTTTAGATATCTATGTACTTTTATTCAGTTACTCTATATCATTCAGTCAGTTACTATTCATGCATACAAACCCTTCTATTCAGCCTTACCTCATCTAGTATTTCAGTATATTCCACATACTGATACATAGTTTTTCTTGAGCTATGATGTCTTATATCATAGGTTCAAATGCTCAGGTTCCCGACCGTGCATAAATAGATCCAGAATCAGCCAGTAGTGTCAGATTTAGTAGTGAGTCCTCATATACCAAGGATATATTTTTATTCAGTATTTTAGTAGTTGGAGTTATTTAGGGGCTTGTCCCATCAAATCTGCTTTCAGACAGTTTCATTTAGAGGATTCTCAAACTAGAATTTCAGTTGATATTCTTTATCAGTATTTTAGATTTTGAACCTTATGGCATTGCTGCCTATTTTTTTTGATATCTTTATAGTATTATTATTCAGTGCTCATAATAGATATCAGACATGGATTATCTTGTGGTCCTTTGAGGTCGTAAGCACCATGTAGCATCCGAGGTACGGACTTGGGGTGTTACACCAAGTAAGGCTCGAATTGAACTATGTCTTACAACTTTAGAAAACATATCTGTGAAGTCAACACCTAGAAACTAACTGTAATCTTTAGCAAATAGTTTTGCTTTGTACCTAGCATTTTTAACTTTCGATGTTCCTTCTTTACTTTTAAATACACATTTTCAATGGACAACTTTCTTATCTTTAGGCAATCTCACAAAATCCCATGTGCCATTATTATGAACTAATTCCATCTTCTCCTGCATAGAAATCATCCATTGTCCAGAATCATCACAGCTAAATGCTTCTGAGTAAGAAGAAGGTTCTTCATTGGAATAAATACCTTCAACTACATTCAATGCATAAGCAACCAATTCAGCTTTACCATACTTCTGAGGAGGTCTAATATCTCTCCTAGGCTTGTCTTTAGCAATAAAATATTATGGCACCATTGGTAGTGAAGAAAAAATAGTATCATTCTATATCTTAGGGCTAGACTGAGAAGTAGGCATTGGTGTGGACTCTGCTCCAATCTACAATTCAATATAGGTTCTTGACTTTTGTTGATTCATGTCACTAGTCTCATATGGGGACGAAGCATTAGGTTCTTTAAAGGAGGAAATACGAAGCATGGCAGTTTCATCGAACACAACATCCCTGCTAATTATAGCTTTTCTATTTTCTGGACACCAAAGCTTATATCCTTTAACACCAAATTTATAACCCATAAATAAGCACTTGACAAATATAGGTTCCATGTAAGAACCTGCAAAATCCTAAGTCTAATTCATCCCCTTAAAGCATGATAAAGGATCCAACACTTAGAAAATTTTAGCTAAGTGTTAAGGACTTAGTTTTGTAAGCCTTCAAACTTTGAGGATTTATTTCATGAACTTCCTGACCTTAGTTTGTCAATTTTTAAGTTGATTCATGATGGGGCAAGTCAATAGTACATCTTGGGTGAGTTTCGGAATTTTTGGAACCCATTTAGGGTATGTTTAGATTTCAAAACAGTAGCACAGTACGAGTAGCATGCGGCGTATGCTCCAGTCCACCCCTAGGGGGTTTAGTAGAGCATGTGGAGAACGCTCCATTTTGGAGCACTAGAGCATACGAAACACGCTCCAGTCCACCCCTAGGGGGTGCAGTAAAGCATGCAATGCAGACTCCATTTCGATGCACTATAGCATGTGACACACGCTCCATAGCATGCTCCCAAATTTTTCAGTATTCTAACTCTATATTTTAAAGGAAAAATGGTCAATTCCCTTCACCCGATAACTCTAAAACATGGGATGGAACCCCTAATTAACCTTATTACTCATTATTTTCATAAAATTCTCTCAAGAAAAAGTCCTAGTGTTGTCAAGTTCAAGCAATGAATCTCAAGAACTCACTACAATCTTCACAAATTTAGAAATTGAGGTATGTAAAGTGTTCATCCAAGGATCCCTTTCATCCTTGGAGTTCAAGAATCCTCTTTTAAAAGTTTAATGATAATTTCCATGTTATGAATTGAATTGTATCCATGTTAATATTGTTGTATAATTCTTAAGTTGGAGTCTTTAATGTGTTTTCATGAATCAATGCTAGCATATGGATTGAAATCTATGAAATTTAGTTGAATTAAGCAATAATGTTGTATTGGATTAATGTTCATGCCTAAGCCTAAAGTTATGTATGTAAGCTGTTTGATAAAATTCCTAAGAGAATAGGAATTGTGTTTTATAACTGAATAGGACCTAAATGACGAATCCATGCTCTACCCTTATATTTAAAATGACTCCCATGCTATTGTTGTGCATTGTAATTGTTTGATGGAATGCTCATGAGATAGATTGATGAAATTATGACATGTTTATATGCATTCCTATTTATGTACAAGATTATGAATATCAAGTATGAAATTCCTCAATGATTATATTATGAATTGTTAAAAATGGTCACATGATCAAGAAGTGTCATGTCCTATTTATTTTTATAATATCAAGTCCTGGGGGTATAATACCCGATAATTTACCTATGTGCCTAGAGCCAGTGTCAATTTTCAAGATACTCTCAATCAAGCCATGATCAGCATAATTCAGTCATTCACATGACTCAGGAAAACTCAGTAAATTTAGTATCAGTCCAGTCCTACTCACTACTCACTACTCAGTACTTAGTAATCTCAGTCAGTTAAAAAGAACTCAGTAGTATTTCGTCAGTCAACGGAACTCAGTGAACTTAATCCAGTTCATTTTAGTGTCTATTCAGATGAAAGTAGGATTCAACATCGAGTGAACCCAAGGATGAGGGCACACACTGACAGCAGAGGGTGTGACCCTTAGATAGAACTTTGTAGCCAGCATAGGTTAAGACATCAACACTGATAGTTGAGGGTTATTGAGATGGATTAACACTGTCAGATGGGAGTCCCACCATTCACTTTTGGAGATACTGCCAGATGAGGGTCACTTACAGCTTGTCCTTACTAGTGGCGCGGTATTGACACCCTTCCAATTGGGGTTATAGGTTGGACCCCAAAATCTATTTAGAAAAGGGGCATGTCGGTCAGATGACTTCCTCCCACAGTCTCAATTTTAGATTCAGTCTTTAGAATAAAACTCAACCCAATTCTATAGAAATCAGGTCTGTCAGACATAGTCACTTAGCTCAGTACGGAACTCAGCTAGTTCCATCAGAATTAGGACTATCAGATATAGTTGTCTAATTCAGTATTGAACTCAGATAGTTCTACAGATTTGAAGACTGTTAGATATAGTCATCCAACTCAGTATAGAACTTAGATTAGTTATTCAGAATTAGGACCGTTAGAAATATTTATTAAGTTATTAGTTATCAGTAATACAGCACCAGTTAACTTAGTTGTCAGTTATCAGTAAACACAGATATCAACCTCAATAGACTCAGTTATTTAGTACCCCAGTATTAGTAAACTCAGATATAAAAAATCCATGTTATCAATAAACTCAAAAATCAGAACTCAGTATTCAGCCTTATCATAATTCTAGTTATATTTCACGTATTCATGTATGTATTCTTACACAGTCATATTCATGTTAGTCAGTCAGTTAGTATCGTTCATGCACATGAACCCTTGCATTCAGCCTACCCCATTTTGCATACCAGTATATTCCCATGTACTGACACATACTTTCTCATGCTATGGTTTTTTATACCATAGGTTCAGAAGCACAAGCTCCAAAGCATTCTTAGCAGTTCAGATCTAGTCAGCAGCAGTAGACTTAGCAGTGAGTCCTCATTATTCGAAGATATTATTATTTTATTAACTCATTAGTCTCAGTATTTTTAGTAGATGGAGTTAGTTGGGCCCTTGTCCCATCAACTCCTCAGTTTAGACAGTTTAATGGCTTTTCATACTATAGTGTTTTCAGAATGTAGCATGTTTAGACAGTTATTTCAGTTTTGGTATTATTATACCTTGTTCAGACATTGTTTTATCAATTATGTTTCAGTATTAAACCTTATGGCCCATTATTCCATATTATTTTTGTATTATTATATAGTTATTGCAGTAGGTACCAGTCATGGGTTAGCTAGTGGTCCTTCGAGATTGTTTAGCACCATGTAGCATCTAGGGTTCAGAATCCGGGGTGTTACAAACTTGGTATCAGAGCCTAAGTTTAACAGCGTCCTAGAAAGTTTGAAAGCCGCATCTAGTAGAGTCTTATACATGGGTATGTAGCGCGCCACACTTATGGACAGAAGGCTGTGTGATGTTTTAGGAACAATTTCCCTTCTTTCATGTCTCAAATTATGGTATAGAAAAGTTCTTTAAGAAACTTATGTAGATTCTCATCATGCTTCACTCATTTAAACTACACCTTACTTTTAAGGTAAGAGAAAAAGTGAAGCTCAAAGTCTTAGAGACAGGGCTTTCTTAGACAGTCCCTGGAAATAGTTATTGGATTGCCCACAGGATCAAGAGTATATCATCAGTTTTGTTATGTTTCAAAGTTGTACAGATTTTATTCATGATCATGAAAACTTGTTCACTAACCCAAATTAAGATATGCCATTAGATCCCTTCTCAGAATCCTATGATAGCATATGACCTAGAGTTAGAAACATGAATCCAGGAGTCTAGCAGTGGTAGAGTTGGGATAATATTATCCAAATTAAACAAATTATGTATTCATGGGGATAGTTATACAAAAGGTAAATTAGTAGGCTCGAACAGTGCATGCAAGAATTTAAGTTTGTTGATTTGAATCTAAGTATGAAGGTGTGGATGTGAGTTATGAGATATGATCTTAGTGGTCTATGAAGAAATAGAAGTAGATGATGTGTTTAGTGAGACAAGCATGTGTCGAAATGAGTGTAAGTATGTGATGATGATTGCAGAAACCAAAGAAAGTTAAGAATTGTATCCCGGGAGATAGTATTAGCAATGGGTTTTATACTCTCAGGTGCAGTCTTTTAAGATGAGTTTATCATTCATATGTTTTATTATACCTCAGACTATAGAGTAAATTGATTTTAGTGTAGTTCAAAGTTTAGTAAAGTGTTCACAGACTTATGATGATGGCTTAAAGGTAAGGGGGAGAAGACAGAGCAAGTGACCAAGTCAGGCTCTCAGATTCTAGTAGTAGTGCCAATATGTATAGAAAGGCAGTAAGGGAAGACGATTCTCAGCCTATCCTTATCTCAGTGTAAAGTTTTGTACTTTAGTCAGCATGATGCCTACGCATTCTTTACATCTCAGCTCTGTGGACACAACACATATTCGTGTACATTATAGAAAATCATGTACAATTCCATTTCCTAGTATAAGGAGTTCCAGCTCATTCAGTGTTACAAATCATGTCTTGTGAATACAAAATATCCAAACTCAGGTTATGTAGCTCATGACTCCTGTACACATATCATGCTTTACAGTATATTCAGCTTCCATGACTCATGCTACGCTCCTACTGATCAGCTAAATCTAGACTATGTCATGTATATCCTCAGTTAGACTTCTTGGTAAATCCATGATGCTGATATTCTATTCCTCAGGCTTCAATTAAGTTTTAAGTTTAGTTAGTGTCCATTCATGCTTCAGGTCCTCATGATTTAACCCTTCAATGAGCTCTTCTTATGAAACAGTGTAGTGATGAGCAGTTTCTTAGATGGGAGAGAGTAAATGTTTCATGTTAAGAGAAGATTATTGCATGCTTATTTTACATGAGGGTGTAGTTATGAAGATAGGCTTGAATGTCATATTGTTGTGCAAGAAAATGTATAGCAAGAGTTTGTATTTAGAAGTTGGGAAAGTACAGAGTGTGAGTGTATATTCAGATCCTCGATTTATATCAGTCCTTATCACGTAGCTATCAAAACTCAGTTACCATCTCAGTTATAGTTTCAGTATTCAACACTCAATATCAGTGTTCAGTCTCAGAATTAAGTACTTTAGTATAATTCTAAACCTCAGTCATCAGTATGCAGTTATCAAGACCCAATATTTAGTTCTAGTAGGGGTCCCAGTTACAGTTTTAGTTATAGTGTTAGCTTCAGCTCAGTGACCAGACCAGTAACTCAGTTCAGTTTCAAGATTGCTTGACCATCGCGTACAATAATTAGTTTCTCAGTTATTAGTATTTTAGTACCTCAATCTATAGAATATTTCTGAAACATATTATACGCCTGGTTTTTCATTCCTAAGAAAATATAGTTTTTACTCAATCATGTTCAGTTACCTTATGTTACCTATTTAGTCATTACCTTCTATGCATAATACTCTATAGTCATAGTGCAGTTATTCAAACTAAGTACAGTTTAGTCTTACATACGTAGTATTCAGCTATCTGTTATTCAGTTAACCAGATAATCTAGTATATTTATGCACTCGTGCTCAACATCCACGTGAATCTTTTCAGTAGTTTCAGTTGCAGTGCATAAGGCTTAGTCACTTCATATTAGATAATGTTCATAGGCCTCAACTCATCTTACCAAATTTTAGCCAGGTAATGATTTTCTTATTCAGTTGTCTTATTTAGACCACGCTAAGATTTTTTTGTACCCTAAAGCCACTAAAACTCTATAGAAAGAGTTTTAAAGAAAGGCTCCAGTCGACTATTAGTTTTCAGCATGAGTTAGTCTGTAAGGCCAGTAATTCAGTTTAGCAGCCAGACGGACAAATTTTCATGGTTTGGGTTTTCGTCCCTTCTATTTAGATGTACTATCTGAAGTCTCATGAATGTAAAACTTCTAAGATGAACCAACTAGGTAGATGCAAGCTCATCTTCATTCATGTATCATGCCTCAGTTTCAGATACCAGACATTCAGTCACGATTTAGTTCATAGGTGCTTTGTTCATCACCTCAGTTTTCTCAGTATATCAGCCAAGTCAGAATTCTTTGAGGGACATAGTGTCCTAAAGGGGAGATGCACTATAATCCCCCAAACTTTAATAACCCAAAATATGCCACTCTCTTTTCACGTAAAGAATTCAGTTTGGATTGGTGGGTATTCATAAGTTGACCTCAAATTCAACCTCAGCCGTGAGCCATGTATTTAGGGGTTCAGTTTAGTCCATGATATTCAGTTCATGTATCACATTTCAGTCTCAATCATGTTCTCATGTTCCCGTTCATGCAACTTCTAGAATGATCATGGGTTCATCAGTATTTTTCAGTTTAAGTAATAGTTTTTCTTGAACTTACTCAGTTCGATGTTCAAATTACCTTTACAAACTTGGTACCCATTACCATTGCATATTCATTCATATGCTCATGTGTCAGTTTAGTCATGCATCTATGCATCAGCTATGCATTCTCATTGTGAGAAACTCAGCTTATCAGTAATCCTAGTCATGCATTCATGTGTCAGTCTTGTCATGTATTCATGCATCAGATATGTATGTTCAGAATACTCAGTATATCAGTAAATTTAATATTGTATCCATGCATTAGATAGGCATATTCAGCATAATAAGCTCAGCTTATCAGTCATGTCATTCATGAACTCATCTTTCAGTTGTAAATGTCCTGTATGCACTTCAGTTGATCTTTTCTCCCATCTCAATCATTCTTATTCGTGGAAGAATGTTCCCAAGGGGGAGATATTGTAAGATCTTGCCAAATCCTAAGTCTAATTCAACCCTTTAAAGCTTGATAAGGGATCCAGCACTTAGAAAATTTTAGCTAAGTATTTAGGACTTAGTTTCTTTTTAAGCCTTCAAACTTCAGGGATTTATTTCATGACCTTATCGACCTTCGTTTGTTGATTTTTAAGTTGATTAATGATGGGGCAAGTCAATAGTACATATCGAGTGATTTTTAGAATTTTTAGATTCCATTTAGGGCATGTTTGGATTTCAAAACAATAGCACCATGCGATTAGCGTGCGGCACACACTCTAGTCCACCCCTAGGGGAGGTGTAGTAGAGCATTCAGACCACGTTCCATTCCAGAGAACTAGAGCATGCGGCGCCTGCTCCAGTTCACCCCTAGGTGGTGTAGTAAAGCATAAGACGCACGCTTCATTCTGGCGCACTAGAGCATGCGACGCACGCTCCATAGCACGCTCACGAATTTTTCAGTATTCCAGCTTTGTATTTTAAAGGGCAAAAGGGTACAGTTCTAAAACACGGGATTGAACCCCCAGTTAATCCTATTACTCATTATTTTCATAAAATACTCTCAAGAAAAAGCCCTAGGGTTGTCGAGTTAAAGCATTGAATCTCAAGAACTCACTACAATCTTCACGGATTTAGAAATTGAGGTATGTAAAGTATTCATCCAAGGATCCCTTTCATCCTTCGAGTTCAAGAATCCTCTTTTAAAAGTTAAATGGTAATTTCCATGTTATGAATTGTATCCATGTTGATATTGTTGTATGATTCCCAGGTTGGAGTCTTTAATGTGTTTTTATGAATTTATGCTAGCATGTGGATTGAAATCTATGATATTTAGTTGAATTATGAAATAATGATGTATTGGGTTAATGTTCATGCCTAAGCCTAAATTTATGCATGCAAGGTATTTGATAAAATGCTTAAGAGAATAAGAATTGTGTTTTATGACTCAATAAGACCTAAATGATGAATCCATGCTCTACCCTTATGTTCAAAATGACTCCCATGTTATTGTTGTGCATTGTAATTGTTTGATGGAATGCTCATGAGATAGATTGATGAAATTATGACATGTTTATATGCATTCCTATTCATGTACAAGATTATGAATAACAAGTGCTTCATAAAATCCCTCAATGATTGTATTATGAATTGTTGACAATGGTCACGTGTTCAAGAAGTGTCATGTCCTATTTATTTCATGCTATTGAGTCCTGGGGGTATTTCAAGATACTCTCAATCAAGCCATGATCAGTGTAATTCAGTCATTCACATGACTTAGGAAAACTCAGTAAATTCAGTATCAGTCAAGTCCTACTCAGTAATGTCAGTAATCTCAGTACCTCAGTAATCTTAGTGATCTCAGTCAGTTAAATAGAACTTAGTAGTATTTCGTCAGTCAGAAGAAATCAATGAACTCAATCCAGTTCAGTTCAGTTTCTATTCAGATGCGAGTAGGATTCAGCACCGAGTGAGCCCAAGGATGAGGGCACACACTGACAGTAGAGGGAGTGACACTTAGAAGAAATCCCTGCATTCCAAAACTATATAGCCAACATAGGTTGAGACATCAACACTGTAACGCCCAGAAAATCTATTTCAAGACATCACACGGTGCTTAGGATCACAAGTGACCCCAAGCTAACACTTCTACTGGCATATCTCAAAAGCAACTTGATTATATGTATAAATCTATACAAAAATCAACAGAAGATAACTCTTTTTTGAATCTGAGAAATACAAAACTGAATTCAAATGATTGCAAGTCCGCTTTACAAATGAAACTAGAATAAAATACTTTAACTCTATTGACTGTCTATGAAGCCTCTACTATACTGACTATAAATGGTTGGGAAGATACTCCAAATATCATTAATCAGTATATGTGATTAAGAATATAAACAACAGAAATGAATCTAACTGAAGTCCTCGAAGAAGGAGGACTCATCATCTTGCTAGCTAAAATCTTTAATTGCCAGAATCTAGATGCTCATGCTAAGTCTTGTACCTACATTATGAGACAATGTACCACACAGACATATATGTGGATTAGTACTTTGAGGATGTACTAAGCATATGGGGGTGCAATGTAATAAGTAAACAATATCATTAATCTTTATAGAAAACTTGCATGCTGATTTAAGTGACTCACATAGCTTGAGGAAAAATTGAAATCTGAATCTTATAAATCATGTATAATGAAGCATATAGTACAAATCTAGTGAGTCATTATATTTACTTCTAAAATCTTTATTCTCCATCTTGTTCTCAAAACTTTGTAAAAAAGAGGAATCTTAAAACAATAGCTTTCAAAACTTATACTTTTATCTTATGGAGAATAAGGGACTTCTTTGAAACTTAGAGATTATAGGACTTTGGGACTTAGGGACTTTGGTCTTGGGAGACTTTGGGACTTAGGAAACTTTGAAACTTAAAGCTTTGGAAATCTTGAAATCAAAATTTCAACACATATACTTTTATCTTAAATAGAGTAGGGGACTACTTTGGGAGTTTCTTCTAACCGACATAAACCATGTGAGCTGACATGGAGTCCAATGTCTTGCCCACATTGTGGAGAGTTTCTCTACCCTTGCCATAAAAATAGAACCTTAACTGTAGTGATCACTAGCTCGGCCTCGGGCCCATATATCTCAATCCTACGGTGGCACGTAGTTCTGGGATATGAGACCTTGGAATCATACCCAACTCGGTGCCGAATACTACTCCCATACTTAGGCTCAGAACTTTTAGGAAATCCACCTTAAAATAACTCAAGGGTCTATAATGAAGACCAAATTATGCTTCTCTTATCTTTAAATCATAAGTAGTGTTGATTCCTATCTTAGCTTTTAAAAGTACTTATCAAAACTTGTCAACAAAACTTGAGATCATAATCTCCTCATAAACTCATCACTTGTACTTAGGACTTAAAATGTAAAGCTTTAATGCATCAAAATCATATTTAAACTTCATGCTTAACCATCATCTTAAAAAGCTTACAATCATCTCAATCAAGATATTAAAAAAAAACTCATAATATGAATCTCATGATTTCAACATCTCAAAATTCATGCTTGATAACAAAACATTCATAATCATCTTACAAATCTACAAAATTCAGAAATAGGCATGGAGATATAAATAAAATCATGTAATTCAACTTTTAAACCAAGGGAAATCACATAATCTTGCAAATAATGGTAATGGGTATAAACCCTAACTTGATGTTCATGGAAATCATATTAAAAATCAGAAATTCATAACTTAAAAATATATTTTTGGGCACAAGAATGAAAGGATTATTCTTGTTCAAACCCCACATACCTTAGATTGATAAACTTTGATGAATAACTTGCTTGTGAGATGTTATTGGAACTCTTGAATGAGGGTTCTTGGAATTTTTGCACAAGAACTTGGAATCTTGACTTAAGTTGGAGAATTGATGGAGAAATCTTGAGTTTCTTGGAGGAGAAGTTTGATGAACTAGGGTTTTTGGTTGAGGGATTTTGAGAAAAATGGTATATGATGCTTGTAATGACCTTAAATCAGGTGTTTGGACGAGTTAAGTGGCTTGGAAAAAGTCTAAAATTTTCTTTTTAGCTTCTGAATGAAACGGGAAAAATATAACTGGGAGCCTGATTTTATGGGCAACCGCAACGCGCCACTATCGCAGTGGCTCACTAGAAATTGACGAATGAGAATCGGAGGGTCACCGTGATGCGGAGCCATCGTGTTGTCCCACTGATTGGGACCTAAAATTTTAGCACGACATGTCACAATTGCACTAGGCTACTGGAAAATGACAATTGGGATATTACTTCTCTCCACGACGCGCTAAGGGTCTGAATGACAGTGTTTTATGAAAGGAACTTCAATTAGCCATAACTTCTTGTCCGGTTATCAGATTTGGATGAATCTTATATCGTTGAAAGCTAATTAAATTTACCACATGATAAAAATTTAAAATTAGGAAAATTCTATATGATTTAAATATTACTCACTTTGGAGTCATTCTTTAATCTTATAGATACGAAATTAGGCTTAAGAAAAGTTCAGGGTATTACAAATATTGATAGTTGAGGGCTGATGAGGTGGATAAACACTATTAGATGAGGGTCCCACCGTTATCTTTTGGGGACACTGCCAGATAAAGGTTACTCACAGCTTGTCCTTACCAGTGGCACAATATTGACACCCTTCCAATTAGGGTTACAGATTGGATCCCATAATCTATTTAGAAAGGGGGCATGTTGGTTAGATGACTATCTCCCACAGTCTCAGTTTCAGATTAAGTCTTCAGAATAGAACACAGTCCAATTCTATAGAAATCAAGACTGTTAGAAACAGTTACTCAGCTCAGTATGGAACTCAATTAGTTTTATCAGGACTGTCAAATACAGTCGTCTAATTCAATATAGAACTCAGATAGTTCTATAGATTTCAGGACTGTCAGATATGATCATCCAGCTCAGTATAGAACTTACATCAGTTATTCAAAATCAGGACCGTCAAAAATAGTCATTCAGTTATCAGTTATCAGTAATACAGTACCAATAAACTCAGATATAAGTTATCAGTGAACTCAGATATCTACCTCAGTAGACTCAGTTACTCAGTACCTCAGTATTAGTAAACTCAGATATCAAAAAATCCATGTTATTAGTAGACTCAGAAATCAGAACTTAGTATTTAACCTTATCACGATTCTAGTTACAGTTCAAGTATTCATACATGTATTCTTACGCAGTCATGTTCATTTTAGTCAATCAGTTTGTATTGTTCATGCATATGAACC
Organism: Capsicum annuum; assembly: GCF_002878395.1. Taxonomy (NCBI): domain Eukaryota; kingdom Viridiplantae; phylum Streptophyta; class Magnoliopsida; order Solanales; family Solanaceae; genus Capsicum; species Capsicum annuum. Next base: position 207,386,719 of record NC_061119.1, on the reverse strand, counting down.
CTTGCATTTAGCCTACCCCACTTTGCATACTAGTATATTCCCACATACTGATATATACTTTCTCGCGCTATGGCACTTTATACCATAGGTTCAGAAGCACGAGCTCTAGAGCACCCTTAGCAGTTCAGATCCAATCAACAGCAGTAGACTTAGCAGCGAGTCTTTATTATTCGAGATGTTATTATTTTATTATATCATTAGACTCAGTATTTTTAATAGATGGAGTTAGTTGGGGACTTTTCCCATCAACTCCTCAATTCAGATAGTTTTAAAGGCTTTTCAGACTATAGCATGTTCAGATAGTTATTTTAGTTTTGGTATTATTATACCTTGTTCAGACATTGTTTTATCATTTATGTTTTAGTATTGAACCTTATAGCATTTGAGCCCATTATTTTGCATTATTTTAGTATTATTATAAAGTTATTGCAACAAGTACCTGCCATGGGTTAGCTAGTGGGCCTTCGAGATTATTAGCACCGTGTAGCATCCGGGGTTCAAAATTTAGGGCGTTATATTCTAACTTTCTATTATCAACATGAGCATAAGCAGGACATCCAAATATCTTCAAATCAGTGTAACTAGCAGGAGTACCGAACTATATCTCCCATGGAATCTTTTTGTCAATTGCGACTAAAGGAGAGCGATTAATAAGAAGATAAGTTATGGAAGAAACTTTGGCCCAAAAAGACTTGGGTAAACAAGCATTAGATAGCATACAACACACCTTTTCCATTATAGTCCTATTCATTTATTCTGCCACACAATTCTACTGTGGAGTATGACGAACTGTTAAGTGGGTCACAATTCCTTTTGACTTTAACAGAATATTAAATTCATTAGAACAGAACTCTAAACCATTATCATTCCGAAGGTGTTTTACCTGTTTCCTTGTTTGCTCCTTGAAAATAGGCAACACATCATTCTTTTGCTTCAGGAAGAACACCTAAAATTTTTTGGAATAGTGATCAATAATAGTCAACATGTAATTAGCACCCCTTCTAGAAGGACCCCAGAGATCAGAATGAATGTAATCAAGTGTGCCTTTAGTCTTGTGGATGTCTTTACTAAATCTAACTTTTTTCTTCTTCCCAAAAATGCAGTACTTATAGAACTATAATTTGGTAATACTCTAGCCATCAAAAAGTCCTCTCTTACTGAGTTTAGCCATCCTATTTTCACTTATATGTCCCAGACGCATATTCCAAAAATTAGCAACATCACTACCTGATAGAGAGAAAGTAGAAACAACTGCATTACCTATTATCGTAGAGCGTTGCAAAATGTGCAAATTAGCAGTCTTTCTCTATCCCTTCATGACAACAAGAGCACCTTTGGAAACCTTCAGGACTTTACCTTCACCAATGCACTTATATCCATTCAAATCAAGGGTACTCAAGGAAATGAAATTTCTCTTCAGATTTGGGACATACCGCACATCACCAAGTATCCTCACAACCCCATCAAAAATCTTAATCCTGATTGCTCCAATACCAGCTATCTTACAAGGTGTGTTATTTCCCATCAACACAACACCTTTAGAGACCATTTCATATGTTGTAAACCAATCCTGATGGCGACACATGTGAAATGTGCAAGATGAATCAAGAATCTAATCCTCAAAGGGTTTGGAGTTACCACCAGAGACTGCCAAGAGTTCTTTATTACTAGCGCTATATTCAACAACACTGGCTTTACTGAACTTCTCTGGTTGGTTTTCTTTCTGTTTTTTAGTTTTTTTTATTTCTATTCTGTAACTTATAACACTAGAATTTGATATGGCCCTTATTCTTGCAATAGTTACAGGTTTTGTTTCTATTTATAGAATTCAACCTATTCCTATCATCACTTTTAGAGTTCCTCTCATGAGTCCTTCCTCGAAATATGAGACCATCTCTTTAAGTCACCGACCCATTTACAAAATGCTTCATCTTCTCCTTAGAGAACAATGCATTATAGACTTCATCTAGGGTCAAGGTATCACGACTATATAAAATTGTATCCCTAAAGATCAAATACGATGCAGGCAGTGAACACAACAAAATCAATCCTAGATCTTCCTCATTGTACTTAACCTCTAGCGTCTCTAAATCAGATATGATATCCTTAAATAAAGTTAGGTAATTCTCCAAAGACGCACCCTCAAATATGGGATGGGAATAAAGTCATTATTTGAGATGCAACTTACTAGTTAAGCTCTTTGTCATACATGATGATTCTAGTTTCAACCACAATGCAGCGATAGTGGTCTCCTTTAAAATATTCTGTAGATTCTGATAGGATAAATAATGGTGGATATGAGATAGAGCCTTTTGATCCTTCTATTTTTTATTATCCCGTGTCCACGATAAGGGAATCTTATTATACCCTAATAGAGCATCGTCTAAATCCATCTACGTGAGCACAACCCGTATTTTAAACTGCCATAATGAAAATCTGATGTTCCAGTCCAATAACATAATATCACACCTCATGGTTGCCATCCCTGAAAAAATAACCTTTCTCTCTGAAACCAGTTTGTTATAGAATCGGACAGAAATAAGCAATACCATAAACAAAAGAAAATAAGAAGAACACACAGATTTTACATGGAAATCCTTGATGGGAAAAACCACAGGCAGAGGATTTGGAAATTCACTATAATTGAGAGGAATACAAGGAGGCGACTAAAGTCTCAGTGACGTATGAAAACTACCAAAAAACAACCCACTAAACACACTAATATAATATGTACGTGCAAATAAATCCTAAGCACGTCCATACCGTGGGGGCTTCGCCCACACACCCCTAATAGGATCAGTGGTGCACTCTAGGATCAAGCCTATTAGCCTGGTCCCTCTGCTACCACCACAGACCCCACAAAAAATCTCAAACATGGGTCACAACGCAAACTTTCAAGGCCGGATCAACAAAATTCAGGTCACAAACTCTAACATAGGGGTTCAATGGTTCTTGAAGTATTTTTTTTCTTTGATTCAGTGGACAAATAATTCCTCACCTTGAAGAACTCAAATGGTTCAAAACAAAATCTCTATCAAGTCCCAATCTTTCAAATCCCCTCTGAAAAGGTGATTTTCTCTTCTTCACTACTCTAAACCATCATTTTTCCCACCTAATTTTTTTCTAAAGCTTCTCAAAGAAGCCATTTGTGACCCACCCTTGCCTATATAGGAGGTCTTGTTCACCTTTTAGGATATGGTTTTAGAGAAATTAGGGGAACTTTTGAGCTTTATCACACTCTCCGACTCATCAAGTTCTCTATTCACTTTTTTTCTGGTTAATACTCTACTTTATTATTTTTTATCTCTCACATCTCAAAGTGGTGTGAAAAAAGTGATCGTCGTCTAAGTTCGCTGCCCGAAAAGAGGTAATATTCCTTCTCTATAATTTTTGTATTATGTATTTTAACTTTTAATACCAGTTTTAAAGAAGCTTTAATTTTCACTTCATTTTGTTGTAATCTTTGTACCTTTCATTTTGTCAGTATTGGATTCTTAAAATTTTATAAAGTATGGTATACTAAAATGTCTATTGTTTGACTGATTATATTGAAAAAAATCATTATTTTACTCTCTCTCTCTCTAAAGTTCACTAAACCCACAACCACTGCCCCTTGACCAGCTGACGCCGACGATGGCATTGGAGCGCCAGTAACATGTAAGGATAACTCCCACTCCTTTTTCTCTCTTCCCAGTTCTCTCTACCCTCTTCTCTCTCCTATTTTCTGTCCCCCTCCATCGTTCAAACCACTCGTGCTTTCATCGATGGTCAAGGTCACCGCCGGCTCGACTCTGGTGATACAGGCAGTGCACAGCTTTGGTCATAAGTGACTGATCTGGTGGGTCCATCTAACGGTAATTTTGGTTCTGACAAGATCTAGTTCCCACAACTTTGGATTCCGAAGGCACTCCAGCTAAAATTCGGCCAATTATCCCAGCGACCAGTTTCAGCATCAGTTTGCTGGGACCCAGCATAGCACACAGAAAAAGAGGATTTGGTCTACAAGCGTAACCCGGTGAATTCTAACCTTTGATAGTTCATTCTTCGTATAATTTCTAGTATTATCTCCTGTTTCTTGACTTGCGCTTCATTTGTTGGGATTGTCTGTTGTCTTATATTTTTGGCTTATTCCATTGCTCGACTTAGTTATAATTAGTGGGTTTGACTTTTTCTTTATTATTACATATTATATACTGTGCTTGTGCTTTCTATTTCTTGTTGTTGCTTGATTACCATCGTTGTGAGTTTTTCTAAGAGTTATGGCTGTGGGCATTAATGGTAGAATAGGATCATGCCCGAGGGGGTTGGGGTAGGGGCCTGTGTTAAGGGTAGGGAAGGAGGGAAGGACGGGTAGGGAAGAGGGGGATAGGCCCAATATTATGGGAGGTAGAGAAAGACGGGTTGCTAAAGTTGATAGGCTGCAATTTGGGTCTTAGAATATAGGTACTCTACAGGGTAAGTCTATAGAGCTAGTGAAGATTCTTAGAAAGAGGAGGATCAATATTATGTATGTGCAAAAGACTAAGTGGGTAGGGTCTAAGGCTAGGAATGTGAATACTTACAAGCTGTGGTACTCTGGTAGCGAGAGATGGAGGAATGGAGTTGGCATCTTAGTAGATGAAGAGCTTAGAGGGCAGACAGTAGAGGTTAAGAGGATCAGCGATAGGTTAATAACTGTTAAGTTGATCATTGGGGGGTCTAATCTGATCTTATATAGTGTTTATACACCGCAAGTGGGCTTGGATGGGGAGGAGAAGATGGGATTTTGGGAGGCATTGGATGAGGTGGTAAGAGGAGCACCTAGTTCTGAGAAGATTATTGTAGCAGGGGATTTCAATAGGCATATTGGGCGGTTACTGGGAGGCTTTGGTGATGTGCATGGAGGTTTTGGTTTTGGGGAGAAAAATAAGGAGGGAACTGCTCTGTTAGATTTTGCGAGGTCCTTTGGGTTAGTAGTGGTGAATTTGAGCTTTCCAAAGAAAGACGAGCACCTGATCACCTTTCAAAGCGTGATGGGCAAGACGCAAATTGACTTTTAGTTTCTTAGGAAGGGGATAGGGTGTTGTGTAAGGATTGTAAAGTCATCCCGAGTGAGAATATTTCAACCCAGCATAGGATCTTGTTGATGGACTTAGGTATTAAGAAAGATAAGAAGAGAAGGGGTGAGGAGGGTAGACCTAGAATTAAGTAGGGTGGCCTTATGCCGACAAATGTGAGAGAGATAGGGGAGAAGGTAGCGAGAATGAGGGGTGTGGGAGTGCAAGGGAGACATGGATAGTATGTGGGATGGGGCGGCTAGGTACATCAAGGAGACTGCTAGTAAGGTGTTAGGTATTTCCAAGGGCTGTGCTGGCCATCGTCGGGGGGATTGGTGGTGGAATAAAGAAGTTAGGAAGAAAGTGAGGACTAAGAAAAGGGCGTATGCTAAGTTGGGTGAGAGTAGGGATGAAGATGAGAAGTGGGCTAATAGGGAGGAGTACAAGATAGCTAGGAAGGAGGCTAAGTTAGCAGTAACGACAGCTAAGACGACAACGTTCTAGAGCTTGTATGTGGGGTTAGAGGAGAAAGAAAGGGAAAACAGGTCGTTAGGCTTGCTAAGGCTAGGTAGAGGAAGGGTCGTGACCTCGACCGGGTGAAATAGATTAAGGGGAAGGATGGTAGAGTATTGGTAGAGGATAGTCACATTAAGAAGAGATGACAGTCATACTTCGATAGGTTATTGAATGAAGAAGGGATAAAGTTATTATTTTAGGGGAGCTAGAGCACGCAGAGGAGTGTCGTGATTTTAGTTATTATAGATGTGTTAAGGTAGAAGAGGTCAGAGAGGCTATTCGCACGATGCGTAGGGGTAGGGCGACGGGGCCTGATGAGATTTCTGTGGATTTTTGGAAGTTCTCTAGGGAAGCTGGTTTAAGGTGGTTAGCTGAATTATTTAATGGCATTTTCAAGTTGGTGAAAATGCCCGAGGCTTGGAGATGGAGTACTATGATCCCTCTTTATAAGAATAAGGGTGACATTCAGAGTTGCAATAACTAGAGAGGTGTTAAGTTATTTAGCCAAACTATGAAGATTTGGGAGAGAGTGGTCGAGTTGAGGTTGAGAAGGATAGTGGCTATCTCAGAAAATCATTTTGGATTTATGCTCGAGCGCTCGACGATGGAGGCAATTCACCTAGTGCAGAGACTGGTGGAATAGTATAAGGAAAGGAAAAGAGATCTGCACATGGTGTTTATTGACTCAGAGAAGGCGTACGACAAAGTCCCTAGGGAGGTGCTTTGGATATGCTTGGAGGTGAGTGAGGTACCGGTGGCGTATATTAGAGCAATGAAGGACATGTATAATGGAGCTAAGACTCAGGTAAGGACGACGGGAGAAGAATCAGAGCATTTTCCTGTCTTGACGGGGTTGCATCAGGGTTCCACACTTAGCCCATTTTTGTTTGCTTTCGTGATGGATGTGTTGATGCGGCGTATTCAAGGAGAGGTGCCTTGGTGTATGCTTTTTGCAGATGATGTAGTTTTGATTGATGAGATGCGGGGCGGGGGGTGGGGGTGGTGTAAATGATAAATTAGAGGTGTGGAGATGGACCCTTGAGTTTAAAGGGTTCAAGTTGAGCAAGAGAAAGACAGAATATTTGGAATACAAGTTTAATGACGTGAGGCAGGAAGACACCCTAGTCAGCTGGCTTAAAAACTTTCTCCTTTCTCCCATGCTTTCCGTTGGTCAACAACCAGCCAAAGTGCGAGGTGGTAGTAAGGTTGGATTCCCAGACGGTGTGTAAGAGGGATAGTTTCAAGTATCTAGGGTCCATGATTCAGGGGAATAGTGATATTGATGAGGATGTCTCCCATCGTATTGGAGCAGGATGGATGAAGTGGAAGCTCGCCTCAGGGGTGTTGTGTGATAGGAAGGTGCCGCCCAAGCTTAAAGGCAAATTCTACAGGGTGGCAGTCCTGCTGGCCATGTTGTATAGAGTGGAATGTTGGCCAGTCAAAAACTCTCACATTCAAAAATTGAAGGTGGCAGAAATGAGGATGTTGTGTTGGATGTATGGGCTTAATAGGGGTGATAGAGTTCGAAATGAGACTATTCGGAAAAAGGTTGGAGTGGCTTCGGTGGATGACAAGATGCGGGAAGTCCGATTGAGATGGTTCGGGTATGTGATGAGGAAGGGCACGGATGCCCCAGTTCATAGCTGTGAGAAGCTTGGTTTGGATGGTTCCGGGCGGGGTAAGGGTAGACTGAAGAAATACTGGAGAGAGGTGATCAGGCGGGACATGGAACAGTTACAGCTCACTGAGGATATGACCCTAGATAGGAAGATCTAGAGGGTGCGGATTAGGATAGAAGGCTAGTGCCAGTTTGAGTCTTGGGGTAGGACATTACTTGGTAGATGTATTATTCTTGCTAGGACACTTGGTTGTATGCTTTATTACGAATGTGTTTACTATTCTTTGTTTATTATCCCTTGTGGGTGGCATATTTTTGTCTTGACATCTTGTTCCATGCTTTATTAAGTATTTGTCTATTATTCCTTGTCTTGAGCCGGAGGTCTATCGGAAACAGCCTTTCTACTTCTCTTGAAGTAGTGGTATGGACTGCGTACATCTTACCCCCCAGACTCCACTACGTGGGGAATACACTGGGTTTGTTGTTTTTGTTGTTGGTATACTAAAATGTCTGTGACTTCCTCTTTATCTGAAGTGTTACCTTAATCATGTATTTTATGTTTCTACTCGCGTTGTCGATACATCTTAGAAAGATTAGAGAAAATTTTTCATTACGCAGGTTAAGGATGAAAATTTGTTACTACAGTATTTATTCCCATATGATCTTGTACTGATCGGATTTCTTACGTTCCTTTTGTTTGATTTAAGTGTGAACTAGTAAAATTGAGCATAAACTTAGTCCATCAAGCATTTCTGCAAATCAGATTTCCTTACTGTCATCCTCTCCTTTGTTGTTGATAGCTTGTTAATACGAGATAAGTTTGATTAAGTCTTATCTGAATTAAGGAGATCATGAACTCATAAACAAATATTGGTCAGGTTTACGCTCTTTCCTCGAACTGTAAGCTTCAGTAAGGTTTTTGCTCATCTTAAACTTGTTATGTATAATATGTATTTATATAAGATATATGTATATAAATTGTATAGTTCTATCAAATATGTATATGTATAAAATATGTATGAAAAATGTATAGAAAGTGTATAAAAATTATATAATTATTATATAAAATGTGTAAAAAAACTGTATAATTATTGTATAAATTGTGTATCGAAACATATAATTTTCGCATAGAATATTTATATGTATAAGATATGCATAGAGACTGTATAAAATATGTATAAAAACTGTATAGAACAACTCAACAAATTAAAATGGCTAGAAAATAAAATTTGAATTCCATGGTCATTTTTGTGGAATTAATGTCACCCGAGTGGCCATTTGTGTCCTTTTCCCTTTATTCAATAGTCTGTATTCATATAAAATATGAATACGTTAATCACATTATATATATTTTTCTTTATTTTTGAAAAATATGACTACATTGAATATAAGCTATGGATGATGCCGGAAATATTATAACCACGCATTGTGTTTGTATTTACCATCATTTTTTTTTATTCTTTTCTCTCTTTTTTTTTTTTTTTATCAATTTTTTTTCGATTTTTGTTTTTTTTTTTTTCTTTCTTTCATTTTTTGTATTTTTTCTTTCGTTTTTTTTTTTTCATCTTTTTATTCATTTCTTTTTTTCTTCCTTTTTATTCTTTTTTTCTATCTCTATCTTCTATTTTTCATTTTTTTTGTTTTTTTTCTTTTCTTTTTTGTACCTTTTTTTTTCTTTTTTCTATCTATTATTTTTTGTATTTTTAAAAAATATTGCTACTCAAGTACACGTCATGAATAATAACAAAAATAACACAATTGCATATCATATTCATATTCTCATGATTATTTATATTTTTGTATTCATTGATACAATTATATTTATATTTGCATTTTACAGTTCGCTCTTGTTTTTGTATATATATTGTAGTTCGCATTTGTATTTGTATTTTATAGTTCACACTTGTATTTGTATTTTATAGTTTGCATTTGTATTTGTATTTTATAGTTCACACTTGTATTTGTGTTTCCTAGTTTGCATCATCATTTATATTTTATACAATTCACACTTGTATTTTAAAAAATTATTTTGTATTTGTATTTTATAATTGACTGGATATTGTATTTATATTTTGTGGTTTCATTTTATGTGTATTTGTGTATTATTTTTATTGATGCACTTGTAATTTTAAAGAACTACTTTGTATTTATATTTGGAAGTTGACCGCATATTGTATTTTTATTTGTAATTTAATTTGTTTATATTAGAAAGTGTAGTTGACAAGATCATTTGTATTTTTAAGCAATTGTAAAAGAATTTTTATTTTTCTTTCTACAAACATTTATAGTTATAAAATGATAAATTATCCAAATACAAATGATACATGTTTATATAATTCGAACCATATGCATGCAAAATGATACATGATTATATAGAAATACAAATGATAAATTTAAAATACAAATTTCAGTTCGCACTTGTATTTGTATCTTATAGTTTGCACTTGTATTTGTATGTTATAGTTTGCATTTATATTTATATTTTATAGCCCGTACTTGTATTTGTATGTTTTAGTTCGCATTTGTATTTGTGTTTGCTAGTTCACACAAATAAAAAAAATGAGAAATAACGAAAAGGAAAAAAAAAGGAGAAAAAATGAGAGAAAAAGAAAGAAAAAAAATGAAGAAGAATTCAAAAAAAAGATAGTAATAGAAAATAGAGGAAAGATAGTAATAGAAAATAGAGGAAACATAGAAAAAAAGAAAAAAAAGGAGGAGAAAAAATGAAAAGGAAAAAAAAAATGAAAAAGAACAAAATTTAAAAAATAAAAAATAAAGAGAAAACAAAAAAAGGAAAAAAAATGAAGAAAAAAACTCAAAGGAAAAAAAATGAGAGTAATAGAAAATAGAGAAAGACAGAAAATAAATGAGGAGATTATAAATTATAATTAAGGATAATTAATAGGCAAGAGGGGGCTATGAATGATAATTAATTGAAACTTAGGCTAAATAGGGTAATTATGAGCCTATGTTTGCTAATCTGGGTACTTTTCCCTTAAAAAATAGTCCTATTTAACTTGAGAAAAATTTTCTGTAAAGAAGGCTGAGCTAAATCTGTTTCCTTTATAAATTATTTTTTCAAATAAAAAGGGAGAAAGAAAGTGGGGGGTTTGGGCCACAGGTGACAAAAGAGTTTTAAAATACGGTGTAGGTGACACAAGTCTTAATTATTAGTTGGAGGTGGCAATTACTTTATTATGTATTAAGAAAGTTGGGGAAGTTTTAAAATAACTCACAAGTTTTTAAATTTACACTTTGATCTCAATGTATACCTAAAATAACGAGAAACGGAGGGAAAAAATGCGTCTTTCTCTCTCTTCTCATCCATTGTTGTTTTCTCCCTTTTAGCGATTTTTGTTGTTAATTGTTTGTGTTTCTGCTGCTTTATTCATCATCTTCTGCTTCATCTTCTTCTTGTCGACCATTTGTTGTTGTTGTTGGTACAACGCTATTGCTGCGATCTGACCAATTTTTTAGGTCAAATTTTGTTTACTACATCTCTTTCCACTTTGGCATTACTTCATAGGTTACTTTGGTAAGTAAAATTATGATTTTTATTCGTATTTGTCATCTGGGTACACTTCTGTTTTTCCAACAATGGATAGAACCCCGATTATGAATCCAGCACAAGTGCCCACAATTTAAACAGATCAATCATCTGGTGCATCAGATGAGTAATCTGTTGTATCAGACTATTTATCTGTTGCATCATCGTATTATCTGTTGCATCAGATGTATTGTCTGTTGTATCAGGATGTTTATCTGTTGCACCAGACTAATTATCTGTTGCATCAGAATGTTTATTCGTTGCACCAGAATAATTATCTGTTGCAACGAATGATTAATCTGTTTGAAACAACACAAATCAACCCCTGCCACAAATCCAACAGAAAAATCTTGCTATTGCTACTGGATTCTAAATTATTCCTTTTTACGTCGAATCGTCGAAATGTTTGTTGAGAAGATAATAGACAGAATGAAAATTAAATATGAATTAAAACGTCAAAGATCAAACATAATTTATTTATTAAACAAATAAAAATGCATATAATAGACTAAAAGAAAAATAATAGTCTAATTATTATTATTATTATTAGCATCATCATTGCCAGCCGACCAATCTTCAACCGGAAGTAGCAACAAGGCCCTTCTCAGCCTGGGTATCTCGCGGAGCATTCTTGATCTAACTCCTCCCAATTCCCATTGCAGATCACGAACTTGATTCCAAAGTTCATTCACGGCGTCTTGCAGAAAAGCAACATCCCACACGGGGTCAGCCATAATCTTATCTTCTAAAGTGTAATATAAAAGATGAGATGCAATAAATAAATAGAGTGTGTATTTGAATGAACGATTGAGTAAGGACGAACCTATTTATAGAGGATTGAATTTGAATGAGAGGTAAAAAGGCGCGAATATTCACCTCCATACATTAATTAAATTTTTGATTAAATTAAGAAAATAAATATTGTGATATAAGTCATGACTTTTCAAATTATTATTATTATTAATTAGTCTTTCAAAGAACCATTTTTATTGAGTTGTGGCAACAGATTCTATATCTGTTGCATCAGATAACACATCTCTGGCAACAGATATATTATCTGTTCCAACAAATATAAAATATGTTGCATCAGATAACATATCTGTTGCAACATATAATCTAACTGTTCACCTCAATTTATTAATTACATTTTTTATTAATGTGAAAAGTAATGAATTAATTAAATTAAGAAATATTGTGATAAGTCATGACTTTTCAGATTATTATTATTAATTAGTTCTTTCCAAGAACTGCTTTTATTGAGTTGTGACTCGATATAGGTTGCATCAGATAAATCATCTGTGATAACAGATATATCATCTGTTGCAACCATAGTGAACCTATTGCATCAGATAATTTAATTGTTGCAACATATAATCTACTTTTTTTTTTTAAAATAACTATATCATCATATCATTAATCTAAATTTGTTTACTTTTTTATTTTATAAATAAAAAAAATACATTTTCAAATTCCTTAATAAAATAATAATCATTTTATTATATAATAAATAATTTAAAAAATAAAAATGGTGAAAAGTCACGATCAGTTATTAAAATTGTGGTTATAAATTGTGTTTATTATTTATTTCCGAAACATTTTTCATATTGAATTATTGGAATCCCGAGTCATGTCTTTCTTTTCACCCTCTCAATAACAACAATAGCCCTTTTTATTAATAACCGCCAAGTGCAACATATGATCGATCTGTCGTAGCATATTAACCTCTAACTATTGACACAAATTGCTGCTCAATCCCTACCACCAACCGTCGACATGTTGAGAACAAGGAATAAACGGAATGATTATTATTAAATACTAAATAAGAATTAAAATTCAAAGTTGACAACAAAATGAAATGAATGTTCATAGATTTTTGAATTCCTTGGGTAGATTTGATAAACAAAAGGAGGAAAATAATCACTAAAATAAAAAACATTACCTAATTATTATTACTACTATTATTATTATTGTCAATCAAACATCTTTCATTCATCCAGCAGCCTTGCTCCGAAGTCAGCCAAATATCTCTCTGGAGTTCATCAATCAAACTGCCTTTAAAGTTCATGCAAGGACTCGATATGAATATTCTTGTACGAATCTGGATCATCCATATTTGTAAGGAGGGACCTATTTATAAATTATTGTATCTCAGAAAGAAAAGAAAATTGCTTTAAAATAAATCTAACAGATGGGTAATCTGTTATAAAATATATTCTTTCTGCTAGATAACTTACAACATACTGGCAATCTTTTTACAATAGATGTATATATTTGTTTGATTTCTACAACAGGTTGATCACTGTCGTAACAGATGTCTACAATTAATTGACAATATAAATAGATGTGTCATCTGTTGCAACAAGCTAGTCATCTGTTTATTCAATTTAAGCCATAGATGGGCTAGGAAGAATAAGGTGCGTGCAGATGGATCCACTATCATATGTGTGGGAGTTAAGTATGTATTACTGATAAGGTTACTGGGACAACACACACAAAGTACAATATTTTTGTGAATGCAATTTTTAACCGATTAGGCATTGATCATTCAAACAAGATCTTGCATTGTACCGTTAAGTTTGATGGGTTCGAAATTGATAAGGTTGAGGACCTCATGAAGATGGTGCAGATACCCTATTACTAATTACTGACGGTTGGTGCTCGTGTTTATGCGTGTCAAGTTTTGAAAATGGATCAATATTTGTCGTCACTGCAGAGAACCAAAAGCGATTGGACTTAACTTTAAGTGTGCATTGGACCCTGAGAGGGCCCTCTAAGCCTCGCACTACATCAAACAAGAATGGAAAACCAATATAGTTATTGCCCTGGCCAAAATTTATATAATTGGGTTGCTCACTCGGGTTGATAATTATATGCCAGAAGGTACGGTAGGAGAATGCTTTCAAGGAAAAATGGGTTGTTGATGGAAGACTATATCATCTGAGAGCTAATTGAAGAAGATACACAGGGTAGAAAGTAACTTCTAACGAATCTGGCCGATGGAATTATCTTAGCAGATGGGAAATCTGAATCAAATGCAAATATGAAAGTGTATCCGGTAATGTAATTTCATCTGTTGTGTCTCTGAAAGAAAAACAATGCAGATGGACACTTTGCTAGGGAGCTTCATGGTCGGGATTATCACCTAGGTAGAAAATAGGAGAACACCAACAAAGCATCCTTTCGGGCATCGAGGGTAGAAATGATGTTCAGCAAGTCTAGAAAACTTACGCCAACAACAATTGCAGTGAAAATAAGGAAACTAAGCGAAGGAGGCAATTTCTGAATTTTAAATTTCATCCCATCTTCTTGTTTGTGTTTCCGATCAGGTCCACTACCGTTGACCTGATCGGAACCGCAAACGAGATTGAAAGGCAAATAGAGTATCATTACTTTCTTAGCAATATGGTTATAATTGATTGTGTTTTCTTTTCTTGACATGCTTTCAACATTCCTTGGAGAAGATCAGATGCTTGCTGTAGTATGTGAATCCCGATAATTTTCAAACTTGCCTCCAACTTGTTGATTCTGTATTCAAGATGGTCGTTACCATTTTCAAAGTTGGTAAGGAGTTCTTCATCTCTTGTGAGCTTGATCAGAAAAACTACCTTCAAAGATGTGGCATTCTAGAAGCCCTTCAGAACACTTTCTCTTCAGAAGCTTTAAAGAATACATGGAGAGTTGTTGTGTTTGTTTTAGGTCAAAATGTGTTGAGGCACATTGAAGATGTGGTCCAAACAGTTGAACAACACACTTTTATCGAGCGTCTATCCATGCATATTGCTCAACCAATTTGATAAATTAGTAAGCATGGAGTTACGTAGCATGTGACTTAAACCGACTCTACCAAGCCTATCAAACATTACGTAACTCCAAGCTCATTACCCTATCAAAACAATATGCCCGAGTTAGTGCACATAGAAAAAAAGCCCAATCTGTCATCTTTCTGCTGATCACTCTTCTCCAATATAGATGACAAGATATCTGCTTTGCAAAAGTCTACACCATCGCCAGACATACCTGCCAGGGAGCAAATCTTCAGAAGAAATCAACAGATATCTTTTGAAAATTTTCTCCCTGGCAACCATGTCTATCGACCTTGTAGACTTTTGCATAGCAG
>NC_061119.1:207364161-207371785 GCF_002878395.1 Capsicum annuum | reverse complement strand
TTACGTAACTCCAAGCTCATTACCCTATCAAAACAATATGCCCGAGTTAGTGCACATAGAAAAAAAGCCCAATCTGTCATCTTTCTGCTGATCACTCTTCTCCAATATAGATGACAAGATATCTGCTTTGCAAAAGTCTACACCATCGCCAGACATGATTGCCTAGGAACATGTATGGCGACGCTGTAGACTTTATCATAGCAGATATTTTGTCATCTATATTGGAGAAGAGCAATCAATAGAAAGGCTGAGAGATTGAGCTCGTTCGATTTATGGACTAAGTCAGTCATATTTTTTTGATAGAGTAATGAGCTTAGAGTTACGTAACGTTTAATAGGCTTGGTAGAGCCGGTTTAGATCACACACTACGTAACTCCATGCTTACTAATTTATCAAATTGGTTGAGCAAGATGCATGGAGCAACACTAGATAAAAGTGTGTTGTTCAAATATTGGGACTACATCTTCAACGTGCATTAACACATGTTGACCTAAAACAAACACAGAGACCCTCCATGTATCCTTTAAGGCTTCTGAAGAAAGTGTTCTGAAGGGCTTCTAGAATGCTACAACTTTGAAGGTAGTGTTACTGATCGAGCTCACAAGAGACGAGGAAATCTTTACCAACTTCGAAAAGAGCAACGATCAACTTGAATACAGAATCAACAAGCTAAAGGCAATCTTGAAAATTATCGGGATTCACATACTACAGCAAGCATCTGATCTTCTCCAAGAAATGTTGAAAGCATGTCAAGGC
Source organism: Capsicum annuum (assembly GCF_002878395.1). Classification (NCBI taxonomy): domain Eukaryota; kingdom Viridiplantae; phylum Streptophyta; class Magnoliopsida; order Solanales; family Solanaceae; genus Capsicum; species Capsicum annuum. The sequence goes on along the minus strand of NC_061119.1, from coordinate 207,371,029 downwards.
AAAAAACACAATCAATTATAACCATATTACCAAGGAAGCAATGATACTTTATTTGGCTTTCAATCTCGTTTGTGGTTCCGATCAGGTCAATGACAGTGGACCTGATCGGAAACACAAACAAAAAGAAATGGGATAAAATTTAAAATTCAAAAATTTGCCGCCGTCGCTCAGATTCCTTATTTTAACCGCAGTTGTTGTTGACATAAGTTTTATAGACTTGCTGTACATCATTTCTACCCTCGATGCCCGTGAGGCTTCTTTGTTGGCCTTCTCCTATTTTCTATCTAGGTGATAATCTCGACCACACAACTCCCTAGCAAAGTGTCCATCTGCAATGTTTTTCTTTCAGAGACACAATAGATGAAATTACATTATCGGATACACTTTCATATTTGCACTTGATTTAGATCTTGCATCTGTTAAGATAATTTCACCAGCCAAATTCGTTTGAAGTTACTTTCTACCCTATGTCTCTTCTTTAATTAGCTGTCAGATGATATAGTCTTCCATCAACCACCCATTTTTCTTTGAAAGCATTCTCCTACTGCACATTCTGGCATAAAATCATCACCCCAAGCGAGCAACCCAACTATATAAATTTTGGCCAGGGCAATAAAAATATTGGTTTTTCATTCTTATTAGATGCAGTGCTAAGCTTCGAAGGCCTTCTAAGGGTCCAATTCACCCTAAAAGTTAGTCCAATCGCTATTGAATCTCTTTACAATGACACAAAAATTAGATCCCTTCACAATGCTTGATAAATAAACATGAGCAACAACCGACATTAAATCTTAACAGGCTATCAGGACCATATTCATGGTCCCTCAGCCTTATCAGTTCGGACCTACCAAACTTAACTATAAAATTACAGACATCTTGTTTGAACGATCTATGACTAATCAGTAAAAACATCATTCACAAAATCAGTGCACTCTATGTGTGTTTCCACAATAACATTATCAGTAATACATACCTCCCACATATGAAGTGGTTCCATCTACAAGTAGCTTATTCCTCCGATCCCATCTTTACTGCAACCTCTTGAGATAGTCCGTCAAAATTTGATCAACTGTCAGTTTGTTATATCTACAAAGAAGAGAAGAAAAATTGATGTCACAAAAAGAACATTGTCCATCTGTTGCATCAGATGTGGAGTCTGTTGCAACAGATGTGGAGTCTGTTGTAACAAATGTGGAGTCTGTTGCAACAGATATGGAGTCTGTTACAATAGATGTGGAGTCTGATGGAATATATCAAACCAGCCTTTTTGGTGGTTTTATTTGTTCCAACAGTTTCTCTATCTGTTGCAACATCAACAACAACATAAACATCAACAAAAAAGAAACAATATTTGTTCCAACAACATCATCAACAACAAAAAAGCAACATTCTTTGTGCCAGAACCATCAACAACACCACAAGTTTCAACAACGTCAACCCCACCAATAACATCAATAACTGCATCAATAATAATGAAACAAACAAAATACATACAGAAAAATGATACTACTAACAAGGCTTTTAAATTTCTCCCAACAGATGACTTTTTTCTCATATTGTAATAAAAATTCTCGGATTGTTTATTCAACACTTACAAGTTCCTTAGAATTTTTTAAATAAATATATGGGTAAATAGTAATTAAATAAAAAAACAGATGTAAATAACATGCAAAGAAGAAGACGAGAATGAAAGAGCAATAATGAACCATACCTAAATATCAAAAAGGGGATCAAAATAGAAATTTAAGTCGAGGAAATATATGGATGAGTTTAGATCAGAAAAGATCTTTATGAGAAGAGAAGAGAAAAGAGAGAAAAAAGGCTGTGACCCTAAAGAGAAGAGAGAAAAAGATGAGAGTTGAATAAAATAAACTGCAGCTAAAGAAAGAGATGAGATAATTTCTATAGATGTATTGTGTACGTAGACGTGGTGGTTTTCAATATTCATTAATTAATATTCATTAATTTCATTAATAATTTGAGGGGAACGAGGAAGACTAAGACTACTGACATTGAAAAGACAAGACAAGACTGCTCAATGAACCCACTTTTGAGATATCCAAGAAAATTATTTTACCGCCTTTAGTATTAAGTACTACTACTAGATATTATCTACTCGGACCAGAAGCTTCTTGCTTTAAAATTAAAAGAGATAAAAAGATTTTCAAACAGATATGTCATCTGTTGCAACATATATAAATATCTATTTAGAAATTTGAACAGCTCAGTCATCTGTTACAACAGATATAAATATCTGTTTAAAAATCCCAAAAGCTCAGTCATCTGTGACAACAGATGAAATATTTATTTGATAATTAATAAAATCAGAAATGTCATCTGTTACAACAAATATAAATATTGTTTTGAAAATTTCCAACAGCTCAGTCATCTGTCACAACAGATGCAAATATCTATTTGATAATTAAATCAGATATGTTATCTGTTGCAACATATATGTACCCTCTACATCGGATTCTTTCCACTGTATTTTTATTCTTTACAATTACTAACCTATTTAAAAATTATCTTCTTATACCACAGTATGTTGATGAAATTCTCTGCCTCATGAGGGGCAGGCAATTAGCGTACCCAGATGCTTATGATGCTGCTGATAGGATAATGGACCTCAACTTCTACAATAATTTCAAAGATAGGTACGCTGATCTTCATAATCTAGCTGATTCCGATGGCCTGGGATTTGATTAGTTAGTTTCTACATTCCAATGAGATGAAGAAGCAATTAAATATGTTAGAGGAAAGAGGCCATATCCACACGGCAAGAGCTGGACCAAGGCAAAGAAAATCCTTGCAGTTATGAACGTGGATGCCACCCATTTTCTCACTGTTGAGATACTACTATACGAGGGAAAGATTAAGGTTTATGACTGGAACTTACCTGTGTTCAGCGAGAAGATGTTTTTAACCCACATGCAGCCACTCTTGAAGTTGTTGCCCAAGTTGTTGACGCTAAGTAAGCTGATGGATCATTTACCGGCTGAAGTCTTGGCGAAGGAATCATGGGTTTTTGAAGTTCAAAATAAGAAAATCCAGCTCCCAAAAAATACAACCGGTACAGCGTGCGGGCCGTACTCTCTTGCATACATGGAGTGTTTGTTGACCGGCACACAAATGAACGGTGTGTGCGACATGTATTCATGAGAACAAAAGGTCAAATCTTTATCAATAATCTGAAAAGAGTCTAGTCATAAAGTGCTCATAGCATAATCAATCTTGAAATAATAATTTTTAATTATGGCTTAATGACCCATACATCAAACTCATGTTAAAACATCATAATATTCATGCTTGATAATGTAAACATTTTAAAATCAACTTAAAATATGGAATTTTTTGCTATATGCATGAAAATATGAACATAGACATGCAATTCAACTTCGAAATCCCTTGAAATCTCATAATCTCATAAATAGAAATATTGGGTGTAAACCCTAACTTTAATTTCATGAGAAATCACATAAAACTCAGTAAATTTATAATTAAAATAACTTTTTGGGCACAAGAATGAAAGGATTGTCCTTGTTGAAAACCCCTACATACCTTGATTGATGATTAGATGAAGAAACTTGAATTATTGATTCCTCTTTGAGTTCTTGAAGATGAGTTCTTGATTATCTTGTCTTGGGAATCCTCAATTTAAAGCTTTCTTGGAGAAAGAATGGAGGATTTTGATTTTTTGGAGAGAAAGCTTTGAGCTCTAGTGTTTTTCTTTGAGAGAGAATTAATGAATAATAAGCATAATAGGCTTAGAATGGGTTTAATCTCATGTTTTGGATGGATTGGGGGCTTGGGGATTGACCAAAATACCCCTTTTAAACTTTTAAATGGAACTGGAAATGAAAGAAAAAACCCTAATTTAACAGGCCAACGTGACACACCACTATCGCGGAGGCTCACTGGAAAAGGACGAGTGGGAACTGGGCCTTCACCGTCAGTATCACGTTGGACTACTGGATTACAACAATTAGGAATTTTGACCTCTCTGTGACCCTCCAATATCACGGAGGCCCACTAGAATTGACAATTATGAAATTGTCCTTCTCTGCGACGTGATGGTTGCTCAGGTCGGACACTGTCAACTTACCATCATTCTTGCCACTACACTTCTAAACCCACAAGTTCAACTAACACAAGACTTTCAACTAAACGTTACTACTTTTATCACTACACAGAAATCCACACTTTCAACTAACACCAGAATAACAAGATAAACAACAAGTTGCTAGTGAATCGAAATAGGCCTCACACGGTTTCACTAGACTTTGGTTTTGTGTTTTGATTAAGAAAATTATATGAATAACAAACCAACTATGCTAGTGAATAGAGATAGGCCTCACACGACTTCACTAGACTTTGATTTTTCACAAACATAATGATTACATGATTACATAATACAAGAGATAGAAACTTGACAGACAACATTCAACGATCTAAGAATACACCTTACTCTATCTTAATTAAATAACTCATAAGAATGAGGATACAACTTAAATTTGAAGGACTTATAACACACTAGAAGGCTTCTCTCAAGCCACTTTATGAAACTTCTGAAACTTCTGCCAGCAAATATAAGAGCATTATCTGGGGAGAAAATTGGAACTTGCCAAACATGTTACCTCAAGAACAGTACATAGGTAGAGAAGTATAGATTATCATTATGGATTCTGAGGAGAAATTTGAAAGCTTATCTGACTCGGGCTTAGTGCACGATTTCTACAGGCCTGATAAAGAACTTCAGTTTTTGGAAATCAAAAGTACTGATAGGATACTTTTGTAGCTCTCTTAAAATTCCATAACTATCTATGGAGAATTAAGCTCAACTGTTTCTGATACCTTGGAAATAAGGCAGAGATGGCCTGACTAGAGTAAGATGAGAATTTGTATAAGTTTCTTGGAGAACTTTTCTATAGCATGATTTAAGACTTGAAAGAATAGAGACAATTTCTAAATGCCCTGTAGCCTCTTGAAGAAAAGTATAGACGTCTCCGTACCGTTCCGCAAGACTCTACTAGACACAACTTCATAGATACCCTACGACACTTGAACTCTGTGCTATGATACCAAGTTTGTAACACCCCAAAATCGGATCCCGAGATGTCACACGGTGCTTAGGATCACAAGTGACCCCAAGCTAACCCTTCTACTGGTATAACTCATAAGCAACTGAACAAAAAGTAAAAATCTATAAAAATTTGTGGAAAATAACTCTTTTCTGAATATGATAGATACAAAACTAAATTTACAAGATTACAACTCTGCTTTTACAACCAAAACTGTAACGGAATACATCAACTTCTACGGACTATCTAGGAAGACTCTACTAGTACTGCCAATAGGTAGCTGGGTCATGGCTTCCGACTATCCCAAATCAATATGGCTGGATAAATAAAATACAATACTTCTTGAACTGTATAACTAACTCAAGACCTTGAATCAAAAGGACTCATCACCTGCTGACTGGATGCCGCAAACCGACTGGATATGAAGATGTACACTATACCTTGTACCTATATTTCGAGAAAATGTAGCCCACATATGAATATGTTGGTCAGTACTAAAGAAACATACCGAACATATGGGGGTGCAATGCATATATAAAATAATATCTTAATATCATCACAGTTTATAAAATTATGCATGCTGATATAAATGACTCACTTAGCTCGAATTAAATCATCAAAGTCATGGATCAATAATACATGTAAAGTAAGACAAGTGAATCATTACAATAAATTCTCAATTCACTTTTATCTTGGTTTTCAAACTATCAAAGAAATCAAATATCATAACAATTCTCTTTAGAATATAGTATTTCAATCTTTCGAAAAACAATAAATTTCTCATAACCAATTCTTCAAAACAATATATTCCTCTTAGATAGAATGGTACACACACACACATTAGGAGTCTCTCACAACCGACATAAACCATGTGAGCTACATGGAGTCCAACGTTCTAACCACGTTGGGGAGAGTCGCCCTATTCCTTGCCATCGGAGTAGGACCTTAAATCATCAATCCAAACACCAGTGATCACTATATAAATCAGCCTCAGGCTCACATCCTATGGGGGCACGTAGTTCTAGGAAAGTACCAGAACAACTATACCTCCCGCTCGGTGCTAAAGACTATTCCCGGACTTAGCTCAGATCTTTTCAAAAGAAAATCCACCATAAAACAGTTCAACTATTCACAACGGGAGTCATCATGCTATCCTTTTCATAATGAATCAATAAAAGTGGATTTCTTTTCTCATCTCGTGTTCAAAATCAACCCCTTTTTATGACCGAAAGGTCAAAGCTTCTTTATCTTTTCAAATTCAAGTTGTTTATAACATATGATTTCTCAAAAACAACAATCTCAACTAGAGTTCAAAACTCATGTCTCAATATCACATTAAAACTTATCAAGATTCAAGCTTTACATCATAAACATATATAAATCCCTTCAAAATCTGGAAAATTCAGTTATAAGGCACAAATTATCATCATTCTCATATAATTCCACTTCTAAAATATCAAAAATATCATTATCTCGTGATAATCAATATAGGATATAAGTTCATGCTTCAAAATCATAGTAAAATATATGAAATCCATAACTTCATAAAAGAAAGTATTTTTGGGCACAAGAACGAAAGAGTGTTCTTGTTGAAAAGCCCCACATACCTTAAACTTGAAGCTTTGAATGACTTTTCGAATGACGTAATGTTATTCACGAACTTTTGGGTGTCCCTCGTAGCCTTCGTAACGGGGTTTCCGAATATGTAAAAATTATAGAATTCTCACGGTTGAATCTCTAGCAATTGGGGTTTTTATGTTGAAACCCTAAAGGTTGTTCTTGGTGATTTT
>NC_061119.1:207350821-207364061 GCF_002878395.1 Capsicum annuum | reverse complement strand
AATATAGGATATAAGTTCATGCTTCAAAATCATAGTAAAATATATGAAATCCATAACTTCATAAAAGAAAGTATTTTTGGGCACAAGAACGAAAGAGTGTTCTTGTTGAAAAGCCCCACATACCTTAAACTTGAAGCTTTGAATGACTTTTCGAATGACGTAATGTTATTCACGAACTTTTGGGTGTCCCTCGTAGCCTTCGTAACGGGGTTTCCGAATATGTAAAAATTATAGAATTCTCACGGTTGAATCTCTAGCTATTGGGATTTTTATGTTGAAACCCTAAAGGTTGTTCTTGGTGATTTTGAGAGAAAGTAAACTTATTTTGATGTTGTGGGAGTTTAATCCCGTGTTATAGACATATATAGGGGTGTTTTCTACACTTGGAAGTGAGGTATGCGGCGCACAACCCATGGCAGACCTTAAGGTGTGCGTCGTACACCTTATGGTAGACAGTTAAGTGTGCCTCGCACTTCTAATCGCACACATTTGATTGGGCGGCGCATTGCCCATCGCACACCCTTACTACCTCTCACAAAAATAGGCATAACTCTTCGCTCGGGTATCGGATTTTTGCAAAATTGGTATCGTTAGAAAGATAATTCAATTATCTACAATTTGATAGGTAATGGGATGAAAAATTGCATGCATTTTAAGAGATATTACCATTTGAAGTTGATCCTTTTAGAATCAAATGTCAAACTTTGGATGAATCAATTGGTCTTAGCTCAACCTTGTTCTAGGTCATTGCTATAAACATTTTCCATCTCTAAACTACTCTATAGATTAGGATAATGATCATACAACTTGTATTCACGTGAGAATCACTTGGATTAGAGCTTAGACGCGCAGGAACAATGGTTAGAATTCTAGCACAAAAATACGGGGTATTACAGTATCTCCCCCTTGGGAACATTCGTCCTCGAATGTGGATAATTAACCTGAAACACAGAGAAATATTAGTCTTCAAGATATCATGTGTAACTGATAGAACTGAATCACTGGATCTCAAGAATAATGAGCTACTGAACTGGTCTGCAAGTGCATGAATCCTTAAGAAAAATAACTATATGGCTAAGATAGAAATGAGAGTGTCAATTTATGAGTAACCATTACTTTGCACTGGATCTGATCTCATAAGAAAGGATGAGAGGTTTATGAAATGAAAAATCGAGGTATTACAACATCCCCCTTTTGGGATCATTCGTCCCCGAATGATAATAATTTGATGAAAATACTAGGAAGAGACTGTGATACTACACAGGATACTTACGAACTGAATCATGACTTAATATCTGAAACTGAAACTGATGCATGAACTGAGCTGAATTCATAATTTAATTGGACACAAACACATTGACTCTTGGAATGTACATACGTATAAGACTGCGGATAGTAAGACCAGATGGAAAATTAAGAATCTATAGGAGCTTATTTCCTTGCTTGCTAAACTAGATTACAGGCTATATGGACTGGATCATACTGACTACCCATACTCAAATAGAGTATTTCTTTAGCACTTTTCTACGAAATTCTATTGATATTAGGGAGCAAAGAATTTTGGGCATGCTCTGAACAAGACATTTGACTAAGGAATTACAACATTGATATAACTCTATAGCATGGAATATAATTATATAACTGATAAACTAGGATAGGATTGCTAGCCGTAGGCAACGCAACTTCTTATTTTTAAGGTTAGCATCACTTCTCAAATACACTCTCAACTATACTATTCCCCTTAAATACCATACTCATTTGACTCAACTTATAATTCTCATATTGGCACTGCGAAATCTTTCTACTAAGGTCTTAACTAAACTAAGTTCTCTCACCATGATCAAGCCTAACACTAAATCACAAGATACAACATGCCAAACAATACTAGTCTAAACCACAAGGTTTAATATTCTATATCTTCTTAGAGCTCACACCCTAAGCATAACATGACTTACCACTTCAATGACTAATTTAAAACTCTGGATATGGATTCACTAGTGCATATTCCATTCACCATCTTACACCCAACATGACATTCAAGCCTATCATTAAAAATCACATATAACTTTAAGGTAAATACCCCTAAAGGCATACTTCGCATATTCTCTAAAACTTTATCAACAACAATTTTCTTGAACTATTCTTAAAAAACATACACACAATTTCTAACTAACCAAGACATGTATCAAAGACTTGGCCTCAATCTTAGTTCACACTTTAGTCTTAGATAGAAAAGCATAAATAATCTTTCTTAATGAGGGTCATCAACTCTCTCACATCTAAACCATTTCTTATCCACTATCATCACCACTATCTTAACATAGGAAGAGGTCACCGAAGGACTAATCACATATGAACCAGAAGCACAAAAACTACAATACATAACATTAACACTTATGTTTGTCCTAAGGAATAAAATATCAAAAGCATGGATTCATTAAAGAAATCTAAGCTGAGGACATGCATGATATAATGCGAACTTCACTAGTATCATGAGTTTAAAAATTGGTATTACTCTGAAACATGAGTTTATACCTATCATGAGCTATTCAACATAAGACTAGAGTTCATAGATTCATAAGAGATAACTCGAATCACAGAGTGAAGCTGTTACATGCTTGCTAGAAGCTGAGAATGGGCTTGAGCACACATGATAGGTATAAGCATAGGCCTGTGGCATGGATTTATCAAGAAAGTGATGGATTTGGTGTTGTAATGACTGAAATCCAAGGAATACTCTAGAGTAAGAAGGGATCACTACTCATCATAACTCATTATTGACATGTATCACAATCTAATTCTTAAAACTCAGTTTGGTTCTTAACTAACAATCTCCCCCTTAGGTCAAAGCTGGTATTCTAAGTATGATGGTCTACTCTATATCCTCGAGATTAAGCCATAATTTCATTATTCTATTATCTACACATAAATGCTAAACTCACAAGAATAAACTAATTTCGAACTTACCAACTTCATTCTTGAATAACCCATCCATATGCCATCCTTAACTTTCTAGCTTCAATAATCATCATCAAAGAGTTACACTCTCATTAGCAACCATACCTACATCTCTAATCACATAATCATAACCTACCAAGATCACACCTCTATTCTTATATTTTTTTTCCAAACCATGAGAATAATAATCATACTAAAAAGGCTCAACATCTTCAATCATAACTCCTTAACTTAGCTATCAAGAACATTATAAATTACCTAACTAGCCTTTCTCCACCTAGAAACTCAACATTACTACTAACCCCATTATATGCAATAAACCTCGAAAAATAATACAGCCCCATAGCACCTTGGGCACACCTGTACACCATACTTAATTACGAACACATGATCTTACACTCTTGCATACACTGTTCAGGCCTACTAGATCACCTTCATATAACTAGCATCAACAACCGAACCATCAACTATTCAAACTTAATGTTTAGAGCTAAACATGATTTACAACCCAATCTCACACACAATATTCACTTCAAAACTATAGAACACAGCATGAAGAAAAACTAGTACACAATGACAATCGATCATAATCATATGGCCTATTTTATTCATAACCTTTTAACACATCCTCCTTCTTCACATTATTATTATTTAACCATCTTCACACCTAAATTACTTTCATAGCTCTATAAATTTCAATGAAACTTCCTCTTGCAATCTCAGGAAAGCCCAAATTAACAATACTCAACCACCAAGTACTTCCATCAAAACCTATACTTTCCTAGCACAACAAATACCATCAATAACTTTTTTCATACTTCAAGCAAACAACAATCCACCTTAACTAATAATATCTTTCTCTAACTTCACTAAACTAACAAACAAGGGTATATCACTTTATTACTAATTCAATCATAAGCAAAAATTCAGCTATACATATTCAATAAATCGCCCTTACCACTATTCTTGCCACTACGCTTCTAAACCCACAAGTTCAACTAACATAAGACTTTCAACTAAACGTTACTACTTTTGTCACTACACAGAAACCCACACTTTCAACTAACACCAGAACAACAAGATAAGCAACAAGTTGCTAGTAAACCAAAATAGGCCTCACACGGCTTCACTAGACTTTGGTTTTATGTTTTGATTAAGAAAATTATATGAATAACAAAGCAACTATGCTAGTGAATCAAAATAGGCCTCACACGGCTTCACTAGACTTTGATTTTTCACAAACATAATGATAACAAGATTGCATAATACAAGAGATAGAAACTTGATAGACAATATTCAACGATCTAAGAATACACCTTACTCTATGTTAATTAAATAACTCATAAGAATGAGGGCATAAATTAAATTTAAAGGACTTATAACACACTAGAAGGCTTCTCTCAAGCCACTTTATGAAACTTCTGAAACTTCTGCCAGCAAAATATAAGAGCATTATCTGGGGAGGAAATTGGAACTTACCGAACATGTTACCTCAAGAATAGTACATAGATGGAGAAGTATAGATTATCATTATGGATTCTGAGGAGAAATTTGAAAGCATATCTGACTCAGGCTTAGTGCACGATTTCTACAGGCCTGATAAAGCACTTCAGTTTTTGGAACTCAAAAGTATTGATAGGATACTTTTGTAGCTCTCTTACAATTCCATAACTATCTATGAAGAATTAAGCTCAACTGTTTTTGATACCTTGGAAATAAGGCAAAGATGGCCTAACTAGAGTAAGATAAGAATTTGTACAAGTTTCTTGGAGAACTTTTCTATAGCACAATTTAAGACTTGAAAGAAGAGAGACATTTCCTAAATGCCCTGTAGCCTCTTGAAGAAAAGTATAGAAATCTCTGTACCGTGCCGCAAGACTCTACTAGACATGGCTTCATAGACATCCTAGGACACTTGAACTCTGTGCGTTGAAACCAAGTTTGTAATGCCCCGAAATCGGGTCTCGAGATGTCACACAATGCTTAGAATCACAACTGACCCCAAGCTAACCCTTCTACTGGCATAACTCATAAGCAATTGAACAAAAATTATAAATCTGTAAAAATCTGTGGAAAATAACTCTTTTCTGAATATGATAGATACAAAACTAAATTTACAATATTACAACTCCGCTTTTACAACCAAAACTGTAACGGAATACATCAACTTCTACTGACTTTCTATGAAGCCTCTATTAGTACTGAGTATGGGTAGCTGGGTCATGACTCCCGACTATCCCAACTCAATACGGCTGGATAAATAAAATACAACACTCATCCAACTGTATAACTAACTCAAGCCCTTGAATCAAAAGGACTCATCACCTGCTTACTAGATGCTGCGAACTGACCGGATCTGAAGATGTACATTATATCTTGTACCTACATTCTGAGAAAATGTAGCCCATATACGAATATATTGGTCAGTACCATGGAAACGTACAGAGCATATGGGGGTGCAATGCATATATAAAATAATATCTTAATATCATCACAGTTTATTAAATTATACATGCTGATATAAATGACTCACTTAGCTCGAATTAAATCATCAAAGTCATGGATGAATAATATATGTAAAGTAAGACAAGTGAGTCATTACAATAAGTTCTCAATTCACTTTCATCTCGGTCTTCAAACCATCAAAGAAATCAAATATCATAACAATTCTCTTTAGAATATAGTATTTCAATCTTTCAGAAAACAATAACATTCTCATAACCAATTCTTTAAAACAATATATTCCTCTTAGATAGAATGTACACACACACACATTGGGAGTCTCTCATAATCGACATAAACCATATGAGCTACTTGGAGTCCAATGTTCTACCCATGTTGGGGAGAGTCACCCTATTCCATGCCATCGGAGTAGGACCTTAAATCATCAATCCAAACACTAGTGATCACTATATAAATCAGCGTCAGGCTCAAATTCTATGGGGGCACGTAGTTCTAGGGAAGTACCAAAATATCTATACCTCCCGCTTGGTGCTAAAGACTACTCCCGGACTTAGCTCAAATCTTTTCAAAAGAAAATTCACCATAGAATAGTTCAACAATAAACAACGGGAGCCATCATGCTACCCCTTCATAATGAATCATTAAAAGTGGATTTTTTTTCTTATCTCGGGTTCAAAATCAACCCCTTTTTACAACCGAAAGGTCAAAACTTCTTTATCTTTTCAAATCATTCAAATTCAAGGTGTTTATAACACATGATTTCTCAAAAACAACAATCTCCAATAGAGTTCAAAACTCATATCTCAATATCACATTAAATTTTATCAAGATTCAAGCTTTACATCATAAACATATATAAATCCCTTCAAAATCTAGAAAATTCAGTTATAAGGCACAAAATATCATCATTCTCATATAATTCCACTTCTAAAATATCAAAAATATCATAATCTCATGATAATAAATATAGGATATAAGTTCATGCTTCAAAATCGTAGTAAAACATATGAAATCCATTACTTCGTAAAAGAAAATATTTTTGAGCACAAGAACGAAAGAGTGTTCTTGTTGAAAAACCCCCACATACCTTAAAATTGAAGCTTTGAATGACTTTTTGAATGACGTAATGCTATTCATGAACTTTTGGGTGTCCCTCGTAGCCTTCGTAACGGGGTTTCTGAATATGTAAAAATTATAGAATTCTCACGGTTGAATCTCTAGCTATTGGGGTTTTTATGTTGAAACCCTAAAGGTTGTTCTTGGTGATTTTGAGAGAAAGTAAACTTATTTTGATGTTGTGGGAGTTTAATCCCGTGTTATAAACATATTTAGGGGTGTTTTTGGCACTTGGAAGTGAGGTATGCGGTGCACAACCCATGGCAGACTTTAAGGTGTGCGTCACACACCTTATGATAGACATTTAAGTGTGCCTTGCACTTCCATTTGCACACATTTGATTGGGCAGCGCATTGCCCACCGCACACCCTTACTACCTCTCACAAAAATGGGCATAACTCTTCGCTCGGGTATTAGATTTTTGCAAAATTGGTATCATTGGAAAGATAATTCAATTATATACAATTTGATAGGTCTTGTGATAAAAAATTCCATGTATATTAAGAGATATTAACATTTGAAGTTTACCCTTGTAGAATCGAATGTCAAACTTTGGATGAATCAATTGGTCTTAGCTCAACCTTGTTCTAGGTCATTGCTATAAACATTTTTCACCTCTAAACTACTCCATAGACTAGGATAATGATCATGCAACTTGTATTCACATGAGAATCACTTGTATTAGAGCTTAGACACGCAGGAACAATGGTTAGAATTCTAGCACGAAAATACGGGGTATTACAATAATGCAACAGATTTTATATCTGTCGTAACAGATATGGTACCTGTTGTGACAAATTGATTATCTGTTGGAATAGGTTGGTCTTCTGTTGCGTTATGCAGATGTTCCCCGTCTGTCTATCGCAACAGATTCATGATCTGTTGCAACATATAACTTATCTGTTGCAACTGATCAGTAATCTGTTGGAGCAAATAAAAAAGGTAGGAAGAACTGTTATATAATTTCCAGCAAATGACCTACGTGTTGCATCTAATGTTGTAACATATGTCTGAATCTGTCTAATAAGATATGTCGTCTGTTGCAACAGATGTATTATCTATTGCAATATTTGAATCTAGTACTCCATTTCAATTAACATGTTCAAAACTCAGAATTAATTATATTCATAGACAGAATAAAATAAATCGAAGCCTTCGAAAATTACATGAAATAAAATAACTCAACAAATAAACGAAATGTAAAAAAAATCATTATGAGTATAAATGATCTACTCTACAAATAAATCAACAAGTTAAACAAAGGAGGATAGGTTATTACATTGACAGACTCGAGCTATAAAGATCTAATCAATATGGACAAGTTGTTCATCAGCTAGTGCTATGGAATTCGGCTTTGGTCGTCGTGGATCTTTAACGTCGGTTGCGTATGGCTTCTGAGCTTTTGCTTCTCCATATTTCCATAAAAGAGCAGCATATCTTTTGCGGAGTAATCCGGCATCAAGTCCATCATTTGGTACTTGTAATCCATCGCTCAAATACTCGATATAGGCGGCAACAAAAGGACCACAATCCCTGTGTTATAAAAAAATAGATAATCCATATCTTGCAGTTTATGCAAGCGTTATGAAATTTGTGAAATGAAACTAAATCATGACACTTAAACTTACAGGCTACCAATGGTTTGTTGATCAATTCCATCAATATATTGTACATCAAATGGATTAACCATTTTATCCCGGTATGCTTCAATCGTTGACCAATCAGTACGAACCTTTTGATCTAAAAAGACACTCATATCAATGTAAGTAGGTAATATTTTGACCAACTTTTGTATCTCAGACGACGGCCCAAAACGTCTCCTTCGTGACATTGAGTCATAAACTCGGATGCACCTCTATTTTAGAACGACGACAGCCAACACCCAATGAAATTCATTACCACAATTGATTGGGATGTCCACTTCATCGACCAAATGCCAAGGTAAGCCAGCCGGAATGCTAAAACCTTTGATGATGTTGATTAAGCATTCCTCATTTAGGGAAAATTTTGGCTGTTGTTGACAATACCTATCATACGCATTATTGATGTAAACTTTGTACAAATAATTGCTTGTTGTGTATCTGTATTGTTCTTATGTTTGCAACTTGGCCTTCTTTCAGAGGTAGTAAAAAATAACATCGATGTGCTGCACATATTATCAAACATTTTAGATTACGTGACAAAAAAATCAATATGCAGATACAATTAAATAAAGTATTAATTAATAGTAATATGTATGGCCTTTAAACCTCATCATTCCAGCAAGTTTGGGGCTGTGACATCAAATAGAACCAATTCTTCATTTCGAGATGTGCAACAACAAAGTTGAACGTATCAAAACCAAGACTCAATTCGTTCACTTTATAGCACTCGTCATTTTATTTTCTACATGATGATTTATATGTGTTAATATCAGGTTCTTACAACAAGAATTGTATAAACCAATATCCATAAAATTGATTTATGTACCTGCCGGCATGATGCTTTAACAACCCATCGGCAATCCATTTTGATTAGTCATTGATCAACTGTTAGTTTTTTTGAAGCCTCGTCCGAGATGTTGAACCCTTCAAACGGGTAAGTCTTCCATTCTCCCAAACTGACAGGCTCCACTTTTTCTTCATCTTTGGAAGCAGTTGATGGATTATCAACTGTCATATTATGCTCTTCGTCAGTAGCTGTGATAACAACCTAGAAAGTCAAAATTATCAATGTTAAGTAGAGATATACAACGGATTTTCCATCTGTTGCAACAGATGATTTTTATATTATATTAGATGGATTATCTGTTGGGACAAATTCAAACAGGTAAATCAGAGCAGTACGATAATTTCAAATAGATGACCCATCTGTTGCAACATAAGACTCATCTGTTAAAATAGATAACAAATCTAATGCAACAGGTTAGACAACAGTTGCAACAGATGTATACATCTGTTTGATAATTTTTAGCAGATGTATCATCTATTAAAATAGATATGTGTTTGTTTGTTTTTTGGAACAGATGATGTACATTCACCTTTTTCAGCTCATGCTGCTCTTCTGTGGCCCTTGGACACTGAACACCGATGCAAGGCAAAGATAGAGACGTTGTAATCTTGATTTTTTTGATTATTGATGATGTGTTGGAAGTGTCTTTCCTTCTCCTCTTAGCCGCCGTGATCTCTAGTGAAGTATATGGATATGAAATCCTCTTTTATGGAATGACACCCCTCTTAGATGTCATTTTCTTTACAGAAGCAGTTAGTGCATTAATAGCATTAATCACTCCATCGTGTTTCTCTTACAGAAGCAGTTAGTGCATTAATAGCATTAATCACTCCATCGTGTTTCTCCTTGCAGTCTTTACATTTGCATGAAGAACATTCGCTAGATGCGGCAAAATCAACCATTATGATCATAATCATAATGGCTTGTTGTTTCGAAAACTGTAAGAGGAGCATTATTAGCCCCACCCTCCAAAATTATTTTTCTTGTGATGGTTGTTGCTCTAAACAATTTCATTTTTCTTGTTTGACGAAACAAGCCACGAATGGACAATCTAAAATAAATCGGTACATATATTAAGAATGATGATGAAAACATTTAATCATTAATTAAAACAAAAACTTGATTAGAATTGGACTTACTGCTTCCTTAGGGGGATTGAAAAGATCAAGAAATTTTGCATTTTTATCGATTTTGGCCGACAACCATCTCAGAATTCTTGGACAGGAAACTTCTTCCTGGTAGTTCACTTGTTGTCTCAAATAAGGAATGACTTCAAATGCCCAAGCCTATAACATAACGCCAATAAATCAAAAGCATTATTGAATAAAAAAATAATGAATCATATCTTGATAAAAGAAATATTTACCATGAAGGCCCATGGAAAACCATATAAGTTGACTATTTTTGGCGTTAACGGAGTCAACGAATATTCGACATTTATTTTGAAGTTTTTATAACCCCAAGGATAGCTGTTAAATTCCTCAAGATCCTCAGAGAGATTTATTAAATCGAGGCTTATGTTGTTGTTAATGTCTCTCTCCCAAAGAAGATTATGTACAAACCAAACCAAGCACAATGATTGCACGTGCTTCTTTGAAAGTCCTTTACCTTTCAACGCTTCAATCAGATTTTTGTTTTTGAATCTTGGACCAACAATAGACACCAGGTCATCATGATCACTCGACTTTCCTTTTTCTTTTTTGGGTGTGCGGGGTGCTTTTTTTGGGTCAGAGTAGGTATAACTTGAGAAGGAGAAGAAGGATAACATTTTAGTTCGGTAACTATGGAAAACTCCTCCCAACCAAAACAAACAGACATGCCACAGTAATTTATCCACACCTTATTCATCTTATCTTTGTTTTCATACATAAACCTCCGCTTGAGAAGATCATATACCATTTTCATATAGAAACGAGCATTGTTGTCCTCCGACAAATCAAGATATTTCCCAAAGCAGCTTTCCCTGAAATAAGAATTCAATTTTTGTTCTCGAAGTATTTTTCTGAAGGCATCGAAAGATTTTTCCATGACTGACTTAACCACGAGATTACCCGTTAAATTTGTGGCACTATCTCACTACATCCTCACAGGGTAACAATCAATGTTGAAGGTTTTGACCAACTTTTTGACAGAAGGGATATTAGCATTTGGATCATCTCTTTTGAAAGATTCCTCCTCCCCGTGTTCATTATCTTCTGCTCCTGATTAGGATAATGCTTGTAAAGAAAGATCATAGAGTGGTGGATGTAGCTGAGCTGCTGCACTTGTTCCTTTACTTGGACTTGATTCGATTTCTTTTATTTTGGGAGCCATGTTATCTTAAATTAACAGGAACATAACATAGATTATAATTGATTAATGTATAAAAGTAATATAACAGTTCCAATAGAAAACTAATCTGTTGCACTAGGTATGTTATCTGTTGCAACATATAACCGACCGGTTGCAACGAATGAGTAATATGTGGGAATCATAAAAACAACACTATCTGTTGCACCTGGTATTTTATCTGATACAACACATAACTGACCCGTTGCAATGGATGAGTAATATGTTGGAAATAATAAAAATAGATCACTAATCTGTTGCACCAGGTATTTTATCTGTTGCAACATATAACCAACCGGTTGCAACGGATGAGTAAACTGTTGGAAAGAATAAAAATGGATCACTAATATGTTGCACCAGGTATGTTATCTGTTGCAACAGATAACCGACCTATATGAGTAAATCGTTGGAAAGAATAAAAATAGTCCTAATCTGTTGTAAAATGAAAAGTAACCGTTGGAAAGAATAAAAATAGATCACTAATCAGTTATTTGTTGGATCAATATTGTCTAGATTTCTTCCAAATAGAAGAGTCATCTGTCGCAATAGATGAACGATCTCTTAGATTGTTCACCTGTTGCATCAGATTTTCATAGTTGCATCAGATTTTTAATCTGTTGCATCAGATTTTAAAATGAAGAGTAAACCATTGGAAAGAATAAAAACAGATCACTAATCAGTTATCTGTTGGATCAATATTGTTTAGATTTCTTCCAAACAGAAGAGTCATCTGTCGCAATAGATGAACGATCTGTTAGATTGTTCACCTATTACATCAGATTTTCATAGTTGCATCAGATTTTAAAATGAAGAGTAAACTGTTGGAAAGAATAAAAACATATCATTAATCAGTTATCTGTTGGATCAATATTGTTTAGATTTCTTCTAAACAGAAGAGTCGTCTGTCACAACAAATGAATGATTTGATAGATTGTTCACCTGTTGCATTAGATTTTCATAGTTACATAAGATTTTCATCTGTTTCATCATATGTTTCATCTATTACATCAGATGTTTCAACTGTTGCAATACTATTTCTACCAAGATAAAACAACAAATCAACCCAACAACACCAACATATCACACACACACATACACATACACACTAAAAACATCAACTTTGACAAAAAATCACCAATAAATTCGAATCAACAGTACGACAACGAGAAGAAGAAATGCCAGAAATTAAGGTTTTATTCAGTCCACATTTCAATACTAGAAGAGTAGTTGGTTCAAGTTTCTCTGTTTCTTCATAATTTTTAGCTGTAAAAAAGAAAATGGGAGGACGAAAAACTCAAAGTTGTTGTCACCGGAGAATTATTTACATCGATTGACGGTTAAAAATCAAAAAGAAACTCGCCCGACTATTTGTCGCCGGAGGTTGAAGGGAGAAATTTTGCAGAACTGTTGGTTGGAAGAAGCTGGAGAGAGAGAGTCATTAATTAGGATTGAAGAGGGGTGTGAGTTGGGTTGATTTGTATTTTTGAAAAGATTAGAAAGTTTTGAAAATATTAATCAAGTCCACAGTTAACTTAATCAAGTTTCCTAATGATGTTTGACCCTAACTGTTGGTCAATGTCACCAATCCTTCATTCAAGACTTAAAAGACACCTTTCCTTCAATTTTCTCAAGAAAGTGGTTGAAAGTGATTTTTGAATATCATTTTAGATTACAAAAATATCTATCTTTAAATAAAAATATTAATTTAACTAAATTATGAATTTTGACTAATGAGGAAAAATGTTTTGATCTTTTACAAAGAAAATTGATTTTTGGTCGATGATAATTTTTCTTTTAACTTAAATAAACTTTTTAAACACATTAATAAAATAAAATGTCATTTTAATTTTTAAAATTCGTTCTAAGGAAAAACATAAATAAAAAT
>NC_061119.1:207318284-207347821 GCF_002878395.1 Capsicum annuum | reverse complement strand
TTTATTTCTTGTATTGTAAAAAGTGTATTGTACAAGTGTAGACTCATTAATATATAGTAGGCCAAAGTTCCCAAATCTCAATCATCTAGAACAACAATTTAACCAACTACTAGTAATTATTAACTAGGATGATTAGGATCTAATCATAGTTAGTTGAATAACTAACTTAACTAACTTGAACTGACAAAAAGTGTAAAGCTGAAGAGTAAGTTTCTTTAGTTATTTGTCCTCTCAACAGTAAGGACAGAAAATAGTGATTTGGCGGCATATCTCAAGTATTGGACACTGATTTTGATCAATTTTTGGAGAAATCATGGCTGGATTCTGCGGTGAAGGGATAATTCCGATGAGTTTTTGGCGATAACAGATGGAATAATATCTCTCTCCCTTATTTTATTAGTTTTCTTCTCAGTTCATCTATGTGCATATTGGTGAGGAAGTTGGGTGTATATTTTTTTGTTCCGATGTGTGTTTGTAACAGTGGTCGTGTGTGTGCGTGCACCCCGTGGTCGTGTGTACGCCGACGACTCTATGTGTGCTCTCTTCTCTGTATATGCGTCTATGAGCTGTGAGTGTATATAAATTATCTGTGTATTTAAAAACATGAATAAAAGGGGTAGGGGTAGGGACACGTAGGGGTAAGGAGTGGGGTGGTGATGTGTTGTCAAAATTTTATTGAGGGGAGTGGTTAATTTTGTTATCAAGAGAATATTGGGGAATGGGCTTGTTAGGGGTTGGCTATTTTGTCTTGTAGTGGAAAATTATTAAATGGGTGAGGGTGCATGGTAAAACGGGATAAAAATGATAAAAATAATTTTTGGAGGAACAAAATTATGTGTCTACACCTTCTATACAGTTTCTATACATATCTTATACAAATATATATTCTATACAAAAATTATATAGATTTGATACACATTTTATACAATACTTGTACTTTTTTTCTTACAGAATTTATACAACAATTATATAATTTTTATACACTTTCTACATATTTTTTATATGTGTTTTATACTTATACACATTTGATAGAACTATACAATTTCTATGATATATCTTTTATAGATACATATTCTATATAACAATTATATAATTTTTATATAATTATATTTAATTATTATTTTTAAACAAATAAAAAACAAAATATTTTTCAGTTAAATATTTGTAGCAAAAAAAAAAAAAACTGAAAATATATTTAGAAAAGGGTCGAATGGCCCAAGTTGAAAACTGTATCAATATTGTATATGGACTGTATAAACATGGTATATATAAACTGCATTTGAACTACATGGGTCAAAATGACCCAAATTGAGAAAGAATAGAAAATGGCTATTATGTAGCATTTTTTCTGATAGACGTTTTATGTCCATATGTCCAAACTTGAGCTGTTTTTTTTAAAAAAGATTACACCATGTCCTTCCCTTTAATTAATTAGAATCCTAAGCCCATTCCCTCTAAACTGACCTACTCCTTAAGCCATCAGCCCAACACAACACCGACCCAGCCCATTTGCTTTCTCTTCTTTAACATCAACAATAACACACAACACTACAGTTGTATCAACAGCAGAACCCAAGCCACCCTTTTTTACCAATTTACTCTTTCACATAGCCAAAAATGGCTAGAAATTCATCGACCTTTTCCCTCTTTCAGACCATGCCCGTCCATTTATGGCAAGAAACTAATGGATACACAATATGCATTGATGTTGGAGTACAGGGCCATTAATGATTGGAGTTCAAAAATTTCTAAAGAAAATCAACTCGAAATTCGAAACCCTAATTCTTTCCCCTTCCCCAAAAATTTCTAAATAGATAGTGAGGGATAGGGGTGAAAGAGAGAATTCATTGGAAAAAATTGAGGATTCGGGAGGACCATTCCTTTAATCTCACATAACCAAAGAATTCAAGAATAAACACACTTGAAAATTGATTCCAACAAATAAAGAAAAGTAAAACTTCGATGATTCAGGACTGAAATTTCATGGAATTTGTTTGCTTGAAGCTTGTTGACCTAAGTTTGTTGCTCCCAAAAAGGTGTATGATTCGTCTTATTTGCAGTTTTTTTCTACTTTCCTGTGTTTGTGTGTTAATGACACAACCCGAGCCAAAGCCCTGGCCACGACAGGCATCCAGAACCATAAAGGTCTGAGAGAACCTTTATCATACTATCATAAGTATAATCCATACATAAATCAAAGTGCGAAAGATATAATAATATTCAATGGAAACTTATAATCCAAAATGTATCAACGAAATTATGACAATACAATACTCAAGTTTCATTCTACACCAGTATACGAAGCCTCTACTAAACTGAAAACACTAGTTTGACTGAACCGGGACAAAGCCCCCAGTTGGACCATAAACCGCCTGAGAGTTACATATAGATAGAATGTCTTCCGGTGTAAGAGAGGCTCACTAAATTTTTGAAGTCTGAGAATAATCTACCACCGAGATGGACCCCAAAAATAAGCCTCTAAACATGTAGAGTGGGGGTTAGTACTCGAAAGTACTGGTATGTAGAACAATTCAAAAATAACACATACATTATGTAAAATAAATGAGAGCATTATGAAAATAATTTAACATAATATATATAGAAACACATGGGCATAATCAATGAGTTTCGAACCATTCTTGTAAGTCATGACTCGACTCTTTGTTTTACTTCTGAGCTAGATGGTGCACCTTACATTTCTAAAATCCCACGGGCAATATGGAATCTGCCCTTGACTTGGTGGCCAAGTCCCCAAACCAAGTTTGGCACAAGTATTGGAGTACATGATCTTACAATCCCCTCTTTCAAGGCACATCCCCCCTTTTAGGGAAAAATAAATTTCGTATCGGCAAAACACAGTTTTGGACAATGAGTTGTTTGAACTCGTGCCTTCTTCGGGTAACCATCTAACTCTCTTTAATCCCATTCTTAACCTCTTAAAACCATGTTTCATACTTATAAATTCTTTTCTTTCATATATTAAGGGAATTTCGTAATAGGTATCGTCATATCTCGACTTGTAAGTCATATCATATCATATCACATTCATAGCCCTTTTCATTCAAAATCATGTTAATGACCACCCAAAAGATTTAAACATCATACAAGAGAGTTCTTATTTCAAAACACATGAAAACTTAAGCAAACACACTCTCTTTTCAAGACTTAAACATGCGGTGACCAATTCAATCATTTAATGCACGCATTATCTCCATTAGGACACAAAAGCCATTAGAATAAGAATCGCCTCCTTAAAAACATATGAAATAACAAAGTATAATTAATCTAAATACGTTTATGACTCGAGAACCGTCATCATTCATAAAGCAGCCCCAAAATTTAGTTATACATAAATCTCATGATCTAAAAAAGGCTTATAATTCATGCTCTCAAACTCAATTCATAATTCATAACATGCAAAGACCATAAATTTCATCATGGGGAAGGAAATTTCATGAGTCACATTCACAAATCACTTTTCAAACTCAAATCATATATGCACAATATTATAAATCAAGCTTATGAAAAAAACCCCATAAAAATTACGTACTTTTATCTAAACAGATTTATGATACATGCTCTTTAAACTCTTTCCAAAACACATTATATATACATACATACATACATACATACATATATATTTAAATCTTTTTAAATGCATTAAAATACGCCCATGAGGTTTAGGATAATTCCACATACTTTTTGATGGAGAAAAATCGAAAAAAACATAGAGAAATTGCCCTTGGAGATCAAAATATTCAAACCCTAGGTGGTTTCTTCTCTCTTACTTTAGGGAATATAATTTAGGGATTTTGGGAAGTGAAATAACATGTTTAAGGCTTAATATCCATTCAAAGAGAGTTAGGAACGCTTAGGGGATGATAAAAGACATTTATGCCCTTAAAATAAATAAAACGAAACACTTTTTGACGCCCCGAAAAGGCTTTGCAGCGCATGGCCAAAGCAAACATCAAGGTTTTGGGCATATGGACACAACAAAGCTGAGGTAGTGTGCTTAGGCGATTTGTGTGCAGCGCTGGGCCATCGTGGACCTTGAATAGTGTCTCATTCAAGTACTCATAACTTTTGACTTTGGAATTGAATTGACGAACGGTCAGTGGCATTGGAAATAACACTCAAAGGGCATTAATTTTATATATAGTAGGCCACATAACTCTTTATATCCTAACATAAATGGTCGCTGGAAGTTGACCCAAGTAAAATCATCAACTAAAAGTTAATCGATAGAAAAGTGCTCAACTTAACTTTCGAGCTAGGATATTTTTATGACATATATTCATCTCCAAGGATGTTAACATAGTAAGGAAATGTTATCACACTTATATATAAGTAGAAACCATTGGGTTCGAGTCTATAAATATAGGAAAGATGGTTCAACATTAGCCTAAAAGTGCAGGGTGTTCATTATCTCCCCCTTGGGATCATTCATCCCTGAATGATGGGTAGGAACCTGTCAAAGCTCTAAAAGTATGGAATAAAGAACATAACCTCGTATTGGATATTTTCCCTAAACAAATACAAAGGCATCACAAAATCTTCATGATAACCCCTAGTGAATCATGTAATCATGAAGAGTAAGATAATAAGAGTTGACATACAGATGACCTTGAAAATAAGTTCTAGGGATCATAGTCATCAAAACATAAGGCACCAGTTTATTTGGCAATCATAGGTCTTGAGTTGCATTGATACTCGACATGGAATAAGGTGTCTCGGGAGATAGGAATAAAAACACTCTCTACCTTACAGGATACAACAAATGGATATTAAACTTAGAGACACTACTCTTCTATGCCCCAAATAATAAGTAACATACTTAATTATTTCCAACTTACAATTCCCCCTCAACACACCTAACTACAAGAGTCTGAGTCCCACTGCATAGAACTTCCATGTTGAAGCCTAACTCGGAGTCGAAAGGTACTAACTTAAGCTACGGGACCCTGTTGGTTTGTGTTCCTATCAATCGCAACATTCAAGCCTATCTTTACTACACCTACTTTATGGATCTCCCCACAAAAAACCAGTAACTTTACTCACTCTCACAAAGATTTTCATCACATATATCCTTCTTAAATATTTCACATAACTAAAGTTCATCTCGTTCGTCCTTCTTCAACTATAACCTTAGGTCAAGTAGTCACACCAAAAACTTAACACAATAAGAAACATCTACTCCCTTATCTAAGACATTACTACGTTTTTATAACCACTACCATACTATCATAAGGAGGTTTATTGAGGGACTAGAGAACAAGCATCGAGAATGGAAGTAACACTATTCAATTATAACCTATATTTATTGATCTACTTAAGATGCGGCATGAGATGCCAGATATGATGCAATAGGCATGAAGTACTTCATACATCAAATTTCTAGATCATAAATAGAGAGTCGCTCGGGTATAAACATAGTACAATATGAGTTCTTAGGACTAGGCACAGTGAGAAACATGAGTGCACATATCAAAAGTGGTATAACATAAAGTCGAGATTCATGTAGTCAACGACTGAGACCAAGATTGCCACTTGGAGCTATATCTTCCCATTTTTAGAGCTGAGATAGTAATGAGTTTGCACAAACTTTATCACTTGGCTAATCCCGACATAAAATGAACCGATAACATATAAAAACATAGTTCCATAGAACTAAGCATGATATGAGACATGGATTTATGGATCATGAACATCATAACATAAAGCTTGAATACTTGAAATATTGTATTACTAAAACATTATTACTACTAGTTTGGGGGTCGGAGCATGACAAAAGTTACATAGATAATGCTTATCTTAGTCATAGGCATGACTTGAATACGTAAGGCATTGGTAGAATGACCACTTAAATTGAGGTAGGAGGAGCTTGCTTGAATAAAAATAGATTTATCATGACTCTTCCATGAAACTTGACACCATAAGAAAATTTAGAAACTACCTTAATTCACCATCTCCCCCTTAGATCAAAGTCACAATCCTAAACTTGAGGACATATATTCTCATTAAATCTACAGGCACAACACTCAGCACAAAAAGGGGGGTATTATCATACACTAAATGCTAAACTCCCCCTTATAATCTATACTCTGAAGGCATTGCCTTCTGGGAATGCTACTCTTAACTTTCTCTAGCCTCTATAGCCATCACCCTACGACCCCCACTCTCATGAGCATACACATTCACACTCCTTATCACATAGTGATCCATTCTTCACTAATTAACATACTAACATTAGACCTCTAATAACATAACTCACAACTTAATAAAATTTGTAGGACTACCAAAGGAGCACATTATCTATCTATATTTTCCTCAATTCAGCTCTAAAAAAGCATTATACAACAACTCCACAGACTCCTCCACACTACAAAATTCAAGAACATGAACTAGGTACACATGACACTTATACACATGAAACCTTATCTAAGCACATACTATCTGGGAGTTCAACTTATTCTTATATACTTACGCCCTTATCCACTTAATAACTCAACCACAATTCATCGTTTTACCCTAGTACTCGTGTATATATATCATAATTATCCACCCTTTTTTCCACAAGTTGCCAACCTAGGCTATTTCACATATCAAACCAAGCCTAATAACTTACTCCCTAAAACATGCATCATTAATCCTTAAGCGCTATCTACTATTCTTACTCCCATAATCCACATCTAAAGTACAAGCCTATTGTCTAACACCAATCATATACCATCAAAGAAGCATGCCATATATTATACTAGTCCATCAAATGGGAAAATAAACCCAAGTCTCTTGTTTCACTTAACTATGACCCATAAGATCATTCTCTCCACGACATTACTACCACACCTTATAATCTACCAGACACCTTCTCACATGCAATACTAGTTTACAACTAGTAGAGAAAATATAATTGGGGGCGGGGGGTAAAGTCACATAATAAGGATAGTTGATCTTAATCTTATAACATAACTCGCACGATCTATTAGCATATTTTACCTTCTCACATCATGTCTACTTACCCATGCATACATCATAATTACCTTCAAAATTCAATAAACACCAATGAGTCTCTACTAATAACTTATTGTCTAATATAACCCTTTCCATTCACAACCTATAATTGATTTCCACAACCACTATAACTATCTATTCTGATATCCTTTCCTATTTTAAATACATAATAATCATAGCCAATCACCTCCTCCACAGACTACCATAAAACCTACAAGTCTTGCTACAACATTAGTCAATCACTATAAAATGGCAACCCAGCCCTCAATCAAAGGTTATACAACTAAAACTAGCTTCTTTATGCAAAAGTTACCCTTACACTGACTTCTAAACTTGTGACTTCATATCACTAACTTTTGGACCATCTTACTACCAATAGGTCATGAAACCTTAACATATACTACTACTCAGTTGGAAATGTTATTCCAATATTTTGATGTATGTCATTACCCTTAAGTATGACATCTGCAACAAGAAGTTTGAAAGGAACTGAATGCACTTCATACCTCAGGCGCAATGCATGATTGATATAGATAGGAGTATAAGCTTAAATCAATACACTTTGAATCACTAACGGACTCTTCTCATGTCCTTGTGTAATTTCATAACCTTTTTGATGACTCAATCGAAAAGGACCACATCATTTAGACTCTAAGATTTTGCAATTGAAACACATCAATAATGAGACAGAGCCAATAAAATCAGAGTAAAGAAGAAATTTGGATAATTTCAGTATGGACATCACAATGTCATGATCTAGAGTATTAAATAATAGAAAACATCTTCTAATATCTCGTAGCTTCCTCCTTATAAGTATAACATACACACCCATAAAAAGGACTCTACTCGACATGACTTCATAAAAATCCTGGAACCATGAACCATACTCTGATACCAAGCTTGTCAAGACCCGAACTGAGGTCCTGGATGCAACAGGCATCCCAAACCATGAAGGCCTGAGAGACCCCTTAGCATACTAACATAAGAATAATCTATACATAAATCAAAGTGTGGAAGATATATAATCAATGGAAACTTTTAATCCAAAATGTGTCAACAAAATTATGATAATACAATACACAAGTTATATTCTATACCAGTCTACTAAGCCTCTACTGATCTGAAAATACGAGTCTGGCTGAACTGGGCAAAGCCCCCGACTGAACCATAAAACTGACTGAGATTTATATATATATATATATATATATATAATGTCTTTCGGTGTAAGGGAGGCTCACCAAATTCTAAAAGTCTGGGAATAATCTACTATCGAGATGGACCCCGAAATTGAGCCTCTAAACTTGTAGATAGGGATTCAATACTCGAAAGTACAGGTATGTAGAACAATCCAAAAATAAAGCATAATTCATGTAAAATAAGTGAGAGCATTATGAAAATAATTTATCATAATATATATAGAAACACATGGGCATAATCAATGAGCTTCAAAACATTCTTGTAAGTCATGAATCTGACTCTTTGTTTTACTTCTGAGCTAGATGGTACACCCTATGTTTCTAAAATCTCATGGGCTATATGAAATCCGCCCTTGACTCGACGTCCAATCCCCCAATAAAAGTTTTTCTCAAGGATTGGAGTACGTGATCTTACAATCCCCTCTTTCAAGGAATATCCTCTTTTTCAGGGCAAAATCCCCATTTTCAGGGTACATCCCCTCTTTCAGGGAAAAATAAATCCCGTACCGGTAAAACACGGCTTTGAATAATGAGTTATCTGAACTCATGCCTTATTCGGGTAACCATCTAACTCTCTTTAAGCCAATTGTTAGCCTTTTAAAATCATGCTTTATATTTATACATTCTTTTCTTTCATATAAAGGCATTTCGTAATAGGTATCGTCATACCTAGACTTGCAAGTCATATCATATCATATCACATTCATTGCCCTTTTTCATTCAAAATCATGTCAATGACCACCCAAAAGATTTAAACATCATACTAGAGACTTCTTATTTCAAAACACATAAAAACTTATGCAAACACACTCTCTTTTAAAGACTTAAACATGTGGTGGTCAATTCAATCATTTAATTCATGTCTTATCTCCATTAGGACACATGAGCCTTTAGAATAAGAATTACCTCCTTAAAAACATATGAAATAACAAAGTATAATTGACCAAGAGGCTTTTATGATTCGAGAAACATCATCATTCATAAATCATCCCCAGCATTTAGTTATACATAAATCTCATGATAAAAAAGGAGCTTACAATTATTGCTCTCAAACCCAATTCACAATTCATAATAGGTAAAGACTATAAATTTCATCATGGGGAAGGGAATTTCACAATTCACATTCATAAATTACTTTTCGAACTCAAATCATGTATGCACAATATTATAAATCAAGCTTATGGAAAAAACCCATGAAAATTATGTACTTTCATCAAAACGGATTTATGATGCATGCTCTTTAAACTATTTTCAAAACCCATTACATATACACACATACATATATCTTTAAAACTTGTTAAAAACATTAAACTATTCCCATTAGGTTTAGGATAGTCCCACATACCTTTTGACGGAGAAAAATCGAAAAGAACGTAGAGAAATTTCCCTTAGAGATCAATTCTTCAAACCCTAGGTGGTTCTTCTCTCTTGCATTAGGAAAGATGATTTTGGGATTTTGGGAAGTGAAAATAACATGTTTAAGTCTTAATATCCATCCAAAGAGGGTTAGGAACGGTTAGGGGATGATAAAAGACCTTTATGCCCTTAAAATAAATCAAACGGATCATTTTTTGATGCCTAAAAAGGCTTTGAGGCGCATGGACAAAGCAAACCTCAAGGTTTGCAGCGCATGGCCATACAAAAGCTGAGGCAGTGTGCTTAGGTGATTAGTGCACGGCTCAGGGCCATCACAGACCCTGGACAATGTCTCATTCAAACACTTATAACTTTTGACTCTAGACTCGGATTGACGAATGGTCTATGGCATTGGAAAGAAGACTCTAAGGTATTTAATTTGATATATAGTAGGCCACATAACTCTTTATATCCTAAGATAAATGGTCACTGGAAGTTGACCCAAGTAAAATTGTCAACTAAAAGTCAATCTATTGTAAAGTGCTCAACTTAACTTTCGAGCTAGGAGATTTTTATGAAGTATATTCATCTCCAAGGATGTTCACACAGTAAGAAAATGTTATTCACATTTATATCTAAGTAGAAACCATTGGGTTCGGGTCTATAAACGTAGAAAAGACGGTTCAACGTTAAACAAAAATGTGGGGTCTATAAACGCAGAAAAGACGGTTCAACATTAGCCCGAAAGTTGCAAAAGGTCTTGAAACTTGAAATATTTTAGGACAATATAGGCTTCTCCTCCTTTTAGAACAAGTTCTAAACATGAAAAAAAAAAATGCAATCTTTGTGTCTGTAACAGTAACGAAAAGAGTCTGTTTATTGTAGATTGCTTGATACTTGATAACTGTTAAGCTTGAAATATGAAATATTTATTCTATTTCCTTAACATGAGACAAGTTTGATTGCTTGATTTTGTTTATGGGCATAAAAGAAAATTGAGACTGACATAGGGCAGGGCGAGACCTTGAACCAACTAGTTCGATCTCCCTTAGCTGCTCCCAATTCCGAGATTCTCAAGTTGCATTCTCTCCCATGTTTGACCTATATCTGAAATCTGTTCAATTTGTTGTTCTTCCATTGTTTCGGCATTTGCTATCTTGTATTTTACCACCATGAACTAGAAATAATAATGGGTACATGCTTAGATTATTTAGGTATCCTAATGAGAGGAATTAAAACTATTTTATTGGAACAAAAGTTTGATTTTTTTTTTCTTTAGTTTAGAAGTTTGTCCGGGTGTGATTTACCTCACGAGATATGATTTTTCACTTTAATTTAGTTTAAGGCTCATGGCTATGCATTTGATTGTGAATGTTTTCCTTGGATTTGAAGTTAAAAAAGTTTTCTCAGTTTAGCCCCTTATTTGATCATATTTATTGCATGATCCTACTCCATCAAATTTTATGGGTTTTTTTAAATAATGATAGATGGTATGTTTTGATCGGTTTGTCCATCGTGTAATTTTGAACACATTCTCTAATTCTTATTTTCTTTTTTTCTCTGGACATATGCTCATCCTTATCTTCTTTCTTTTGGCATGAACATACTCTCAACGAGTCCAGATGGACTCTATTCCTTCGCATTATGGACCAACGAGGTTCATTTTCCTCGAGTCCGAGCCTTCAAATCCAAGTCTCAATGGGATTAATATAGTTCTGTATACACTGGTTTGCGGAGGATACAACTGCTGGTATACAGCAAAATACGGGATTTAAAGATCAAGAAAGGCTGGTAAATGGAAGCAAGGAAGTGAAGATGCCAGTTTTGTATACATTGTATATACAGTAAAACGCAGTAAAACAAGGCAATAGATATACAATGAGTATCCAATTGGTATGCAAATGCAGAAAAATGAACCCAAAATCCATAGGAAATAGTCCCAAAGGTTGGCCAGATTTGAAAGGGAAAAATTTCAGAAATAGCAAATATAGAGCCTTAATTGTAACTTTTATCACAACAGTTTCATAATTATGAAAAATAGCAAATTGTATTTTGTATTTAAGTAAACTGTTGCTATACAAATACATATACGACAAGATTTACTGCCTTGTTTTACTCAAATTAGTTGAGTTAAATAAGGAATAATTATCACATCTAATTAAATTCTCATAAATTACTCTTATTTAAATTAGTAGATTCCTTTTTCAAATTAAACTCAATTATGAAAGATTATTATTTTCATGATCTTCAAAGTTTCAAAATATCATTCTCTTATATCTCTAACTATTTTTTCTTATTGGATTTTTCATTTTTTATCTTTTTTAAAATTTTAATTTCTTTTCCTTCTTTATTTTTTCTTTCCGCTTTATTTTCTTTCTTTTTTTAATCTTCAATCTCTATCTTTTATTTTTAAAAGAAAAATATTTATATCATATATACATATTCAAAAAATATACAAAATAAATAGGTATACAGATTTGCATATGTATTTACGGTAAAAAACATACATATATATCTGCATATGTATTTACAAAAATACATATCTGACTCACATGTATATATAAACATATAGGACACAAAATCTTTATAACAAAAATGACAATTATATACATATACATATAGGTAATAAAAAAAATGCATGATACATATCTTAAACAATAAAAAGAAAAATAAGTACATATGTTATCCTATAAAATAACATAGTATGTATAGTTCAAAGACAAATCCAACACCGTAAAAAATATATATACCTCTGCATATGTATTTACAGTATACATACCTGATCCTTATGTATATTCTTATTTTATATGAGTCATCTTTATATTTTGCAAATACACATGAAGATATGTAGTATAGTTATGTTTGTTACTTTTTAATATGAATATGATATGTATTTCATAAATACATATGTATGTTTTGTACTGTAAATACATATCCAGATCTGTATGGCTATGTATTTTGTATGTTTTTTGAATATGTGTATGTGATATGCATATTTATTTTTTCAAAATAAAAGTTAGAGATAGAAGAGTAATATATATATATATATATATAAAGAAAAAAACGAAAAAAGGGAAGTGAAAAAAAAGGAAGAAAGGGAAATAGAAGTGAAAAATAAAAAAAAACAAAATAAAATAGAAAAAAAAGAAGAAAACGAAAATATAAAAAGAATAAAAAGAAATGAGAAAGGAAAAAAAACGAACAAGAAAAAAAAAGAGAAATAGAAGAGAGAAAATAAAGTGAAAAGAAAAAATGAAAAAGAAAAAGAAATCAAAATAAAAAATAAAATGATAAAAAAGTAAGATTAAAAAAATTTAACAAGAAAAAAAGGTAGACATATGAGAGAGTGAAAGACAGTAATCATGTTTTATTTTGAAATCTTGAAGATGATGGGGATAATTATCTTCAAATGTGAAAAAGGAGAAAAAAAGAAAAAATAGGTAAAAGGAAAAAAAGAAGAGAAATAGATGAGAGAAAATTACGTGAAAATAAAATACAATAAAAAAATAAAATAATAAAAAAATAAGTTGAAAAAAAGAGATGTAAAAGATATAGCTATATTTGAGGGTGGTGAAAATAGGAAAATGTAAAGTAGTAAGAGTAAACATGCACTTGCCTAATTAATGAGTAAAATAATGTTACTCATGCTATAAACTGTAATTTTACAAAAGTATTGATATTTATTGTAATTATAGTCTTAAATATGCTATTTTCTGTAATTTTTTCTTAAAAAAAATAGTCCAAGTTTGGGCCTATGGACATAAAGTGTCCTGTCGGGTATAATAATGCCACATAATAGCCATTTTCTATTCTTTTCAATTTGGGTCATTTTGGCACATGTAGTTCAGATAAAATTTATATATAATATTGATACAGTTCATATACAATACTGATACAGTTTTCAACTTGGGTCATTTGTCCCTTTTCTAAAAATATTTTCAATTTTTTTATACAAATTTTTTAACTAAAAAATATTCTGATTTTTTTAGTTGTTTAAAAATAAAAATTGAATATAATTATATAAAAATGGTATAATTGTTATATAGAATATGTATTTATATAAGATATATGTATAGAAATGTCTAGTTCTATCAAATATGTATATGTATAAAATATATTAAAAAACTATATAGAAAGTGTATAAAAAATTATATAATTATTGTATAAAATGGGCAAAAAAATGTACAGTTATTGTATAAATAGTGTATCGAAACTATATAATTTTCGTATAGAATATTTATACGTATAAGATATGTATAGAAACTTTATAGAACAAGTCAGCAAATTGAAATGGCTAGAAAGTGAAATTTAAATTTCACGACCATTTTCGTTAAATTTGTTTGATCCAAAGTGTCATTTCTGTACTTTTCTCAATTTGAAATGGCTAAAAGGGCCCAGACTTTAACCTTTCTTATCCATTCCATGTAAATTCTATTTGATTACGTGTTTGTATTGATTTCTTACACTTGGCTAACCTTAATAGATTCTCCTTTGAATTATTATTTTTGTTTGTATCTGTATTTTTCCTTTTGAGTATTTTATCACATAGCGTAATGTTCAAAATTAATAAGAATATATTTTTATTTATGTTTTTCCTTAGAACGAATTTTAAAAATTAAAATGGCATTTTATTTTATTAATGTGTTAAAAAAGTTTATTTAAGTTAAGAGAAAAATTCTCATCGACCAAAAATCAATTTTCTTTATAAAAGATCAAAACATTTTCCCTCATTAGTCAAAATTCATAATTTATTTAAATTAATATTTTTATTTAAAGATAGATATTTTTGTTATCTAAAATATATTCAAAAATCACTTTCAACCACTTTCTTGAGAAAATTGAAGGAAGGGTGTCTTTTAAGTCTTGAATGAAGGATTGGTGACATTGACCAACAGATAGGGTCAAACATCATTAGAAAACTTGATTAAGTTAATTGTGGACTTGATTAATATTTTCAAAACTTTCTAATCTTTTCAAAAATACGAATCAACCCAACTCACACCCCTCTTCAATCCTAATCAATGACTCTCTCTCTCTCCAGCTTCTTCCAACCAACAGTTCTGCAAAATTTCTCCCTTCAACCTCCGGCGACAAATAGTCGGGCGAGTTTCTTTTCGATTTTTAACCGTCAATCGATGTAAATACTTCTCCAGTGACAATAACTTTGAGTTTTTCGTCCTCCCATTTTCTTTTTTACAGGTAAAAAATTATGAAGAAACAGAGAAACTTGAGCCAACTACTCTTCTAGTATTGAAATGTGGACTGAATAAAACCCTAATTTCTGGCATTTCTGTATTTCTTCTTCTCGTTGTCGTACTGTTGATTTGAATTTATTGGTGATTTTTTGTCACAGTTGATGTTCTTAGTGAGTATGTGTGTGTGTGATATGTTGGTGTTGCTGGATTGATTTGTTGATTTATCTTGGTAGAAATGGTATTGCAACAGTTGAAACATCTGATGTAATAGATGATACATATGATGCAACAGATGAAAATCTGATGCAACTATGAAAATCTGATGTAACAGGTGAAAAATCTAACAGATCGTTTATCTGTTGCGACAGATGACTCTTCTGTTTAGAAGAAATCTAAACAATATTGATCCAACAGATAACTCATTAATGATATGTTTTTATTCTTTCCAACGGTTTACTCTTCATTTTAAAATATGATGCAACTATGAAAATCTGATATAACAGGTGAACAATCTAACAGATCGTTCATGTGTTGCGACAGATGACTCTTCTATTTGGAAGAAATCTAAACAATATTGATCCAACAGATAACTGATTAGTGATCTATTTTTATTCTTTCCAATGGTTTACTCTTCATTTTAAAATCTGATGCAACAAATTAAAAATCTGATGCAACTATGAAAATCTGATGCAACAGGTGAACAATCTAAGAGATCGTTCATCTATTGCGACAGATGACTCTTCTATTTGGAAGAAATCTAGACAATATTGATCCAACAAATAACTAATTAGTGATCTATTTTTATTCTTTCCAACGGTTTACTTTTCATTTTACAACAGATTAGGACTATTTTTATTCTTTCCAACGATTTACTCATACAGGTCGGTTATCTGTTGCAACAGATAACATACCTGGTGCAACAGATTAGTGATCCATTTTTATTCTTTCCAACAGTTTACTCATCCGTTGCAATCGGTCGGTTATATGTTGCAACAGATAAAATACCTGGTGCAACAGATTAGTGATCTATTTTTATTATTTCCAACATATTACTCATCCGTTGCAACGGGTCAGTTATGTGTTGTATCAGATAAAATACCAGGTGCAACAGATTGTGCTGTTTTTATGATTCCCACGTATTACTCATCCGTTGCAACAGGTCGGTTATATGTTGCAACAGATAACATACCTGGTGCAACAGATCAGTTTTCTGTTGGAACTGTTATATTACTGTTATGCATTAATCAATTATAATCTATGTTATGTTCCTGTTAATTTAAGATAACATGGCTCCCAAAATAAAAGAAATCGAATCAAGTCCAAGTAAAGGAACAAGTGCAGCAGCTCAGCTATATCCACCACTCTATGATCTTTCTTTACAAGCATTAACCTAATCAGGAGCAGAAGATAATGAACACGGGGAGGAGGAATCTTTCAAAAGAGATGATCCAAATGCTAATAGCCCTTCTATCGAAAATTTGGTCAAAACCTTCAACATTGATCGTTACCCTGTGAGTATGTAGTACGATAGTGCCACAGATTTAATGGGTAATCTCGTGGTTAAGTCAGTCATGGGAAAATCTTTCGATGCCTTCAAAAAAATACTTCGAGAACAAAAATTGGATTCTTATTTCAGGGAAAGCTGCTTTGGGAAATATCTTGATTTATCGGAGGACAACAATGCTCGTTTCCATATGAAAATGGTATATGATCTTCTCAAGCGCAGGTTTATGTATGAAAACAAAGATAAGATGAATAAGGTGTGGATAAATTACTATGGCATGTCTGTTTGTTTTGGTTGGGAGGAGTTTTCCATAGTTACCGAACTAAAATGTTATCCTCCTTCTCAAGTTATACCTACTCTGACCCAAAAAAAGCACCCCGCACACCCAAAAAAGGAAAAGGCAAGACGAGTGATCATGATGACCTGGTGTCTATTGTTGGTCCAAGCTTCAAAAACAAAAGTCTGATTGAAGCGTTGAAAGGTAAAGGACTTTCAAAGAAGCATATGCAATCATTGTGCTTGGTTTGGTTTGTACATAATCTTCTTTGGGCGAGAGACGTTAACAACAACATAAGCCTCGATTTAATAAATCTCTCTGAGGATCTTGAGGCATTTAACAGCTATCCTTGGGACTATGAAAGCTTCAAAATGACTATCGAATATTCGTTGACTTCGTTAACGCCAAAAACAGTCAACTTATATGGTTTTCCATGGGCCTTCATGGTAAATATTTCTTTTATCAAGATATGATTCATTATGTTTTTATTCAATAATGCTTTTGATTTATTGGCGTTATGTTATAGGCTTGGGCATTTGAAGTCATTCCTTATTTGAGACAACAAATGAACTACCAGAAAGAAGTTTCCTGTCCAAGAATTCTGAGATGGTTGTCGGCGAAAATCGATAAAAATGCAAAATTTCTTGATCTTTTCAATCCCCCTAAGGAAGCAGTAAGTCCAATTCTAATCAAGTTTTTATTTTAATTAATGATTAAATGATTTTATCATCATTCTTAATATATGTACCGATTTATTTTAGATTGTCCATTCGTGGCTTGTTTCGTCAAACCGAGAGTTGAAGATGCCATTTTTTCTTACTTTACGGTCTGTGCAAACTTTATCAGACCCTAAGGTCATTGATGTAATAAAAATGGAATTGTTTGGAGCAACAACCATCACAAGAAAAATAATTTTGGAGGGTGGGGCTAATGATGCTCCTCTTACAGTTTTTGAAACAACAAGCCATTATGATTATGATCATAATGGTTGATTTTGCCGCATCTAGCGAATGTTCTTCATGCAAATGTAAAGACTGCAAGGAGAAACACGATGGAGTGATTAATGCTATTAATGCACTAACTGCTTCTGAAAAAAAAATGACATCTAAGAGGGGTGTCATTCCATAAAAGAGGATTTCATATCCATACACTTCACTAGAGATCACGGAGGCTAAGAGGAGAAGGAAAGACACTTCCAACACATCATCAATCATCAAAAAAATCAAGATTGCAATGCCTCTATCTTTGTCTTGCACCGATGTTTAGTGTCTAAGGGCCACAGAAGAGCAGCATGAGCTGAAGAAGGTGAATGTACATCATCTGTTCCAAAAAAAAACAAACACATATTTGTTTTAATAGATGATACATCTGCTAAAAAATATCAAACAGATGTATACATCTGTTGCAACTGTTGTCTAACCTGTTACATTAGATTCGTTATCTGTTTTAACATATGAGTCTTATGTTGCAACAGATGGGTCATCTATTTGAAATTATCGTACTGCTCTGATTTACCTATTCGAATTTGTGCCAACAGATAATCCATCTAATGCAACATAAAAATCATATGTTGCAACAGATGGAAAATCCGTTGTATATCTCTACTTAGCATTGATAATTTTGACTTTCCAGGTTGATATCACAGCTACTGACGAAGAGCATAATATGACAGTTGATAATCCATCAACTGCTTCCAAAGATGAAAAAAAGTGGAGCCTGTCAGTTTGGGAGAATGGAAGACTTACCTGTTTGAAGGGTTTAACATCTCAGACGAGGCTTCAAAAAAACTAATACAGTTGATCAACGACTAATCAGAATGGATTGCCGATGGGTTGTTAAAGCATCATGCTGGTAGGTACATAAATCAATTTTATGGATATTGGTTTATACAATTCTTGTTGTAAGAACCTGATATTAACGCATATAAATCATCATGTAGAAAATAAAATGACGAGTGCTACAAAGTGAACGAATTGAGTCTTGGTTTTGATACGTTCAACTTTGTTGTTGCACATCTCGAAATGAAGAATTGGTTCTATTTGATGTCACAGCCCCAAACTTGCTGGAATGATGAGGTTTAAAGGCCATACATATTACTATTAATTAATACTTTATTTAATTATATCTGCATATTGATTTTTTTGTCACGTAATCTGAAAATGTTTGATAATATGTGCAGCATATCGATGTCATTTTTTACTACCTCCGAAAGAAGGCCAAGTTGCAAACATAAGAACAATACAGATACACAACAAGCAATTGTTTGTACAAAGTTTACATCAATAATGCGTACGATAGGTATTGTCAACAGCAGCCGAAATTTTCCCGAAATGAGGAATGCTTAATCAACATCATCAAAGGTTTTAGCATTTTGGCTGGCTTACCTTGGCATTTGGTCGATGAAGTGGACATCCCAATCAATTGTGGTGATGAATTTCATTGGGTGTTAGCTATCGTCGTTCTAAAATAGAGGTGCATTTGAGTTTATGACTCGATGTCACGAAGGAGACATTTTGGCCCGTCGTCTGAGATACAAAAGTTGGTCAAAATATTACCTACTTACCTTGATATGAGTGGCTTTTTAGATCAAAAGGTTCGTACTGATTGGTCAATGATTGAAGCATACCGAGATAAAATGGTTAATCCATTTGATGTACAATATATTGATGGAATTGATCAACAAACCATTGGTAGCCTGTAAGTTTAAGTGTCATGATTTAGTTTCATTTCACAAATTTCACAACGCTTGCATGAACTGCAAGATATGGATTATCTATTTTTTTATAACGCAGGGATTATTGTCTTTTTGTTGCCGCCTATGTCGAGTATTTGAGCGATGGATTACAAGTACCAAATGATGGACTTGATGTTGGATTTCTCCGCAAAAGATATGCTGCTCTTTTATGGAAATATGGAGAAGCAAAAGCTCAAAAGCCATACGCGACCGACGTTAAAGATCCACGACGACCAAAGCCGAATTCCATAGCACTGGATGATGAACAACTTGTCCTTATTGATTAGATCTTTATAGCTCGAGTCTGTCAATGTAATAACCTATCCTCTTTGGTTTAACTTATTGATTTATTTGTAGAGTAGATCATTTGTACTCATAATGATTTTTTTTACATTTCATTTACTTGTTGAGTTATTTTATTTCATGTAATTTTTGAAGGCTTCGATTTATTTTATTCTGTCTATGAATACAATTAATTCTGAGTTTTGAACATGTTAATTGAAATGGAGTACTAGATTCAAATATAGCAATAGATAATATATCTGCTGCAATAGACGACATATCTTATTAGACAGATTCAGACATATGTTGCAATATTAGATGCAACACATAGGTCATTTGCTGGAAATTATATAACAGTTCTTCCTACTTTTTTTATTTGCTCCAACAGATTACTGATCAGTTGCAACAGATAAGTTATATGTTGCAACAGATCGTAAATCTATTGCGATAGACAAACGGGGAACATCTGTATAATGCAACAGAAGAACAACCTATTCCAACAGATAATCAATTTGTCACAACAGGTACTATATCTGTTACGACAGATATAAAATCTGTTGCATTATTGTAATACCCCGTATTTTTATGCTAGAATTCTAACCATCGTTCCTGCTCGTCTAAGCTCTAATCCAAGTGATTCTCATGTGAATACAAGTTGCATGATCATTATCCTAGTCTATGGAGTAGTTTAGAGGTGAAAAATGTCTATAGCAATGACCTAGAATAAGGTTGAGCTAAGACCAATTGATTCATCCAAAGTTTGACATTCGATTCTACAAGGGTAAACTTCAAATGTTAATATCTCTTAATATACATGGAATTTTTTATCACAAGACCTATCAAATTGTATATAATTGAATTATCTTTCCAATGATACCAATTTTGTAAAAATCTGATACCTGAGCGAAGAGTTATGCCCATTTTTGTGAGAGGCAGTAAGGGTGTGCGGTGGGCAATGCGCTGCCCAATCAAATGTGTGCGAATGGAAGTGTGAGGCATACTTAAATGTCTGCCATAAGGTGTGTAACGCACACCTTAAGGTCTGTCATGGGTTGTGCGCCGCATACCTCACTTCCAAGTGCCAAAAATACCCCTATATATGTCTATAACACGGGATTAAACTCCCACAACATCAAAATAAGTTTACTTTTTCTCAAAATCACCAAGAACAACCTTTAGGGTTTCAACATAAAAACCCCAATAGCTAGAGATTCAACCGTGAGAATTCTATAATTTTTACATATTCGAAAACCCCGTTACGAAGGCTACGAGGGACACCCAAAAGTTTGTGAATAGCATTACGTCATTCAAAAAGTCATTCAAAACTTCAAGTTTAAGGTATGTGGGGTTTTTCAACAAGAACACTCTTTCGTTCTTGTGCTCAAAAATACTTTCTTTTACGAAGTAATGGATTTCATATGTTTTACAATGATTTTGAAGCATGAACTTATATCCTATATTAATTATCACGAGATTATGATATTTTTGATATTTTAGAAGTGGAATTATATGAGAATGATGATATTTTGTGCCTTATAACTGAATTTTCTAGATTTTGAAGGGATTTATATATGTTTATGATGTAAAGCTTGAATCTTGATAAAATTTAATGTGATATTGAGACATGAGTTTTGAACTCTATTGGAGATTGTTGTTTTTGAGAAATCATGTGTTATAAACACCTTGAATTTGAATGATTTGGAAAGATAAAGAAGCTTTGACCTTTCGGTCATAAAAAGGGGTTGATTTTGAACCCGAGATAAGAAAAAAAATCCACTTTTATTGATTCATTATGAAAGGGGTAGCATGATGGCTCCCATTGTTTATTGTTGAACTATTCTATGGTGAATTTTCTTTTGAAAAGATTTGAGCTAAGTCCGGGAGTAGTCTTTAGCACCAAGCGGGAGGTATAGATATTTTGGTACTTCCCTAGAACTACGTGCCCCCATAGAATTTGAGCCTGAGGCTGATTTATATAGTGATCACTAGTGTTTGGATTGATGATTTAAGGTCCTACTCCGATGGCAAGGAATAGGGCGACTCTCCCCAACATGGGTAGAACATTGGACTCCATGTAGCTCATATGGTTTATGTCGATTGTGATAGACTCCCAATGTGTGTGTGTGTGTACATTCTATCTAAGAGGAATATATTGTTTTAAAGAATTGGTTATGAGAATGTTATTGTTTTCTGAAAGATTGAAATACTATATTCTAAAGAGAATTGTTATGATATTTGATTTCTTTGATGGTTTGAAAACCGAGATGAAAGTGAATTGAGAACTTATTGTAATGACTCACTTGTCTTACTTTACATGTATTATTCATCCATGATTTTGATGATTTAATTTGAGCTAAGTGAGTCATTTATATCAGCATGCATAATTTTATAAACTGTGATGATATTAAGATATTATTTTATATATGCATTGCACCCCCATATGCTCTATACGTTTCCATGGTACTGACCAATATATTCGTATGTGGGCTACATTTTCTCAGAATGTAGGAACAAGATATAATGTAAATCTTCAAATCCAGTCAGTTCGCGGCATCTAGTAAGCAGGTGATGAGTCCTTTTGATTCAAGGGCTTGAGTTAGTTATACAGTTGGATGAGTGTTGTATTTTATTTATCCAGCCGTATTGAGTTGGGATAGTCAGGAGTCATGACCCAGCTACCTATACTCAGTACTAATAGAGGCTTCATAGAAAGTCAGTAGAAGTTGATGTATTCCATTACAGTTTTGGTTGTAAAAGTAGAGTTGTAATCTTGTAAATTTAGTTTTGTATCTATCATATTCAGAAAAGAGTTATTTTCCACAAATTTTTATAGATTTATAATTTTTGTTCAGTTGCTTATGAGTTATGCCAGTAGAAGGGTTAGCTTGGGGTCAGTTGTGATTCTAAGCACTGTGTGACATCTCGGGATCCGATTTCAGGGCGTTACAAACTTTGTTTCAAAGCATAGAGTTCAAGTGTCCTAGGATGTCTATGAAGCCATGTCTAGTAGAGTCTTACGGCACGGTACGGAGATTTCTATACTTTTCTTCAAGAGGCTACAGGGCATTTAGGAAATGTCTCTGTTCTTTTAAGTCTTAAATCGTGCTATAGAAAAGTTCTCCAAGAAACTTGTACAAATTCTTATCTTACTCTAGTTAGGCCATCTTTGCCTTATTTCCAAGGTATCAGAAACAGTTGAGCTTAATTCTCCATAGATAGTTATGGAATTGTAAGAGAGCTACAAAAGTATCCTATCAGTACTTTTGAGTTTCGAAAACTGAAGTGCTTTATCAGGCCTGTAGAAATCGTGCAGTAAGCCTGAGTCAGATATGCTTTCAAATTTCTCCTCAGAATCCATAATGATAATCTATACTTCTCCATCTATGTACTATTCTTGAGGTAACATGTTCGGTAAGTTCCAATTTCTTCCCCAGATAATGCTCTTATATTTGCTGGCAGAAGTTTCAAAAGTTTCATAAAGTGGCTTGAGAGGAGCCTTCTAGTGTGTTATAAGTCCTTTAAATTTAATTTATGCCCTCGTTCTTATGAGTTATTTAATTAAGACAGAGTAAGGTGTATTCTTAGATCGTTGAATATTGTCTGTCAAGTTTCTATCTCTTGTATTATGCAATCTTGTTATCATTATGTTTGTGAAAAATCAAAGTCTAGTGAAGCCGTGTGAGGCCTATTTTGATTCACTAGCATAGTTACTTTGTTATTCATATAATTTTCTTAATCAAAACATAAAACCAAAGTCTAGTGAAGCCGTGTGAGGCCTATTTCGGTTCACTAGCAACTTGTTGTTTATCTTGTTGTTTTGGTGTTAGTTGAAAGTGTGGGTTTCTTTGTAGTGACAAAAGTAGTAACGTTTAGTTGAAAGTCTTATGTTAGTTGAACTTGTGGGTTTAGAAGTGTAGTGGTAAGAATAGTGGTAAGGGCGATTTATTGAATATGTATAGTTGAATTTTTGCTTATGATTGAATTAGTAATGAAGTGATATACCCTTATTTGTTAGTTTAGTGAAGTTAGAGAAGGATATTATTAGTTAAGGTGGATTGTTGTTTGCTTGAAGTATGAAAAGAGTTATTGATGGTATTTGTTGTGCTAGGAAAATATAGGTTTTGATGGAAGTACTTGGTGGTTGAGTATTGTTAATTTGGGCTTTCCTGAGATTGCAAGAGGAAGTTTAGTTGAAATTTATAGAGCCATGAAAGTAATTTAG
Organism: Capsicum annuum; assembly: GCF_002878395.1. Lineage (NCBI taxonomy): Eukaryota > Viridiplantae > Streptophyta > Magnoliopsida > Solanales > Solanaceae > Capsicum > Capsicum annuum. Next base: position 207,324,041 of record NC_061119.1, on the reverse strand, counting down.
GTGTGAAGATGGTTAAATAGTAATAATATGAAGAAGGAGGATGTGTTAAAAGATTATTTATAAAATAGGCCATATGATTATGATCGATTGTCATTGTGTACTAGTTTTTCTTAATGCTATGTTCTATAGTTTTGAAGTGAATATTGTGTGTGAGATTGGGTTGTAAATCATGTTTAGCTCTAGACATTAAGTTTGAACAGTTGATGGTTCAGTTGTTGATGCTAGTTATATGGAGGTGATTAGTAGGCCTGAACAGTGTATGCAAGAGTGTAAGATCATGTGTTCATAATTAAGTATAGTGTACAGGTGTGCCCAAGGTGCTATGGGGCTGTATTATTTTTCGAGGATTATTGCATATAATGGGGTTAGTAGTAATGTTGATTTTCTAGGTGGAGAAAGGCTAGTTAGGTAATTTATAATGTTCTTGATAGCTAAGTTAAGGAGTTATGATTGAAGATGTTGAGCCTTTTTAGTATGATTATTATTCTCATGGTTTGGAAAAAAAAATATAAGAATAGAGGTGTGATCTTGGTAGGTTATGATTATGTGATTAGAGATGTAGGTATGGTTGCTAATGAGAGTGTAACTCTTTGATGATAATTATTGAAGCTAGAAAGTTAAGGATGGCATATGGATGGGTTGTTCAAGAATGAAGTTGGTAAGTTCGAAATTAGTTTATTCTTGTGAGTTTAGCATTTATGTGTAGATAATAGAATGATGAAATTATGGCTTAATCTCGAGGATATAGAGTAGACCATCATACTTAGAATACCAGCTTTGACCTAAGGGGGAGATTGTTAGTTAAGATCCAAACCGAGTTTTAACAATTAGATTGTGATACATGTCAATAATGAGTTATGATGAGTAGTGATCCCTTCTTACTCTAGAGTATTCCTTGGATTTCAGTCATTACAATACCAAATCCATCACTTGCTTGATAAATCCATGCCACAGGCCTATGCTTCTACCTATCATGTGTGCTCAAGCCCATTCTCAGCTTCTAGCAAGCATGTAACAGCTTCACTCTGTGATTCGAGTTATCTCTTATGAATCTATGAACTCTAGTCTTATGTTGAATAGCTCATGATAGGTATAAACTCATGTTTCAGAGTAATACTAGTTTTTAAACTCATGATACTAGTGAAGTTCGCATTATATCATGCATGTCCTCAGCTTAGATTTCTTTAATGAATCCATGCTTTTGATACTTTATTCCTTAGGACAAACATAAGTGTTAATGTTATGTATTGTAGTTTTCGTGCTTCTAGTTCATATGTGATTAGTCCTTCGGTGACCTCTTCCTATGTTAAGATAGTGGTGATGATAGTGGATAAGAAATGGTTTAGATGTGAGAGAGTTGATGACCCTCATTAAGAAAGATTATTTATGCTTTTCTATCTAAGACTAAAGTGTGAACTAAGATTGAGGCCAAGTCTTTGATACATGTCATGGTTAGTTAGAAATTGTGTGTATGTTTTTTAAGAATAGTTCAAGAAAATTGTTGTTGATAAAGGTTTAGAGAATATGCGAAGTATGCCTTTAGGGGTATTTGCCTTAAAGTTATATGTGATTTTTAATGATAGGCTTGAATGTCATGTTGGGTGTAAGATGGTGAATGGAATATGCACTAGTGAATCCATATCCAGAGTTTTAAATTAGTCATTGAAGTGGTAAGTCATGTTATGCTTAGGGTGTGAGCTCTAAGAAGATATAGAATATTAAACCTTGTGGTTTAGACTAGTATTGTTTGGCATATTGTATCTTGTGATTTAGTGTTAGGCTTGATCATGGTGAGAAAACTTAGTTTAGTTAAGACCTTAGTAGAAAGATTTCGCAGTGCCAATATGAGAATTATAAGTTGAATCAAATGACTATGGTATTTAAGGGGAATAGTATAGTTGAGAGAGTATTTGAGAAGTGATGCTAAGCTTAAAAATAAGAAGTTGCGTTGCCTACGGCCTAGCAATCCTATCCTAGTTTATCAGTTATATAATTATATTCCATGCTATAGAGTTATATAAATGTTGTAATTCCTTAGTCAAATGTCTTGTTCAGAGCATGCCCAAAATTCTTTGCTCCCTAATGTCAATAGAATTTCGTAGAAAAGTGCTAAAGAAATACTCCATTTGAGTATGGGTAGTCAATATGATCCAGTCCATATAGCCTGTAATCTAGTTTAGCAAGCAAGGAAATAAGCTCCTATAGATTCTTAATTTTCCAGCTAGTCTTACTATCCGCAGTCTTATGCGTATGTACATTCCAAGAGTCAATGTGTTTGTGTCCAATTAAATTATGAATTCAGCTCAGTTCATGCATCAGTTTCAGTTTCAGATATTAAGTCATGATTCAGTTCGTAAGTATCCTGTGTAGTATCACAGTCTCTTCCTAGTATTTTCATCAAATTATTATCATTTAGGGACGAATGATCCCAAAAGGGGGATGTTGTAATACCCCGAGTTTTCATGTCATAAACCTCTCATCCTTTCTCATGAGATTAGATCCAGTGCAAAGTAATGGTTACTCATAAATTGACACTCTCATTTCTATCTTAGCCATATAGTTATTTTTCTTGAGGATTCATGCACTTACAGACCAGTTCAGTAGCTCATTATTCTTGAGATCCAGTGATTTAGTTCTATCAGTTACACATGATATCTTGAAGACTAATATTTCTCTGTGTTTCAGGTTAATTATCCACATTCGAGGACGAATGTTCCCAAGGGGGAGATACTGTAATACCCCGTATTTTCGTGCTAGAATTCTAACCGTTGTTCCTGTGCGGCTAAGCTCTAATCCAAGTGATTCTCACGTGAATACAAGTTGCATGATCATTATCCTAATCTATGGAGTAGTTTAGAGGTGGAAAATGTTTATAGCAATGACCTAGAACAAGGTTGAGCTAAGACCAATTGATTCATCCAAAGTTTGACATTTGATTCTAAAAGGATCAACTTCAAACTGTAATATCTCTTAAAATGCATGGAATTTTTCATCCCATTACCTATCAAATTGTAGATAATTGAATTAGCTTTCTAATGATACCAATTTTGCAAAAATCCAATACCCGACGGAAGAGTTATGCCCATTTTTGTGAGAGGCAGTAAGGGTGTGCGATGGGCAATGCGCCGCCCAATCAAATGTGTGCGATTAGAAGTGCGAGGCACACTTAACTGTCTACCATAAGGTGTACGACGCACACCTTAAGGTCTGCCATGGGTTGTGCGCCGCATACCTTACTTCCAAGTGTAGAAAACACCCCTATATATGTCTATAACATGGGATTAAACTCCCACAACATCAAAAATAAGTTTACTTTCTCTCAAAATCACCAAGAACAAACTTTAGGGTTTCAACATAAAAATCCCAATAGCTAGAGATTCAACCGTGAGAATTCTATAATTTTTACATATTCGAAAACCCCGTTACGAAGGCTACGAGGGAAACCCAAAAGTTCATGAATAGCATTACTTCATTCGAAAAGTCATTCAAAGATTCAAGTTTAAGGTATGTCGGGCTTTTCAACAAGAACACTCTTTCGTTCTTGTGCCCAAAAATACTTTCTTTTACGAAGTAATGGATTTCATATGTTTTACTATGATTTTGAAGCATGAACTTATATCCTATATTGATTATCACGAGATAATGATATTTTTGATATTTTAGAAGCAGAATTATATGACAATGATGATATTTTGTGCCTTATAACTGAATTTTCCAGATTTTGAAGGGATTTATATATGTTTATGATGTAAAGCTTGAATCTTGATAAGTTTTAATATGATATTGAGACATTAGTTTTGAACTCTATTTGAGATTGTTGTTTTTGAGAAATCATGTGTTATAAACACCTTGAATTTGAATGATTTGAAAAGATAAAGAAGCTTTGACCTTTCGGTCATAAAAAGGGTTAATTTTGAACCCGAGATGAGAAAAGAAATCTACTTTTATTGATTCATTATGAAAGGAGTAGCATGATGACTCCCGTTGTGAATTGTTGAACTGTTTTATGGTGGATTTTCTTTTGAAAAGATCTGAGCTAAGTCCGAGAATAGTCTTTAGCACCAAGCGGGAGGTATAGTTGTTTTGGTACTTTTCTAGAACTACGTGCCCCCGTAGGATGTGAGCCTGAGGCTGATTTATATAGTGATCACTGGTGTTTGGATTGATGATTTAAAGTCCTACTCTGATGGCAAGGAATAGGGCGACTCTCCCCAACGTGGTTAGAATGTTGGACTCCATGTAGCTCACATGGTTTATGTCGATTGTGAGAGACTCCTAATGTGTGTGTGTGTACCATTCTATCTAAGAGGAATATATTGTTTTGAAGAATTGGTTATGAGAAAGTTATTGTTTTTTGAAAGATTGAAATACTATATTCTAAAGAGAATTGTTATGATATTTGATTTCTTTGATGGTTTGAAAACCGAGATGAAAGTGAATTGAGAACTTATTGTAATGACTCACTTGTCTTACTTTACATGTATTATTCATCCATGACTTTGATGATTTAATTCGAGCTAAGTGAGTCATTTATATCAGTATGCATAATTTTATAAACTGTGATGATATTAAGATATTATTTTATATATGCATTGCACCCCCATATGTTCGGTACGTTTCCTTGGTACTGACCAACATATTCATATGTGGGCTACATTTTCTCAAAATGTAGGTACAAGGTATAGTGTACATCTTCATATCCAGTCAGTTCGCGGCATCCAGTCAGCAGGTGATGAGTCCTTTTGATTCAAGGGCTTGAGTTAGTTATACAGTTCGAGAAGTGTTGTATTTTATTTATCCAGCCATATTGATTTGGGTTAGTCAGGAGTCATGACCCAGCTACCTATTGTCAGTACTAGTAGAGTCTTCCTAGACAATCCATAAAAGTTGATGTATTCTGTTACAATTTTGGTTGTAAAAGCAGAGTTGTAATCTTGTAAATTTAGTTTTGTATCTATCATATTCAGAAAAGAGTTATTTTCCACAAATTTTTATAGATTTATACTTTTTATTCAGTTGCTTATGAGTTATGCCAGTAGAAGGGTTAGCTTGGGGTCACTTTTGATCCTAAGCACCATGTGACATCTCGGGATCCGATTTTGGGGTGTTACAAACTTGTTATCATAGCACAGAGTTCAAGTGTCGTAGGGTGTCTATGAAGTTGTGTCTAATAGAGTCTTGTGGAACGGTACGGAGACGTCTATACTTTTCTTCGAGAGGATACAGGGCATTTAGAAAATGTCTCTATTCTTTCAAGTCTTAAATCGTGCTGTAGAAAAGTTCTCCAAGAAACTTATATAGATTCTCATCTTACTCTAGTCAGGCCATCTCTGCCTTATTTCCAAGGTATCAGAAATAGTTGAGCTTAATTCTCCATAGATAGTTATGGAATTGTAAGAGAGCTACAAAAGTATCCTATCAGTACTTTTGAGTTTCGAAAACTGAAGTGCTTTATCAGGCCTGTAGAAATCGTGCACTAAGCCCGAGTCAGATAAGCTTTCAAATTTCTCCTCAGAATCCATAGTGATAATCTATACTTCTCTATCTATGTGCTGTTCTTGAGGTAACATGTTTGGTAAGTTCCAATTTTCTCCCCAGATAATGCTCTTATATTTGTTGGCAGAAGTTTCAGAAGTTTCATAAAGTGGCTTGAGAGAAGCCTTCTAGTGTGTTATAAGTCCTTCAAATTTAAGTTATGCCCTCGTTCTTATGAGTTATTTAATTAAGATAGAGTAAGGTGTATTCTTAGATCGTTGA
>NC_061119.1:207313370-207318184 GCF_002878395.1 Capsicum annuum | reverse complement strand
GCAAGTTTCAATTTTCTCCCCAGATAATGCTCTTATATTTGCTGGCAGAAGTTTCAGAAGTTTTATAAAGTGGCCTGAGAGGAGCCTTCTAGTGTGTTATAAGTCCTTCAAATTTAAGTTATGCCCTCGTTCTTATGAGTTATTTAATTAAGATAGAGTAAGGTGTATTCTTAGATCGTTGAATGTTGTCTGTCAAGTTTATATCTCTTGTATTATGTAATCTTGTAATCATTATGTTTGTGAAAAATCAAAGTCTAGTAAAGCCGTGTGAGGCCTATTTTGATTCACTAGCATAGTTGCTTTGTTATTCATATAATTTTCTTAATCAAAACACAAAACCAAAGTCTAGTGAAGCCGTGTGAGGCCTATTTTGATTCACTAGCAACTTGTTGTTTATCTTGTTGTTCTAGTGTTAGTTGAAAATGTGGGTTTCTGTGTAGTGATAAAAGTAGTAACATTTAGTTGAAAGTCTTGTGTTAGTTGAACTTGTGGGTTTAGAAGTGTAGTGGCAAGAATGGTGGTAAGTTGACAGTGTCCGACCTGAGCAACCACCACATCACGGAGAAGGACAATTTCATAATTGTAAATTCTAGTGGGCCTCCGTGATATTGGAGGGTCGCAGAGAGGTCAAAATTCCCAATTGTTAAAATCCAGTAGTCCAACGTGATACTGGCGGTGAAGGCCTAGTTCCCACTCGTCCTTTTCCAGTGAGCCTCCGCGATAGTGGTGTGTCACGTTGGCCTATTAAATTAGGGTTTTTTCTTTCATTTCCAGTTCCATTTAAAAGTTTAAAAGGGGTATTTTGGTCAATCCCAAAGCCCCCAATCCATCCAAAACATGAGATTAAACCCATTCTAAGCCTATTATGCTTATTATTCATTAATTCTCTCTCAAAGAAAAACACTAGAGCTCAAAGCTTTCTCTCCAAAAAATCAAAATCCTCCATTCTTTCTCCAAGAAAGCTTTAAATTGAGGATTCCCAAGACAAGATAATCAAGAACTCATCTTCAAGAACTCAAAGAGGAATCAATAATTCAAGTTTCTTCATCTAATCATCAATCAAGGTATGTGGGGGTTTTCAACAAGGACAATCCTTTCATTCTTGTGCCCAAAAAGTTATTTAATTATAAATTTACTGAGTTTTATGTGATTTCCCATGAAATTAAAGTTAGGGTTTACACCCAATATTTCTATTTATGAGATTATGAGATTTCAAGGGATTTCGAAGTTGAATTGCATGTCTATGTTCATATTTTCATGCATATTGCAAAAAATTCCATATTTTAAGTTGATTTTAAAATGTTTACATTATCAAGCATGAATATTATGATGTTTTAACATGAGTTTGATGTATGGGTCATTAAGCCGTAATTAAAAATTATTATTTCAAGATTGATTGTGCTATGAGCACTTTATGACTAGACTCTTTTTAGATTATTGATAAAGATTTGACCTTTTGGTCTCATGAATACATGTCGCACACACCGGTCATTTGTGTGCCGGTCAACAAACACTCTATGTATGCAAGAGAGTACGTCCCGCACGCTGTACCGATTGTATTTTTTGGGAGTTGGATTTTATTATTTCGAACTTCAAAAACCCATGATTCCTTCGCCAAGACTTTAGCCGGTAAATGATCCATCAGCCTACTTTGCGTCAACAACTTGGGCAACAACTTCAAGAGTGGCTGCATGTGGGTTAAAAACGTCTTCTCGCTGAACACAGGTAAGTTCCAGTGATAAAGCTTAATCTTTCCCTCGTATAGTAGTATCTCAACAGTGAGAAAATGGGTGGCATCCACGTTCATAACTGCAAAGATTTTCTTTGCCTTGGTCCAGCTCTTGCCGTGTGGATATGGCCTCTTTCCTCTAACATATTTAATTGCTTCTTCATCCCATTGGAATGTAGAAACTAACTAATCAAATCCCAGGCCATCGGAATCAGCTAGATTATGAAGATCAGCGTACCTATCTTTGAAATTATTGTAGAAGTTAAGGTCCATTATCCTATCAGCAGCATCATAAGCATCTGGGTACGCTAATTGCCTGCCCCTCATGAGGCAGAGAATTTCATCAACATACTATGGTATAAGAAGATAATTTTTAAATAGGTTAGTAATTGTAAAGAATAAAAATACAGTGGAAAGAATCCGATGTAGAGGGTACATATATGTTGCAACAGATAACATATCTGATTTAATTATCAAATAGATATTTGCATCTGTTGTGACAGATGACTGAGCTGTTGGAAATTTTCAAAACAATATTTATATTTGTTGTAACAGATGACATTTCTGATTTTATTAATTATCAAATGAATATTTTCATCTGTTGTCACAGATGATGAGCTTTTGGGATTTTTAAACAGATATTTATATCTGTTGTAACAGATGACTGAGCTGTTCAAATTTCTAAATAGATATTTATATATGTTGCAACAGATGACATATCTGTTTGAAAATCTTTTTATCTCTTTTAGTTTTAAAGCAAGAAGCTTCTGGTCCGAGTAGATAATATCAAGTAGTAGTACTTCCTACTAAAGGCGATAAAATAATTTTCTTGGATATCTCAAAAGTGAGTTCATTGAGCAGTCTTATCTTGTCTTTTCAATGTCAGTAGTCTTAGTCTTCCTCGTTCCCCTCAAATTATTAATGAATATTAATTAATGAATATTGAAAACCACCACGTCTACGTACACAATACATCTATAGAAATTATCTCATCTCTTCCTTTAGCTGCAGTTTATTTTATTCAACTCTCATCTTTTTCTCTCTTCTCTTTAGGGTCACAGCCTTTTTTCTCTCTTTTCTCTTCTCTTCTCATAAAGATCTTTTCTGATCTAAACTCATCCATATCTTTCCTCGACTTAAATTTCTATTTTGATCCCCTTTTTGATATTAAGGTATGGTTCATTATTGCTCTTTCATTCTCGTCTTCTTCTTTGCATGTTATTTACATCTATTTTTTTATTTAATTACTATTTACCCATATCATATTTATTAAAAAATTTCTAAGGAACTTGTAAGTGTTGAATAAACAATCCGAGAATTTTTATTACAATATGAGAAAAAAGTCATCTGTTGGGAGAAGTTTAAAAGCCTTGTTAGTAGTATCATTTTTTTGTATGTATTTTGTTTGTTTCATTATTGTTGATCCAGTTATTGATGTTGTTGGTGGGCTTGGCGTTGTTGAAACTTGTGGTGTTGTTGATGGTTCTGGCACAAAGAATGTTGCTTTTTTGTTGTTGATAATGTTGTTGAAACAAATATTGTTTCTCTTTTGTTGATGTTTATGTTGTTGTTGATGTTGCAACAGATGGAGAAACTATTGGAACAAATAAAACCACCAGAAAGGCTGGTTTGATATATTCCATCAGACTCTACATCTATTGTAACAGACTCCATATCTGTTGCAACAGACTCCACATTTGTTGCAACAGACTCCACATCTGTTGCAACAGACTCCACATCTGATGTAACAGATGGAAAATGTTCTTTTTCTGACATCAATTTTTCTCTTCTTTGTAGATATAACAAACTGACAGTTGATCAAATTTTGACGGACTATCTCAAGAGGTTGCAGTAAAGATGGGATCGGAGGAATAAACTACTTGTAGATGGAACCACTTCATATGTGGGAGGTATGTATTACTGATAATGTTATCGTGGAAATACACATAGAGTGCACTGATTTTGTGAATGATATTTTTACTGATTAGTCATAGATTGTTCAAACAAGATGTCTATAATTTTTCAGTTAAGTTTGGTAGGTCCGAACTGATAAGGCTGAGGGACCATGAATATGGTCCTGATAGCCTGTTAAGATTTAATGTCGGTTGTTGCTCATGTTTATTTATCAAGCATTATGAAGGGATCTAATTTTTGTGTCATTGTAAAGAGATTCAATAGCGATTGGACTAACTTTTAGGGTGCATTGGACCCTTAGAGGGCCTTCGAAGCTTAGCACTGCATCTAATAAGAATGAAAAACCAATATATTTATTGCCCTGGCCAAAATTTATATAGCTGGGTTGCTCGCTTGGGGTGATGATTTTATGCCAGAATGTGCGGTAGGAGAATGCTTTCAAACAAAAATGGGTGGTTGATGGAAGATTATATCATCTGACAGCTAATTGAAGAAGAGACATAAGGTAGAAAGTAACTTCAAACGAATCTGGATGGTGAAATTATCTTAACAAATGCAAGATATGAATCAAGTGCAAATATGAAAGTGTATCCGATAATGTAATTTCATCTATTGTGTCTCTGAAAGAAAAACATTGCAGATTGACACTTTGCTAGGGAGCTATGTGGTCGAGATTATCATCTAGATAGAAAATAGGAGAAGGCCAACAAAGAAGCCTCACGGGCATCGAGGGTAGAAATGATGTACAGCAAGTCTATAAAACTTATGTAAACAACAACTGCAGTTAAAATAAGGAATCTAAGTGAAGGCGGCAAATTTTTGAATTTTAAATTTTATCCCATTCTTTTTTGTTTGTGTTTTCGATCAGGTCCACTGTCGTTGACCTGATCAGAACCACAAACGAGATTGAAAGGTAAATAGAGTATCATTGCTTCCTTGGAAATATGGTTATAATTGATTGTGTTTTCTTGCCTTGACATGCTTTCAACATTCCTTGGAGAAGATCAGATGTTTGCTATAGTATATGAATCCCGATAATTTTCAAGATTGCCTTTAGCTTGTTGATTCTGTATTCAAGTTGATCGTTGCTCTCTTCGAAGTTGGTAAAGAGTTCCTGGTCTCTTGTGAGCTCGATCAGGAACACTACCTTCAAAGTTGTAGCATTCTAGAA
>NC_061119.1:207312884-207313270 GCF_002878395.1 Capsicum annuum | reverse complement strand
TTGCTCCATGCATCTTGCTCAACCAATTTGATAAATTAGTAAGCATAGAGTTACGTAGCGTGTGATCTAAACCGGCTCTACCAAGCCTATTAAACGTTACGTAACTCTAAGCTCATTACTCTATCAAAAAAATATGACTGACTTAGCGTATAAATCGAACGAGCTCAATCTCTCAGCCTTTCTGCTGATTGCTATTCTCCAATATAGATGACAAAATATCTGCTATGATAAAGTCTACACCGTCGCCATACATGTTCCCAGGCAATCATGTCTGGCGATGGTGTAGACTTTTGCATAGCAGATATCTTGTCATCTATATTGGAGAAGAGTGATCAGCAAAAAGGATGACAGATTGGGCTTTTTTTCTATGTGCACTAACTCGGGCA
>NC_061119.1:207258965-207309884 GCF_002878395.1 Capsicum annuum | reverse complement strand
ATGAGTCTACACTTGTACAATACACTTTTTACAATACAAGAAATAAATATTACTGGATTTTTCATTAAGATTGGTGAGTCTCTTGTATCTTGGAAAGCAAAAAAGCAGACCACATTATCAAGAAGCTCCACTGAAGCTGAGTATAGAAGTATGGCAACAATAGTCTCAGAACTAAGATGGTTAACAATCTTAATCAAGGAAATAAAAGCAGAAGTCAAGTTACCAGTTAGCATCTATTCAGGCAACAAAGCGGCAATTCAAATTGCTGCAAACCCTATGTATCATGAGAGGACTAAGCACATAGAAATTAATTGTCACTTTGTGAGAAAGAAATTACAACAAGGTGTAATTATAACTCATTATATACCTACAAAGAAACAGCCTGCAAACATCCTAACCAAAGGTTTAAATAAAGTTCAACATCAGTACCTATTGTCCAAGCTAGGAATATTAAACATCTTTCCACCTCTTAGCTTGAGTGTGAGTGTTAAGAGGCTAAATAACTAAAGAAACCTACTCTTCAGCTTTACAGTTTTTGTCAGCTCAAGTTAGTTAAGTTAGTCATTAAACTAACTATGGTTAAATCCGAACCAGCCTAGTTAATAATTACTAGTAGTTGGTTAAATTGTTGTTCTCACTGATTGAGAATCGATAACATTGACCTGCTATATATAGATGAGTCTACACTTGTACAATACACTTATTATAATAAAAGGAATAAAGATTACTCTCTTCAATGTTTACTCTCAAGAACTCTCCATGATTTCTCTATATTCGTGCTGAAATTCTCATTTTAATTCAGTTTGATATTTTTCTTCTTCAAATAGCTACATGGTATCAGATCTATTCATGGCATTACTCTACTGTTAGGATAAATCGGCATTGATCTTGATAGTTTCTTCAAAGTTCTTCTGTAAATTCAAAAGAGTTCAAAAGCTGTTTGTTTAAAGGGTTCTCAAAATAGGTTCCAATCAAGAACAATCAACTGGTGATGTTTCACAAAGACTCAATGGCAATATGTATCAAAATCAAGGATTCAGTAATAATGGAAATCCATCAAACTTAACCAGAAATTAGTTTAACCATGGTGGGGTTTCATAAATTGGAAATCAGTTCATTAACAATGGGCAAGGTATTGATTATAATCACCCTCTTTTCTTAAGCCCTGCAGATGATAGTGGTATAAGTATTAAATCGTTTCAACTAACCGGTTCAAAGAATTACACTATTTGGAGTAGATCTATGAGATTAGCCTTATTAGGAAGAAATAAAATAGGGTTGGTTAATGGTACATGCAATAAAGATAAGTTTCCTAAAAATCTATGGGATCAATGGGAAAGAATGAATGCCATTGTGCTGTCTTGATTAATGAACTCTGTTGCAAGAAATCTGTTAGGAGGAGTGTTTTTGCTTCTAGTGCACTTGATGTTTGCGATGATCTCAAAGAAAGATTTGATAGGGTAGAGGGCTTTAGAACTTTTAATCTTCATAAAGAAATTGCTCTATTGAATCAAGGAAATTCTAGTGTTGTTGCTTATTACTCAAAACTTAAAGATCTATGGGATGAATTTAAATTGATAGTTCCTTCCCCTTGTTATAATTGTGAAAAGTCTAGGGGTTTTGTTGTATTCATGTAAAGACAGAAGTTGTTTCAATTCTTAATGGGACTTAATTATTCATATCTTCAATAAAGAAGTCAAATCTTACTTATGAATCCACTTCCTACTATCAATCAAGCATATGTTATGATTATGGGAGATGAGGGACAGAAAGCTACAAGATTTGGTCAGGAAATCTGAGTTTGAATGGTTCCTCTTCCAATAGTCTAGAATCAGTGGTTATGTACTCAAAAGGTGCAGGAACTCATTCCAAGTTCAAGAACCATACAATCAACAGCAAAGCCAAAACTACTATCAGAATTATAATGTTGTATGTGAATTCTGCAAGTGGAAAGGTCACCCAAAAGATTCCTACTATAAGTTAATAGGATATCCTCTTAATTTTAAGTCCAAGAACAAAATTTTTTGAACACATAATGGGGCTGTTAACAATGGCACTAGAACTACATATAGTGTGTCTGAAGTGCCAAGTGAGAAGACTTATCAACAAATTTTGAATTATGGTTTTAACACTAATATGCCTAGTACCAGTATAGGTTCAACAACATATAGAATTAGGAACATATCTGATCTAGGTAATCAACTCAAGTCCTGCACCTTCACAAAAGATCAGTATGAGAAGATATTACATATACTGGGGCAAAACACAACTATAGAGGACTCAAGTACTAAAGATGCTGCTAACATAGCAGGTAAAGACTTATTAGTATCTGATAATAATGATGTCTGGATCATTGAAACAGGTGCTACTAATCACATGGTGTCCAATCTAGAGATGTTAGTACCTAATACAGTCAGTAAACCAGACCATTCTAATCAAGTATATTTACCTAATAAAGATATCTCTTGGGTCACTCATTTTGGGTCAAGTGTGCTATCAACTAGAAGTTTGATAACTAATGTCTTTCACATACCATAGTTTAAGTATAATCTTCTCTCAGTCAGTAAGGTAAAAAGGAGCTAGGATGCTCAGTTATATTTTTTCCATACTTTTGTGTATTCCAGGAGCTCTACAATAGAAAGGTGAAGGATATTGGTAAAGAGCAAGGAGGGATTCACTTGCTGCTAAAGAATCTAACTGAGAAACTAGAAAAGGAGGCATCAATGGCTGCTGTTAAAGACATACATGTAGTAAACAGTTCTAGTGATGGTAGAATTGTAGTTGACTTGTGGCATCAAATACTGGGACATGTGTCCTCAGTATTGTTAAAGAAAGCTCTTGCTGGAAATTTATAGTCTATTAGTGAGCACATTAGCAATTGTACAATCTGTCCTTATGCAAAACAGACTAGAATACAATTTTTTTCTAGTAGTATCACAAGTGTTGATTGTTTGGATTTGGTTCATGTAGACCTCTGGGGTCCTTATAAAATTCCTACATTTGATGGAAATAAATACTTTCTAATTGTGGTTGATGATTTCAGTAGAATGTCCTGCATTTTCTTATTATAGGAAAAATCAGATGTGTACATTTCTATTCAACAGTTTCTTGTCTTTGTAAAACCTCAGTTTGTTAAGAATGTAAGATTGATTAGATCAGATAATGGTACTGAGTTTGTTAACTCCATATGTAAAGCTATGTTTAAAGAGTTGGGAATCATTCATCAGAGATCATGTCCTTATACACCCCAACAAAATGGGGTAGATGAAAGAAAGCATAGATATCTGTTGGAGGTTGGCTTTAAGAGCTATTATATTTTAGGGACAAATACCTATAGGATTTTGGGGTTTATGTGTTCTAGCTGCAACTTATCTGATAAATAGACTGCCAAACAGAGTCTTAGATGATCAAAAACCTTATGAAAGATTGTACAAGAAGAAACCATCTCTTAGTCACTTAAAAGTAATGGGATGTTTGTGTTTTGCTAAGGATCTCACTCAAACAGATAAATTGCAGCCAAGAGCCAAAGCTACAGTAATGATTTGGCTATTTAGAAGTTCAAAAGGGATATGTGTTGTATGATTTGACTCAAAAGATTTTCTTCATTAGTAGAGATGTGATATTTCAAGAAATTTTATTTCCCTTCAACAACATTAGTAAGTCAGATTCCACTATTTTCATAAACACCTTAAAGGATACAAGTATGTTATATGACAGTAATGCTGACAATCAATTTATTACTTTGACTGATTCTACTTCTACTGGCAACTATATGAGAGGTTCAACTTCTGAATCTACAAGTAGACTTGATACACTAACAATGGGTGATACAGAAGTGCCTATACAAGAGCATTTTGATCATGAACAAATAGAAGATCCTGTTGTCATTGATTATGTTGACAATGAAAAGATAGGGGTTGCTCCTAATGATGCTCAGCAACATTATAATCCACCTCAAATAAAAGTTACTGATCCATAAAGATGGTCAAATAGAATCACACATCCACCTACATAGATGAAAGATTTTGTATCACTTAATATTCACAAGGATGTGTCATATCCTATGACTAATTACATTAGTTATGCTCACTTATTTGCTTCTTATCAAGCCTACATTGTAGCATCATCTTCTCTTACTGAACCTACTATTTATACTGAGGCAATCAAAGACCCTAGATGGATTGATGCAATAAAGTAAGATATAAAAGCTCTAGAGGATAACCATACATAGGATATTGTCTCACTGCCTCCTGAAAAGACTCCAATTTGTTGTAAATGGATCTATAATATCAAATACAAAGCGTTAGATGAAGTTAAGAGGTACAAGTATAGACTTGTAGCTAAAGGTTATAGTCAAAAGGAGGGGATAGACTACAAAGAAACTTTTTCTCCTGTAGTAAAAATGGTAACTGTTAGATCAATACTTGCCCTATGAGCCTCCAAAGGTTGGCATATACATCAAAAGGATGTATATAATACCTTCCTTCAGGGAGATCTACATAATGAAATCTGTATGAGGATGCCTCGGGGATTTAATAGCCAGGGGGAGAAGGTGTGCAGACTAGTCAAATCCCTTTATGGACTTAAACAAGCTCCAAGGGAATGGAATGCGAAACTTTCTAAAGCCTTGACTCATCTAAATTTCAAGCAGAGTTAGTTTGGTTATTCTCTATTTATTAGGAAAACAACAAAAGCCATGTTTTAGTTTTAGTTTTAGTTTATGTAGATGGCATGTTGATAACAAGAAGTTCTCTTTGTCTAATCACAGAAGCCAAGTTTGAACTACAACAAGCTTTCAATACTAAGGACCTAGGTGAATTGAAATATTTTTTGGGCATAGAGTTTGCCAGATCTAGTCAACGAATTACAATGCACCAAAGAAAATATTCACTTGAATTAATATCTGAATTTGGACTATCAATAGCTAAACCAGCAGGTACACCTATGGATATTAATCTAAAGCTAACATCCAAGCAGTATGATGATTATCTATCAAAAATCAAAGGTGCTTCAGAAGAACCTATTATAGATCAATCTTCTTATCATAGACTTATAGCCAGGTACTTTATCTAACTATGACAAAACCATATATTGCCTATGGTGTTCAGACTTTAAGTCAGTTTCTGCAAAAACCTAAGGCATCACATATAGAAACAACACTCATAATTATTAGGTCATCAAGAATCAACCAGGTCAAGGCATTCTTTTATCCAGCAACTCAAATAATGTAGTCACAACTTATTGTGACTCTGACTGGGTAGTATGCCCCATTACTAGATGGTTCATTTTTGGATTTTTCATTCAGATTGGTGAGTTTCTTGTATCTTGGAAAGCAAAGAAGATTACCACAATATCAAGAAGCTCAGCTAAAACTGAGTATAGAAGTATAGCAAAAACAGTGTCAGAATTAAGCTGGTTAACAAGCTTACTCAAGGAAATGGAAGCAGAAGTCAAGTTACCAGTTAGCAAATTGCTGCAAACCCTGTGTATCATGAGAGGACTAAGTATATAGAAATTGATTATCACTTTGTGAGAGAGAAATTACAATAAGGTCTAATTATAACTCATTATCTACCTACAAAGGAACAACCTGCAGACATCCTAACCAAAGGTTTAAACAAAGTTTAATATTAGTACCTACTATCCAAGCTAGGAATCTTAAACATCTTTCCACCTCCTAGCTTGAGTGGGAGTGTTGAGAGGCTAAATAACTAAAGAAACTTACTCTTTAGCTTTACAGTTTTTGTCAGTTCAAGTTAGTTAAGTTAGTTATTCCACTAACTATGATTAGATCCTAATCAGCCTTGTTAATAATTACTAGTAGTTGGTTAAATAGTTGTTCTCACTGATTGAGAAATGAGAACATTGACTTACTATATATAGATGAGTCTACACTTGTACAATACACTTTTTACAATACAAGAAATAAAGATTACTCTCTTTCAATGTTTACTCTCAAGAGCTCTCCATGATTTATTTGCATTCATGCTGAATTTCTCATTTTAATTTTGTTTTATCTTCTTCTTCTTCTTCAAATAACTACATTACTCTAGTTCACTGGAGCTCCGATTAATCAGCTCACCAAAAATTCCCCCTCAAAAACTGACGATAAAAGGCTCAAACCGCACTGAACCCGTATGGTGACTCCCATTATATCTCATTAGGAAAGTTGTTTTGTTGGCTGCCAGGATCTATCGGAACTTCAGCGAAGCTACTCATCACTAAAAAACCATAATGAATCGATTCCAATGCTGAAACCCCACTGGAAATAATTTGATTCCCTATGAAAAAATAAAATTTGGGTCTAATTTGTGGATTGGGATTTGTGATTAAGGTTTCATTGAAGGTCTCAGATGCGGTTCTAATCAGAAGGATTATGTCAATTGAGAAAAAACATTTGAGGTCCAACTCTCCCTTTCTCCATTTAATCTTTATGTGATTATGAACGATTTTATGTTTAGCATGATTGAATCTCTGTTTGTGTGTATGTGGTTGGTTTTGAAATTTGATTATGAAAAATTAAAGTGATAGTCGAAGAATCGGTTAATTGTGAGTGAGAATGTTATATGGGAGCGGAAATTGAAAAAAAGCCAGAGAGTTATTTTGATTCATGGATGTCGTCTAATGTGATAGTACCCTGATTGGTCCAGTTGGGTAGGCAAACAATAGACTCGGGTAGGCAAATTTAGAACTTGTGGATTGTGGAATGTTTGGACTATTTGTTGAATGGTTTGTTTACCGCATCCGAATTTCTTGCATTCATTTTGCCGGGGAATGCCCCAAAAAAATTGTACTTATTTGTCGGGGAATGCCCCTAAGTATCTTGTATCTAAAAGATGTTTGTGATAAAGGATCGAGGCATTGGGTAGAGCATAGTCTAGGATTAGTTTAGAATAGGATTTACATTTCCGTAGTTTTCTCTTTTTTCGAACTATAATAATTAGACTGAACACTATATTTTTGGATTTTTTTTATTTGTTTGATTGATTGATTTGCGTGTTTTATGTGGTTTATACATTCATAATGTCAAATTACCCGATATACTCAACTAAGCAGCCGTGGTCAAACCATAGAATTGAGGAGTTCCTAAAACCCTCCCCCAATCCACAGAATTCCTTAATCGGAATCTCTGTTCGCAAACCAATTTCAAAGAGTCAAATCATTTTGAAAAAAATATTTTTCAAAGGTGACTTGGCACACCCAATTCATGCCAAGTGGCAACTCTGAGATAATTGTAAAATCAATTCTTTTTGAAAAAACTTTACTTTTGTCACTTAATAATAAATCCTTTTCATACTTTAAAAAATCCTTTTTAGTTAAAAAAAGAGGGTGTGACAGCTCTGGCGACTCTGCTAGGGATAATTTTCAGAATTCAAGCTTATTTTGAGTTGTATCGGTTTAGTTTGACACTATAGGTGTATAAATATTTTGTTTGTGTTATTTGTGTTATTGTTTCAATCATTGTTGGATGCCTACGTGCTCTTTGTTTACAATATTTCTTTATGTGTTACCGCTTTATATCTGGCATCATTTACATAACTTGAGTCAATTCTTTCTGCAATAAGTCCTAGAGTGCACGTTGTGTACATGATCTTTAGTTGAGTCACCCTTATTTTAGGAGGGGGAGCCGTCAGATATATGGAGCGGGTGGAAAGCTGTCGTAGCCACTATCGACCATACGTTCCCCCGAACAACCTTGTTAGTGGACCCAAACATAGGTCAGCCTTTAGGCTATACTTATCTTCATCATATTGAGACCTAGCGGGACTCACTTGGTCCTTTGTAGGAGGCTCATCCCTAAAGAATCCCTACATACTAATTGTAGCATCTTTGAGGATTAATAGGGTCATTTAATAGACTAATTTTGGAGAAAAACATGTGTTAGAATTAAAGTAGCGTGTATTTAGGCAAGGAAAAGGAAAAGTGAATCAAAAAAGAGTTTCATAGTTTTTATTTTAGAGTTCTTTATGATTTTTGTTTTTCACAATCCAAAAATAATGAAAAAAATCAAAAAGATACTTACCATTTGAATTCATTTGTCCAAAAAAAACATTAAAAAGATATTTCTTTGTCTCCTTCAGCAAGTGTTCATAATTTGAAATTTTCAAAAAGATTTTTTTTTCAATAGGAATTTTTCATAAAAGAAAAAAAAATGGTAGAAATTTTGTACATTTCATATAATGAAAATAGTAAAAAAGATTTTTCTTTCATAGTTGTTGGTGTCAGTTTTATGTGAAGTGTCTACTAAAAAAACCAAAAAAAGATTTTATTAACGTTGTTTATCACCTGTTTGTGGTCGCGTCTCTTAGGCTAGGATTCAGTCAGTTGTTTAATCTTTATTCATCCAATTTAGATAAACTACACACCTGATTCTCCTCTCTCAGGAGTGAGATACATAGGCAGCCCTTCTAGGGTTTGGTGATCTTATTTAAAAAATTCAATTTTTTTCGTACTTCATTTAGAGTAGGTGTTTCATATAAATCTTTAAAAGAAAACTGCAAAAAGATTTTCCTTTAATAGTTTCATGTTTCAAGAAAAATAAAAAGAAAGAGAGTTTTATTGGCCATCTTTGGCCAAACTTCACGAACTAAGCACACCTAATTCTCCTCTTTGGGGAGTGAGATACGTAGGCACCCTTTTTGGGTTCGGTGATCTTTTCAAGAAAAATAGAATTTTTATAAGAAAGTGTTGAATTGTAACACGTTTGTTATCTCTTGTTCAGTTAGTTTAAGGTGGTTGGTTTGTGGCATTCTGGTGTGTCCTCTACAACACACCAAATCTAAGGAAGGTTTAGCTGTGTCCAACAAGGATATAAAGAATGACCCTATGAATCAAACAAAGAGTCAGGAAAATGAGAGTTTAAAGAAAAAAAAATTTAATACTAAGACAACAAATGATGGAAATGTATTGAACTTGGGCCAATGGACTGCCTCCTCCTCCATTCCCTACTATTGACCTGAAAATATCTTGAGTTTTCATCACAATTTCAAAGTCATTTTCCTATTGTTGTTGATGCACAACAACATGTCTCGAAATTCATGCCACATCAACTATATCTTAATACTTCCACCACTCCTTCTCTAGCTCCTCAGTATAATCCTATTACATTCACAACATCACATACCATTTGTGATTTTGCTGCTCAACCCTCTACTGAGGCTTCCACATTGGCTATCCGCCTAATAGTTGTGGTTTCCCATGCCGCTAGTGAACCCATGTTCAATACTCTTAATGAAATTGATATACTCTTGATCCTACTTTTCAGTTAAATGGACCACCAGAATTACTTACCAAAAAGTCCGACATGGAAGAAGAGCAAGAGAAAATGGTTGGAAAAATAAAGAGTGCAGAAAATGCTATGAAAATTTCTTTAGGACTCACAGGTAAAGAAGATTTTTCATATAAAGACTGGGGCATGTCTTCAAGTGTCAACCTTTCTCAAATCTTTGAGATATCAAAATTTGAGGAACATGATGGACATGAGGATTCTGTAAAATATTTGGGATGATACTGCAATCAATTAAGAAAAACTAAAAGAAAGAAGAAAGAAAACGTACCTATCGTCGTGCCAAGGCCAAAGTAGAGCTCGAGAGGTCCAACTTATTAATACTATCAATCTCAATCCCAATCTTACATATTAGATCCATATACTTACCTACAACAAGGTTTCTCATTCCAAAATCCAAGATATTTTATTCCACTTCCTCAATATCCTTTGAAAAAAGAAAAATTATATACTCGTCTGTCATCTTATCCACAATGGAAAGCACCGATCCCTCAACAATGTTCTCGGCCCCCATATATTTACCAAGGTACCTCTAAATCCAAGTTTAAACCAACGCCAGAGTTTGCAAAGAGGAGGAAGGAAAAAGATTATTCACTCTTATTGGGGAATCCTATGCCAGTTTGTTCCAGAGATTGAGACAATGGGGCGTGATTACTCCTCTCCTTGGGTATACAACTAATCCACATTCAAGAAATTTTGACCCTACTGTACGGTGTGCATATCATTCTGATATTCAGGGTCACAGAACTGAAGATTGCCGTAATTTGAAAAGAGAAATAGAAAAGATGATTCAAGAAAAATTAATTGTAGTACAAAATATTGACACCTCAAGCATCACATAGAATCCTTCACCAACACATGGTGATGCATAATACATGGGAAACAATGAGTTGAGCATGAGGATACAGAACTTATTTGTTAAGGGAAATTTGTTTGATGGTGATGAAAGCTCTAGTCATAATGTTCAATCAATGGCTGAATGTAAAGCTCTGGAATTTGGATGACACTACTCTCCTTACCAGGGAAAGGTTTTGGTAGCTAGTCTTATTTTCCTTCCTGTTTTCTAAATTATTTCAGGGTTGTAATTCAAAATCTATCTTGTTTTATGTCTTTGTCATTTATGTTTAAACCTTTCTATCTTTCCTTTTAGCAAAATGTAGTGTCCCTTTTGACTTTTGTCTTATTTTAAGTTGTTTGTTTGTCTTCTTTACACAATTCATTTTATGTTGATTCTAGTGTTATGATATGCCTGCGGAATTTTTAACCAGATCTTAAAATCTAAGTTAATCGTGAAATTTTGAACCAGAGGGATAAAGTTAGAAAGAAAAAAAAGGCATCTGAGAAATTGGTAGAGCCTTGAGATATTTGGTGACCACGTTGAAGCCTTCTTTCAAAATTAAGCTAATTATTTTGAGAATCACAAGAATAACTTGGTCATTAATTGAAAATCATAGCTCAATTAGGTCAAATAGTGAATGCATGATCCTATGTCAAAAGGAATAGAAAGAAAATCTGCTCCACAAAGTCATGAGTCCTTCAGCATAAGGAACGTACAACAAAAGTAGAGTGGTATGTTGAACAAAGTGCAAGAGTAATGATGCACAAATTCAGTGAAAGTTAGTGCTGTAAAAATGTCACGAATTATCTCCATCTTTCACTCTCACATTGCATGATATGTACTTGCATTTTCAAGGATTGATATGACGTAGGCATTTCATTCTGCTATCTAAACATTCTGTCATCCTTTGTGAACCACATTTGAGATTTAGTTCTATTTTCTTTATTACCCCTCTTTTGGAATCAAAATACAGTTAGCAAAGCTAAAAAAAAATGTCGAGAAAAAAAATAGAGTCAGGAAAGTTTCAAAAAACAAAAGAAAAAATGTGTCCAAAAAAAGAAAAGAGAAGAGTGTCAAGAAAAATAGGGCCAAAAAAGGTCCCAAAAAGAAAAAGAGTCAATAAAAAATGAAATGAATGAAAAAAAGAAATCAAAATCAAGCAATAGAACAAGTTGTCAGAACTATGCGTGACTTGATTCTCCTCTCTCGGGGGTGAGATACGTAGGATACCCTACTCTGGGCTCGGTACAACCAAATAAATAATTTAGAATTGCCCAGTCAAAAGAAATTGGGGAATGAGTTAATCCTCATTGTTTGAGTGGATTCCAAAAGTTGTAAGTCCTACCCTCTTTCAAGTGTCGTTTAGGCCTCATGTTATCCTTTCTTTCTAACCTTATCCAAAAATCAAGTTATAACCAAAGAAAGACCTTCAGATCAATCTTTGAGAATGTTAAGGCTAAGCATGCAATGCATATGATAATGTATTTTGGGAACTACTTGTCTTCCATAGCATAAGGAATCAAGAGAGATAAAAATGAGAGAGTATTATCAGTGAAAACCCTCACGGTCCCTGTAAGATGACTGTGAGATGAGAGAAATAAAAATAAGAGATTCTCATTGGTGAAAAACCCTTACGGGCACCATAAGGAGATGGTGAGATGAGAAAAAAAATGAGGAGACTTGTTGGCGAAAATACTTCAGGGCGCCACTAGCCAAATGAGGTCTCCAAATTTCACTGACCCAAGGAATTAACTTAGTTCCAGGGCCATTAACTCAAGAAAAATTGGTAGAAAGTTTGGATGGAAAGATCAGACAACTTAATTCAAAATGCATGGCATAATCATTAGAGTTGACTGTCATTTTTAGATAAATTTTTTGTTCCTTTGTTTCAACTGGGGACATTCATTGTCTTTTCTTTCTTATCTTTTTTTCTACTTTCTTGAGTCAGTTATCCAAATAAGAAAATTATTGTCATTTTTCTCTTGTCTTTGAGTCAAGTCTATGTCAAAACAAGTGAGAAAAGATCTCAAAACTTGCTACCAATTTCTTAATTGCATAAAGCAAGAAAAAGGGCCAATATATGACAGAAACATAATTGTAAGTCAAAACAAGGCAAGCAGGAAGTTTTATCAGAAAACAAGTTTGGGGAATCAAAGAAATACCAAGGTTCAAAATTTTATCTGAGGAGCATGGCAAAACAGAGATATTGTGCCTGTTTTGGAGTCACTTATGATAATATAAGTTTGGATCAATGGTGCAAAAATTCAATGAAATATTCCATTAGTTGAAAGCAAAATTAATGAGAAAAGTGCAAGAGAAATCGCCTCAAAAGCCAAAGCCGCAAGCCAACTACCCTGTTTTAAACTCACGAGTTTTTTTGGTATGAAATAGGAATAGTTACTACATTCATATCAAAGGTTTCAAAGCATAAATATGCAGAGGTGCAATTATTCGTTTCTACAAATGCAAGGGCAGTATTGCTGTACAGGTGGTGCACTTCCTAATTTGAGTCTTTGATCCTAAAAGATGCACTTTTAGTAGTTGTGATTGGGTTTGAAACCCGCAAAAGATTTTGATTAAAACTGGGGTAAAATTAAAAGTAATTCATATTATATGGAACTTCATCTTAGGACCCTCCTAGAAAGAGCTTACCTGGAGAAAAGGGTAAGGAAATTGCAAGTCAAGAGCCTGCCTGAAGAATAGTGTGATGAAATTGAAAGTTAGGAGCTTGATCGGATAACAAAGTGAGAAAATTGAAAGTCGGGTGATGTGTGAGCAGATGCTAACATATTTGAGGCTTTTAACTAAGAATAATTACAAAGTCTTAAGCAAATTTTGTCATTTTTGATTTTTTTATGTTTGATTTTGCAGTAGAAGCTGATATGATAGAGAACCAACAATAATGGAAGCAAAGAAGTTGAAATCGGAAGAAGTCTGAAGAAAAGTGTGGCCGACGACATTTGTGAGAAGTCATCAGCCCCGTGATAAGCTATCAACTTCATCGTCAACAGTAGAAAAAGAATTGGCCTAAGTTGAAAGCTGTGATGACATTTTGTGATAGGTCGTCAAAGGTCTGATAAGCTGTCAAGAATGTCGTCAGCCTAAGGCAGCACAGGAGAACTGAAGCAGAGCCTTGACAACATTTTGAGATAGGTTGTTAAGGAGCTGATAAGTCATTAAGATTGTCGCCAGCCTTAAGCAGGAAGAGCCAAAACTGAAGAAGAAATTGACAATATTTATGATAAGTCGTCAGCCTCTTGATAGGCTATCACAAATATCGTCACCTAATCCGAGGGATTTCTGAATTCTATTATTTTGTTTCCATAATTAGGGTGAACTATTTAAAGCTTTGTTTTAGGGTTTTATTAGAAGTCCAGCACATTGAGGTTTAAGCAATATACTTTAATATTTTTCTCTCTCAACTTTCTTGGCTTGAAAAAGCAAATACTTTGAAGAGATTGTTATCATTATTCTGGAATTTTTCCTTTGTGATATAATTCGCGATTCACTAGTTATTATTCTTCTTGTGGTAATTTTAACTTTCAAAGCATGAATACAACTTGTTGTTTCGATTTTAGCATTATGAGTGGCTAAATTCCACTAACTTGAGTTATGGGATCTAGGGTTAGGTCTTGATAAGGTGCTTAGAGTTCAAGATTCAAAAGGTGTAGGAATTCTGATAGTTCCGAGGTTTTAAATTAAAGTCTGTTGGTTGCAAACGATAGACAACACCTGCTTTGGTTTGCTTGAGAAAGAAATCAAATATAGTGGGAAGTGAATTATCAACAGGGGCTTGGAAATACTCCGTTTAATAATTAGCGTTGTAACAAGGTTGGTTAACCTGAGGTAAAATTTGGGCAGTGAATATAGATTCCCTAAGTCCGAGAGGATTAGGTAATTAAATTCTTAAGTAGGTCGAGAGACATTTAAGCATAATGTCGATAAAAATAACTTGTTGTCCTACCTATCCTGAGAATCTTGAACCACTAGTAGCACCTGTCAAGTACCGAAAACCCTAGTGAACATAATTTGGGTTTATTTATAAACTCTTGAGTACAAACACTAATTAGAGTGACCAACAATTATTTGCTAATCACCAAAACCCCCATTTTGTCTTTTCGTGCCAGTTGTTTGAATTTAACTTGTAGCTTTAGTTTCAAACGAGTTTAACCGCCACTCACATTATTCCCTGTGGATTCGACCCCAACTCTAAAGTTGGATAAATATATTGACGACGACCGTCTTGCACTAAATTGACATGTAACTTGAGCGTTATCATCGGGAGCCCGCCTGAAGAATAGAGTGATAAAATTGCAAGTCGGGAGCTTGCCCAAAGAACAGAGTTAGGAAATTCCAAGTCAGGAGCCCACCTGAAAAATAGGGTGATGAAATTGAAAATTAAGAGCTCGCTCAGAGAACAGAGTAAGGAAATTACAAGTCGGGGGCCTGCCCGAGAACAGAGTGATGAAATTATATCTCGGGAGCCTGCCCAAAAAATAGGGTGATGAAATTAAAAGTTGGGAGTTTGCTCGAAGATCAGAGTCAAGAAATTGTAACTCAGGAGCACACCCAAAGAATAGGGTGGTGAAATTAAAAATCGAGAGGTCACTTGGAGAACAAAGTGTGGAAATTACAAGTCAAGAGCCCGTTCGAAAAATAGGATGATGAAATTGTAAGTAGGGAGCTTACCCGGAGAACAGAGTAAAGAAATTATAACCCAGAGAACAGAGTGAAGAAATTACAACTCAGGAGCCTGCCTGAAGAATAGGGCCATGAAATTGAAAATTGGGAGCTCACCTAGAGAACAGAGTGAGGAAATTGCAAGTTGGGAGCCCGCCCAAAGAATAGGGAGATGAGATTGCAAGTCAGGAGCCCTCCTAAAGAATAGGGTGATAAAATTGAAAGTCAGGAGCCCGCTTGAAGGACAGGGTGAAGAAAATGAAAGTTAGGATCCCACCTGAAGAACAGGGTGATAAAATGATAAGTCAGGAGCCCACCTGAAGAACAGGGTGAAGAAATTAAAAGTCAAGTAACAAGGTTAAGAGATTGAAAGTCTATAAACAAGGTGAAGCAATTAAAAGACAATAAAGCAAGAAAATTACAAGTTGGGATCCCGGCCGAAGAAAAGGGCGATAAAATTGAAAATCAAAAGATTGAAAATAGCAAGTCAGAAGCCTGCCTGGAGAACAGGGTGATATAATTAAAAGTCAAGTAAACAGGTGAAGAAATTGTAAGTCAGGAGCCCGCCTGAAGAATAGGGAAAACATTTTCAAATTTTGGATCAAGGTTCGGAAGTACCGCCGATATAACATGGTCAATTTGTGAGTTCATCTCCAACATCAAATTTTGTATGGAGAAAGAATCTATTCTAAGTTCAACCCAAAGAAGATCAGATCTTTTGTTTATTTTGAAAGCATTAGAAACTCATGTCAAGAGTCCAGAAAAGCTGTATAGCTGGGACTTTTGTAATTTCTGTTATTTTTTAACTTGTAATTTTTATTTTTGGTGTAATAACAGAGCCATAGACTGAAACCTCGACAGGGCCTCACTCGACTCTCCAACTCGGTATAGTCCTTTCCTTTCAAACTATTTGAGATATCTGTCACTTAATTCCCTCACTTATTTTTATCATTTTTACCCCATTTTACCATGCACCCTCACCTATTTAATAATTTTCCCACTAAAAGACAAAATAACAAACCCTACCAAACCCAATCCCTAGTATTCTCTTGATAATAAAAGTAACCACTCCCCTCAATAAAATTTTGACAACACATCACCACCCCACCCCTACCCCACCTTACCCCACGTGCCCCCTATTCATGTTTTTACTCTTTATTTTAAGGGAATACACATACATAGATAATTTATATACATTCACAGCTCATAGACGTATATACAGAGAAGAGAGCGCACACACAATTGGTTGTGTACACACGACCATAGGGGAACGAGCACACATATGACAACTATTACACACACACATTGAAACACTCTCATACACACAGAGCTTCCTCACCAATACGCACATAGCTGAACAAAAAAGGAAAACTAATAAAACGATGGAGAGAGATATTATTCTATCAATTATCATCAAAATTGTACCTTTACCATAGAATCCAGCCATCATTTCTCCAAAATTCTATCAAAATCAGTGACTAAAACTTGAGATATGCCGCCAAATCACTATTTTTCGGCCTTACCCGAGTTCGTCAGAGCTTTGATGTAATCAACTCTTCGGAAATTCCCCCTCAAAAACCAGCGATAGAAGGCTCAAAACCCATCGAACCTGTACGGTGACTCCCCTTTCCAGTTCCTGGTGAAATCTAATTGGGAAAGTTATTTCGTTTGCTGCTAAGGTCTATGGAAACTCCGGCGAAGCAAATCAGCATTAGAAAACCATAACCATTCAATTCCAATGCCGAAACCCCACTGGAAATAATCTAATTTGGGGTAAAAAATGGAATTTAGGTCGAATCTGTAGTTTGGGAGTTCGTGATTGAGGTTCCGTTCGAGGTCTCAGATGCGGTTCTAATCGAAAGGATTATTTCAATTGAAAAAAAAGCATTTGAAGTCCAACTCTCTCCCTTTTTCTCCATTTAATTTTTATGTGATTATGAAAGATTTATGTGTTTAGCATGCTTAAATCTCTGTTTGTGTGTATGTGGTTGATGTTGAAATTTGGATTTTGAAAAATTGAAGTGATAGTCGAATAATTGGTTAATTAAGAGTGAGAATGTTACATGGGAACAAAAATTGAAAATCGATAAAAAGCAAGTGAGTTGTTTTGATTCATTGATGTCGTTGAATGCGATATTGCCCTGATAGGTCGAGCTCGGTAGGCAAACAATAGGGTCGGGTAGGAAAATTTAGAACTTGTGGATTGTGTTGAATGATTTTGTTTACAACATCTGAATTTCTTGTATTTATTTGGCCGAGGAATGCCCCGAGGAAATTGTACTTATTCATCGGGGAATGCCCTAAAGTATCTTGTATCTGAAAGACGTTCGTGATAAAGGCTCGAGGCGTCGGGTAGAGCATAGTCTAGGATTAGTTTAGAATAGGATTTATATTTTCGTATTTTTCTATTTTTTGGATTGTAATAATTGGACAAAACACTATATTTTTGGATTTATTTTGCTTGTTTGATTAATTGTTTTGTGTGTTTTATGTGGCTTATACATTCATAATGTCAAATTAGCCAATATGCTCCACCAAGCAACCATGGTCGAACCACGGGATCGAGGGGTGTCTAACACCTTCCCCTCGGTCAATAGAATTTCTTAATCGGAATCTCCGTTCGCAAACTAGTTTTAAAGAGTCAAATCATTTTGAAAAAGGATTTTTCAAAGGTGACTTGGCACACCTGATTCATGCCAAGTGGCAACTCTGAGTTAATTGTAAAATGAATCCTTTACAGAACAACTTTACTTTTGTCACTTAATAATAAAACCCTTTTCAAACTTTAAAAAATATATTTTGGTTAAAAAAGAGGTGTGACAGAAGGTATGTAGAAACTGTATAGAACAAGCCAGTAAATTGAAATGGCTAGAAAGTGGAATTTAAATTTTATGGCCATTTTTTGTAAAATAAATTTCGGCCCAGTGGCGATTTGTGTCCTTTCCCCTAGGGAAGGGTGAAAATTAGGGAGGAAAAATTACAAAAAAGTGACAAACTTAAGACGATAATTATGATAAATAACAACATTTTCATAAAATTACATTTTATAGCAAAAATACCACTTGTTTTTAGGGATCATGCATGTTTATAGCCATCAAGGGGTAACTTCTCCTATTTTCACTCAAACACTTTTTCTCTTTTCTATTTTACGGTACCTTTTTATTTATTTTTTCAAATAACACCTGTTCTTCATATTTTCATTTCAATTTCTTTTTTTTTCTTACATTTTTCACCTTAATAGATAAAGATCGTGCTCCACAAATATTTTACAATTATTGTATGTTATGTCTTCTCCAAATTCTATATATTTTATATTTTTTCATCATTTTTTTTTGTGTTTTTTAAATTTTTTTTCTTGTGATTTTTTGTTGTATGATTGTGGAAGTTTGCTCTAATGGTAGAACAATTAAAGAAATCAACAAGCATCGAAGGTGAGGTCAAAATATCGTAATAATCTAGAGAAGATGGTCGAAAAAATAAAATAAAAAGAATTGAAGAAAATTTCATCTCCAAAACCCCCCAAAATACAAAGATCTGAGAAAAAGAGGAAAAAAAAAATAGGAGAATCGAGAAAAATTTCATGTCCTGATGTTGAAACTCTTTTAAATATGATTTTGAAAAATATAAATATGAAAAGGTATTTGTATATGTATTTATTAACTAATGAGTACTCATTTGTATATATATAAAAACCTGATTGTACGTATATTTTTTTGGGTATGTTCATGTATTTGTATTTTGTATACACAAGTGCATATTCATATGTATTTTTATGCGGTTTGGATTTGTCTTTGAACTATTCTACGTCATTCTAGAGGGTAACATATGTATTTATTTGTATATTTTCCTATTTAAGATATGTATTATGTATTTTTTTGATTACCTATACATATATGTATATAGTTGTCCTATTTGTTATAGAGATTTGTGTCCTATATGTGTACATATACATATGGGTTAGATATTTATTTCTGTAAATACATATACAGATATATATGTATTTTTTGTACTGTAAATACATATGCAGATCTATATGTCTATGTATTTTGTATATTTTTGAATATGTGTATGTGATATAGATATTTATCTTTTTTTGTTGTATAGGTTTCATTTGATCATATATATATATATATATATATATATATATATATATATATATATATATATATATATATATATATATATATATATATATATATATTCATGGCAAGAAGCACTAATGAGGCATGTTAGGAAAATCAAGATAATAGACGACACAGAAGTCCTTGAAGTTTGATGATTTTTTTTCTATTTTGTGTATGATAACATTTAATTGTTGATTGACAGTGATGTAGTTGGTTAGTTGTTAAGTTTCATATCTTACGTTCATATTTCATATGAAAAGTTAATTGAGTTTGACAACTATGTTATTGTATTTTGAAGATTAGTACTCTTTCAAATTGATGTAAGGTTTCTATTTTAATAGTATGTTGAATATTTATCCTATTGTCATTGAAGAATTAATCCCATCACAATAAACATTTTGAAATGTATCATTTACGATATTTCCTACATGAACGCCTATTGTGACCCTTAAACCACAAGCACTACATGAATTGATGGTTTTCTTTCCGAACATCTCCCTTCCTGATTTTTAACACAAACACAAAATAATTTTATAAAATACAAGTGTATCGATGAAATAAAATAAAAATAAAAACACAAGCAAAAAAAATCACAAAATAAAATACAATATGAAGTCAATAATAAAATACAAATATAAAATAATGCTTTCAAATACAAGTGGGAATTACAAGTGTAAACTATGAAACACAAATTCAAATGCAAACTATAAAATACATATAAATACAGGTATGAACTATAAAATCTGAATACAATTGTATCAACGAATATAAAATATAAATAATGATGAGAATACAAATACAATAAATGATTGTGGTGTTTTCATTATCATCCATAATTTGTGCTTAACGTAGTCTTATTTTTTGAAAATTCAAAGATAATATAAAATAGAACCCCAAAGAATAAAAAAATAAAAAAAATAAAAACTAGAGATAGAAGAGTAAAAAATAAAAAAACATATAAAAAAGAAAAATTCAAGAAAAAAAGTGAAAAAGAAAGAAAAAAGAAGAAAGAGAAATAAAAGAATAAAAACGAAAGAGAAAAAAAAAGAAACCAAAAAAAAAAAAAAGAAGAAGAAAAAAAAAGGACAAAGCGAAAAAAAAAAAGAAAAAAAAAGAAAAAAAAAACAAAGAAAAAAATGAAAAAGAAAAAACAGAAGAAGAAGAAGAAGAAGAAGAGAAACAGAAGAGAAGAAAAAAGTGGAAAGAAAAGAATGAAAAAGAAAATGAAATCAAAATAGAAAAAAAAAAAGGAGTTTGATTTGAAAAAGTAATCTACTGCTTTAAATAAGAGTAATTTATGAAATATGAATTTACTGCTTTAAATACATGAATAATTATTTCTTATTTAACTCAATTGATTTAAGGTAAAAGAAGACAGTCAATCTCGTTCTATATGTATTTTAGTAGCAAAATGTGTCTGAAATACAAAATATAACTTATTATTTTAGGCAATTATGAAACAGTTGTTATGGAGTTTCTAATTATGCACTTAAATTTCGTTGGGCCTAGTGTTTATTACTTAGCAAAATTTATTTAAGTCTTAACCAAATTGAATATCCGTTGGCCAATTGCGTTACAGTTATGATCAATTTAATTTCAATTATGATCAAATTTAATAAATTGACTAAGTTGAATCATAATTTGAAACAAATTAATAATCAATTCAATATCGGACTTCTTGATTTCATAAAATCAAAATAATTATTTTTTCGAATAACATAGCTTTTGAAAAGTTTCAAGATAGTTCTTCATTAAAAATTAATTTTTGAAATTATAACTATTTAAGCAATCAAAATTATACGATCTCCTATACGTGAGTACGAAAATATACAATTCGTTACTTAAATGACAAAATTCACCCAAATAAATATTTTTAAAAAAATTATCTGGATAAAAAAAATATTTTAATTTTATTTAAAATCGAAGGAACTCAATCAAACCTAGTTGTAGAGGGCAAAATTTGATGTCAACAATAGTGATGGACTCGGATCGGTCAACCTCAAGATCTCGAAGGTTTGATTGCGATCATGATGAGTATTTTTCTATCTACTAATACCTTCAATTAAATATAGAATAAAATAATACGATATTTTATCTTGAAATTATTATTTGTATGAAATCCAATTAAGTTTTAATTCGCAAAAAAAAAAATTACACATTGAAGAATAAAAAGCTGATAATAAAAGCCACTCCATACCCAGTCACACTCAAACCACACACCTTAAATTAAAGAACAAAGCAAACAAATAATTTAATCTTTATATGGAGTAATTCACTTAAGTTTGTAAAATTTACAAGAGCTATAAGTCACCGCTCATCAAGACGTATTAAGCGTGAGTGGCAGCTGAAGTAGGCAGCTGAAGTAGGGAGCTGACGGTCCACATGTTTGCTTCCAGCTGTCTATTTACTCCGTAATTTTATTAATTTACTCTTAATTAATTATTATATGACATTTACGTATTAAAAAAATAATAATATTTAATAAAAAATATTATAAATATTTATAAAATAAATTAGACATTTATGATAGGTTGTTTCAGCTGCTTCAACTACAATTTTACTATATAACCCATAATTAATTATTATGAGTCATTTAAGTATTTAAAAATTAATAATATTTATTTTAGGAAAGGTAAAAAATATAAAATGAGAAATTAACTATTGATGTTTTAAATTAATTTGACATCTTATATGAGGCCCACTTAAATTTTTTTCACAAGTATTTTTATAACAATTTTGCTTTATCACTTCTAATTAGTTATTATGAGTCATTCAAGACGTGCCAATTTTGTTACTTCCATCGTAATATTTTTTTGACTCTCAAAATTATATTAGCATCACTTAATTTGAAATAAAAAAATATTAAAAATCACAATAATTAAAAATTTATATTACTTCTAAAATATAAATTGACTATCAATACAATTACAATTACAAACAATTTAAAATAGTAAAGTACAACGGCGAGAAAATATTATAGATTACAATAATTAACAACTTAAAAATTTTAAAATATATTAAAAATATAATTAATCATTTTATTTTATTTGTATCACATAAATTGAGATAGAAAATAATATATATTGTGCCCGTGTTGGCACGGGCCTTCCACATCTAGTATAAAAAGAAGTCATAATGCTTGTTTCATTTTATTTGATTCAGGATTTGACATTTCGCTTACTTTGTTTTTTAGGGATTTTCTTTATTTCCTCTGTTATTAAATATTTTTCATTTTTATTAAAGATAGATATTACACAATACATACTATTTAAAAAAAAAAAAAAAAACAAGACATAGTTAATCATATAAATTTTGCTAAATAAAAAATAAAGCCAAATTAAAATTCAATTTGTGATTTTTTTCGGTGTAATTCAAATAATGCACAAACGATGAATCTTGGGAGGAAAAAGTAGTAACCCCCTCCTCCCTCCTCCTATTTATGGATAAAATAATATGTGGCTAAAATTGTAGGTTACAATAATTTTTGAAATCTATATATATCGTATTTATCATTAAAATCAAGGTTAGGGTTTACTTTGAGCAATTAAATTTTAGTCACAAAAAATGGAGAAGAGTCTGCAATACAAATGACAATTCACCACCCAGACATTTAATAGATAAATGGTAATTTCAATAGACTTAGAGATTCCTATTTTTCTTAGTGGGGCCAAAAATTAAATACCATTCCTCAACTATATTGTATAAAATCAAATCGTA
Organism: Capsicum annuum; assembly: GCF_002878395.1. Classification (NCBI taxonomy): domain Eukaryota; kingdom Viridiplantae; phylum Streptophyta; class Magnoliopsida; order Solanales; family Solanaceae; genus Capsicum; species Capsicum annuum. The sequence continues at coordinate 207,287,239 of NC_061119.1, read as the reverse complement.
TCTAAAAATATACTCTATAAATGGCCTCTCTCCATTACTTATATTGTGGGAAAACCCTAGTCCAACTTATAAAGGCACCGTTATGGATAATTCTTGCATACCCCATGAACTCATCTTTGAAATTCTTAAACGACTTCTTGCCAAGTCTTTAATGCGTTTTAGGTGCGTTTCGAAATCTTTTGCCTCTCTTATATCCGATCCCTTATTCATTGAAGCACATCAAAAGAGTTGTGTAGCACAATTCCTTGTGAGTTGCATGGCTTTCAGTGACAAAGATATCATGTACAATTTACGCCAAAGAGAAAAGCCTCATTAGGATCACTCAGGTTGCGTTACTAATTGTCCCATTAAGTACTTGGATGAGCCATGTCTTTGAAATTTTCATTATTCTGAATCTATCAATGGCATACTTTGTTTGTGGAACCATCTTCGAGATGTTGCTATTTGCAATCCTTTCACAAAAGAGCACGTCTTTCTTCCTAATCCATACGCTGAAACACATCATGATGGATTATATGGATTTACTTGTTGCTCCTTAGGTTTTGATCCAACCACCAAGAAACACAAGGTATGGAAGATTGATGTGTTGGTTGATACACTTCAAGTGAGTAACTGGATTTTCACTATTGGAATGGACAAATCATGGAGGGAGGTAAATATTCCCAATTTTTATCCTCAATTCTCCAAGAGACACAATAGTGTTTGTATTGACGGGATCATTTATTGTGTAGATTTCCAACATAACATAGCTGCATTCAGGGTTGGAGATGAGAAGTTAATTCGGTCAATCTTGTCACCCAATCTTAATATGGAAACGGGATTGAGTTTTCCAAACTACTCATCAAAAATATTAGAAATAAAGAGACAAGTTGCACTTGTGGATAGTTCTAATTTTTGTGGCGATGAAAACATACATTTACATTTACATGTCCTTGTAAAATGAGATATGGTTGAAGCAAACGATTGAGCTACCATCGGAGTTACTATCAAACACATCTTTTAGCCCTTTATTTACCGCCAACACTATGGGAGAGATTCTATCTGTTTCAACTTGTGGAATTTCCCCCCTATTCTTGTATGACTTTGAAAAGAAAGACTGGAGAACAATTGAGATACATGAAACTCATGAACAAAAATATAGAAACGAGGGACACATTAGTTTTATACTAAATATTGTGGATTTCCAACACCTTGCGAAGCTGGTCAACATAGAGACGACAACACCTTTGTTTTGAACATATAGATAGATTCTACCCATAAAGCAGATGTATTAGCTTAGTACTATATGTTTTTTATGTCTCTGTTCTTAAATTAGTTAATAAGCTTTTCCCTTCTAAAGAAAGTTATTAGCATAGATACATGTAGCTTTCGTTAGGTAAATAACTAATTCTCATCACGCAAGTGTATCCCATACTAATGCAAATGTGCTAAAAAATTGTCATTATAAGTATGCAATGAGTAGCTGAAATTAAAGAAGAGAAAAATGCGAGCTCAAAAAAATTTGTTATCGAATAAATTTAAAAAGTATTAATGTTCTAACGACTTGAATTATACAATTCTTATAATGCATATATCAAGATTCAGTTGACAATACTTTTTTCTTTTACATGGTGACAACACATAACTTAAATATTAAATTGAATAATATATATATATATATATATATATATATATATATATATGCTACAATAACAACAACAACAAACCCAGTGTATTCCCACAAAGTGAGGTCTCAAAGTGAGGTCTGGGGAGGGTAAAATGTATGCAGTCCATACCGCTACCTCCGAAGAAGTAGATAGGCTATTTCCGATAGACCCCCGGCTCAAGATAAAGAATAGTACACAAGGTCGTAATGAAAAAGAAATACGAGCAATTAAGAATTAAGAAATTGGACACCCACCTAGTAGTAACATACACTCACAACCCAAAGACACCCACTACACCTAAAATCACCTGATTAGAGGCTCCTACTTATGGACGCAGTCGTAGGATTACTAACCCGGCTACACAAGCGCTCTCCTAACACCTTGCTACAACCCACACACTCACCTTGCTACAACCCACACACTCACACTAGTCTTCTACCTTTATCCCTAACCTCCACACCTTTCTGTCTAAGGTCATGTCCTCAGTAAACTGTAGCTGGTCCATGTCATGTCTAATCACCTCCTTCTAGTATTTCTTCGGTCTACCTCTTCTCCTTCTGAAACCATCCAAAGCTAGCCTCTCACACCTATGAACTGGGACATTTGTGCCCCTCCTCATCACATGTCCAAACTATCTCAGCCTTCCTTCTCATATCTTATTCTCCACCAAAGCCACTCCCACCTTCTGTCGGATAGTCTCATTCCAAAAATTTTTCCCTCTAGTAAGTCCACACATCCAACACAGCATTCTCATTTCTGCCACCTTCTACCTTTGAATGTGGAAGTTCTTGACTGGACAACACTCCACTCCATACAGCATGGCCGGATGGACTGCCATTCTGTAGAATTTGCCTTTAAACTTAAGGGGCACCTTCTTATCACACAACACTCCCGAGGCGAGCCTCCACTTCATCCAACCTGCTCCAATACGTTTAGAGACATCCTCATCAATCTCTCCATTTTCCTGAATCATAGACCCAAGTACTTAAAACTATCCCTCTTACAAACATCCTGGGAATCCAACCTCACCACCACTCCGTCCTCCTGACTCAAGTCACTAAATTTGTATTCCATATAATCTGTTTTGGACCTACCAACTTGAACCCTTTAGATTCAAGGGTTTGCCTCCAAACCTCCAATTTTTCATTCACACCCCTCTTGTCTCATCAATCATCACTACATAAAATTCTCAAGACCAAAAATAAATAATTGAGACAAGAAAAATATTGCAACAATCAATTTATTAATTTCAATATGTGAGTGTTACAATCTCTATGAATCCTCTGATTTGCCTTTTCAAATATAAATTTAAGGGCTTAAAGCTTGATCTTGAATTTGAACTTGATTTGTTGATTTGAGGGACTTGATCTTGACTTGTGCTTGAATTCAAGGGCTTTTGAGCTTGTTCTTGAATATTGCGTTCTTGATTTTGAATCTTGATGAACTTGATTTTAATGCTTGAGCTTCGTAGAGAAATTGAGGCATTTGATCCACGAGCTTTCTCTTGATTCTTGTTAGAGTTCTAGGGGTCCTTTTTTGAATTATGAGACCCTTATTTATAGTTGTGGAAAGGGGAGAGTCATGATGAAGATGGACTTTCTTTGTCCAATCAAATTCAAGTGACATGACACCTTTTATGGGCTTTGATTTTATTGGGCCTGCTGCATCATTTTGACATATGGCATGGTCCTTCACTTGACTTGGCATGCCACGTCATTTAACACGTGACACTCCTTTGGGCCTCTAGAGTATAACAATATACTTGGGCTTAACAAAGAGCGCTCATCATTTGTAGCCCAAATCAATGGACTAGCCCAATAAAAATTGAACTTTAATTAAATCATACATGTTTGGACTTAAATAATAAATCTAATTATATTTCCACAATATTTAATTGAGACAAATATATTTTGAATTTAATTTGAATTTTGTACGAATTTAAATTTAATAAAATTTTGTTGCATACAATATACACAAGTACCCCTAAACTATATCCAAAGTTGTTGTGACACACCTGAACTTTACAAGGATTTTATTACCACCCTAAATTTGTTTTTTCTATATTTTTGTGCTGACATGACTGTCAAGTCAGGACAAAATTATTAGAAAATATTAAAAACCACAATTTCATTTTTTTCACTTATTATATTTTCAACAACAACAACAACAACATACCCAGTATATTTTCACCAAGTAGAGTATGGGGAGGGTAAGGGTACACAGTCCATACCACTACCTTAAATGTGAGATAGAGAGACTGTTTTCGATAGACCCCAGCTCATATTTTTAGGAAAAGTACATTTAAATAACCAAATGATATTTTCAAAACTAAAACCAAACACGACTTCATCTTTAACTCGAGCTTTAAAAACTCCAAATAAAGTGGAAAATATTTGTTATAGTATGTAATAGCTCATATATGAGATCTAATCTGAAACATTAAGTGACTATTATATTGAGATATTACTTGTAAAACAGATCTGATTGTACCTTTCAACTAAATTAGTCAAGTTGTGTGACTTTGCAACTTTTTAAGATTTGAGGTATAAATCTTATTTGAAAAAACTACAATTTGTTATAAATGTATTACCATATATAGTGAATATCAATTTATAAAACAATTAGAAACCTCAACTTTTGGGACAAAGTTAGTTTTTTCTCTATAAATAAAGAGGGTTTCTTCATTGTATAAAAAACCCCTTAAGAATTCCTTAGGAGAAATAAAAAATTCTCATCTCTTCTCTCTCCATTCTTCCTGTTCTTACTTTATATTTTATAACACGTTATCAGCACGAGACTTTTATAAATCAAAATTGGCTAATAATATAAAGCCTCTCATCCGCTAGGTCTGATGGTTAAATTAATTACGTTGTTCTTAAAATAATACAGATGATAACTTTGAAAGCAAAAAGTCAGATAAGTTCATGGGATATGAATCAAATATTTACCTAAGGACTAAGTTTTAATTCCTTCCATCTGCTAGGTATCTTGAGAAAATTGAAGGAAAGATGTCATTTAAGTCTTGAATGAAGGATCGATTACATTAACCAACTTAAAGGGTCAAACATAATTAGAAAACTTGATTAAGTTAATTGTAAACTTGATTAATATTTTCAAAACTTTCTAATCTTTTCAAAAATATAAATCAACTCACACCCCTATCCTCTCTAAATCAAATGTCTCTCCTCTCTATCTCTCGACAGTTTCTCTCAACCAACAGTTCTATAAATTTCTCCTTTCAATCCTCAATGAATTTAACCTCTGGTGATAAATAGTTGGGCTTTGAGTTTTTTACGATATTCAACCGTCAATCTACATGACAACCATTATGTTTAGTCACAACAGCTTCGAGTTCTTCATCGTCCCTTTTCTTCTTTCATAGGTAAGAAATTTTGGCCTTTTTAGTTTTGAAGAAAATGAGGAACTTGAGCCAACTTTTCTTCTAGTATTGGTGAATAATTTCAATATTTGTTGCTTTAATTTGAAATGCGGTTCGAATATAACCCTAATTTCTAGTAATTTGTCTCTTTTCTTTTAGGAGTGCTATATGATTTTTTGTTGTTTGTTGCATTTTTTAAAGTTTAATTTTTGTTGTTTATGTTTGTACAAACAAAACAACGATGTTGGTGTTTTTGGTGTTGAGCCCGTTTCTAGATTAATTTCTTCTTGTTCTTGATAAATGGTGATATTGTTGTTGTTCTATTGAACAAAATCATGCTACTATTTTTTTCTGCAACACATGAACCATCTGATGTAACAAATTTACCATATGATGCAACAAGTTTACCATTGGATAAAAAATTTAATGCAACAGATTAACCATCGGATTAAAAATTTGATGCAATAGATTTACCATCGGATTAAAAATCTAATACAAAAGATTAACCATCTGATATAACAGCTTAACTATCTAATACAACAAATTAACCATCTGATGCAATAGATTTACCATCTGGTGCAATAAAGGAACCATCAGATTAAAAATCTATTGCAACAGATTAATCATCTGATGCAACAGAGGAACCTTCTATTGGATAAAGTTCTATTAACTTTTCCAATAGGACATGTTCAAGTCTTGATTTTTTGAACTGATCATTCATCTATAGCAATAGATGACCCTTCTGTTGGAAGAAATCTAAACAATATTGATCGTTGATAACTGTTCCAACAGATCACTTATATATTAAATAAATGTGCGATCTATTGCACAAACCAGTCATCTATTTTAATAGATGAGTGGTCTATTTTTATTGTTACAACATATTACTCATTCATTGCAACAGGTTAGTTATATATTGTAACAGATCACTCATATGTTGCAACAGATGTGTGATCTATTGCACAGACCATTCATTTATTTCAACAGATTATTCATCCTTTGCAAAATATTAGTTATATATTGCAACAAATAACCTACCCAGTGCAACAGATATGTGATCTGTTGAAACTATTATTTTACTGTTGTGTATGCTAGATTTACTGTTATCCTTTTATAATGATGCATTAATCAATTATAATCTATTTTATTTTTCTATTAATTTTAGATAATATGACTCCCAAAATAAAAGAAATCGAATCAAGTCTAAGTAAAGACAAAAATGAAGCAGCTAGGCTATATCCACTACTCTATAAGCTTGCTTTACCAGCGTTATCTCAATCAAGAGCAGAAGATGATGAACATGGAGAGAAGGAATATTTCAAAAGAGAAAATCCAAATCCTAATATCCCTTCCACTGAAGAGTTGGTTAAAACCTTTAGCATTGATAGTTATTCTATAAGAATGCAGTGTGATGGAGCCACAGATTTAACTGGTGATTTCATGATTAAGTCATTAATGGGAAAATCTTTCGACGCCTTTAGAAAAATACTTTGAGAACAAAAATTGGATGTTTATTTCAGGGACAGATGCTTTGGGCAATATCTTGATTTGTTGGAGGACAACGATTCTCGTTTTCAAATAAAAATGCTATATGATCTTTTCAAGCGTAGGCTTTTATATGAAAACAAAGATAACATGGATGAAGTTTGGATAAATTACTATGACATGACTATTTTTTTTGTTGGAGGAAGTTTTCATAGTTACTGGATTAAAATGTTATCCCTCTTCTCAACTTATACCTATTCTAACCCCAAAAAAGCACCCCGCACACTCAAAAAAGGCAAAGGCAAGTTGAGTAATCGTGATGACCTGGCGTCCATTGTTGGTCTAAGCTTCAAAAACATAAATTTGAGAAGTGTTGAAAGATAAAAGACTTTCAAAAAAGCACAAGCAATCATGTATGGTTTGTATATAATATTCTTTGGGTGAGATGTTAACAACAAATACCACTTGGTTTAATAGAGCTCTCTGAGGATCTTGAGGCATTTAACAACTATCCTTGGGGTTCTGAAAGCTTTAAAATGATTGTCAAATATTTATTGACTTTGTTAAGGCCAAAGACAGTCAACTTATATGGGTTTCCATGGGCTTTCATGGTAAATATTTTTTTATTATGATATGATTCATTTTTTTATTTCAATAATGCTTTTGATTTATTGACGTTATTTTATAGGCTTGGGTATTTGAAGCCATTCCTTATTTGAGACAACAAGTAAATTACCAGGAAGAAGTTTTCTGTCCAAGAATCCTGAGATGATTGTCATTAAAAACTGATAAAAATGTAAAATTTCTTAATCTCTTCAACTCCCTGAAGGAAGCAGTAAGTCTAATTCTAATTAAGTTTTTGTTTTAATTAATGATTTTTTAAATGATTTCATCATCATTCTAATATATATACTGATTTATTTTAGATTTTCCATCAGTGACTTGTTTCGACCAATCGAGAGTTGAATATGCCATTTTTCTTACTTTATGATATGTATAAACTTTATCAAACCCTAAGGTCATTGATAGAATAAAAAAGGAATTGTTTGGAGCAACAACCATCACAAGAAAAATAATTTTTGAGGGTGGGCTTATTGCTGTTGATGATGGTAGTGGTAGTGGTAGTGGTGCTGCTGTTGAGGCTAATGATGATCTTCTTACAGTTTTTGAAATAACAAACCATTATAATTATGATCATACTGGTTATACAAATTTTTCCACTTCTAGCAAATGTTCTATTTGCAAATGTTAAGACTACAAGGTGAAACATGACGTAGTGATTAATTCTATTAATGCATTAACTGCTTCTGTAATGAAAATGGCATCTAAGAAGGGTGTCATTCCATCAAAGAAGATTTCATATCCATACACTCCACTAGAGATTAAGGTGGCTAAGAAGAGAAGAAAGAAATTTCCAAGGCATCATCAAGCATCAGAAAAAGCAAATATCAACTCCTCTGTCTTTGTCTTGCACCTTTGATCAATGTACAAGGGCCATCGAAGAGCAACATTAGCTAAAAAAGGTGAATGTATATCATCTGTTCCAATAAATAAATCGATACATATCTATTTTAACATATGATACATCTCCTAAAAATTATCAAATAGACATATATATATCTGTTGCAACTGTTTCCTAACCTGTTGCATTAGATGCGTTAGCTATTGCAATAACTATCTTACTTGTTGCATCATATGCATTATCTGTTGCAACATATGTTCGTCTGTTTCAGCAAATCAAACAGGTCTTTATATTAATTTATTTTTTACCAACAAATGAGTCATATGTTGCAACAGATGGGTCATCTATTTGATATTTTTGTACAACTCTGTTTTACCTATTCAAATTTATCCAAACAGATGATTCATCTATTGTAACAGGTATATAATCTGTTGTGTATCTGTCATTAGCATTGATAATTATGTCTTTTCAGGTGGATATCATAGTAGAAGCTACTACTGAACAACATAATATCACAGTTGATAATCCATTACCTACTTCCAAGGAAGAAAAAAGAGTGGAGCCTGTCAGTTTGGGAGAATGGAAGAATTACCCATTTGAAGGGTTCAACATCTCGGATGAGTCTCCAACAAAACTAATAAAGTTGATCAACGACTATTCAAATTAATTGCCGATGGGCTATTAAAGCATCATGCTAGCAGGTACATAAATTACTTTTAAATATATTGATTTATACATTCTTGTTGTAAGAATATGACATTAACACATATAACTCATGTAGAAAACAAATGATGAACACTACAAAGTGAACGAATAGGGTCTTGGTTTTGATATGTTCGAATTTGTTGTTGCATATCTCGGAACGAAGTATTGGTTCTATTTGATATCATAGCCCTAAACTTACTGGAATAATGAGGTTTAAATTCCATACATATAACTATTAATTAATACTTTACTTAATTACATCTGTGTATTAATTTTATTTTCACGTAATCTTAAATATTTGATAATATGTGCAACACATCAATATCTTTTTTTACTACCTTTGAAAGAAGGCCAAGTTGCAAATATAATAATAATGCAGATACATCACAATCAATTATTTGTACAAAGTTTACATCAATAATGCCTATGATAGATAGTGTCAACAACATTCACTAGTTTCCAAAAATAATAAATGCTTAATCAACATCATCAAAGGTTATAGCATTCCAGCTGGCTTATCTTGGTATTTGGTCGATGAAGTGTACATCCCAATCAATTATGGTGATGAATTCCATTGGGTGTTGGCTGTCGTTGTTCTAAAAGAGATGTGTATCTGAGTTTATGACTCGATGTCGCAAAAGAGACGTTCCAGACCGTCATCTAAGATACAAAAGCTGTCCAAAATAGTGCCTACTTACCTTGATATGATTGACGTCTTGGACCAAAAGATTCATACTGATTGATCGACGATTGAAGCATACCAGAATAAAATGGATAATCCATTTGATGTAGAATATGTTGAAGGAATTTCTCAACAACCCATTGGTAGCCTATAAGTATCATGATTTATTTTCATTTCATAAATTTCACAACACTTATATGAATTGCAAAATATGGATTATCTATTTTTTTAAAACGCAGGGATTGCGGTCTTTTTTTTGCCACTTATACTAAGTATTTGAGTGATGGATCACAAGTACCAAATGATGGACTTGATACCAAACTACTCCGCAAAATATATGCTGCTCTTTTACGGAAATACGGAGAAGCGAAAGCGTAGAAATCGTAAGCAAGCAACATTAAAGATCCACGACGACCAAAACCGAATTCTATATCACCGGATGAAGAACAACTTGTCCATATTGAGTAGATCTTTATAGCTCAAGTATGTCAAAGTAATAACATTTCCTTAGGAATTGTTGGAACCAAAGGTTAATTGTTCATTTATTCGTAGAGTAGATCATCTGTACCCATAATATTTTTTTACATTTCATTTATTTGGTGAGTAATTTCATGTAATTATGAAAACTTTGATTTATTTTATGTTGTCTATGAATTTAATTTAATCCTTAGTTTTGAACTTATTAATTGAAATGGAATACTAGATTCAAATATCATGAATAATATATCTATTGCAACAGATGGCATATCTATTTGAAATTATCAAATAGATTTCGACATATGTTGCAACATGTAGGTCATATGTTGGAAATTATCAATTAAGTCTTCCTACTATTTTGGTTTATTCCAATAGATTACCTATCAGTTACAATAGATAGACTATATGTTGCAGCAAATTATATATCTATTGCGATAGATAGACTGAAATATCTGCATAATACAACATATGGCCAACCTATTGCAATAGATAATCAATCTATCACAACAGATAGACTATATGTTACAACAGATAGACAATTTGGTGCATTATAAAAAATTCAATTTTTTTCAAACATAAAAAATTGCCATTACATATAAAGTGATGTGGCTTGAAATAAAAAATTATCATAGTGTTTGGGTTTGTACATCTTCTTGTTTATACACAGGCTCCAACTATCTCGTTAGCAACCCATAAGCCCAAACCTCTTGCATCTTTTCCACAATGCCATCGCACAGAGCAGCCATTTCTATGCCGATCTATAAATAATCGTTGTATGCAAGTGTGTACGATCTACATGCGACATTGTTTTTATTTTTTTGAAGGTCCATGTCCTTGTTTTGAGATTCAAAATCCCATGCTTTCTTTATCAACACTTCAACTGGCAAATGATCCATCGGTTTACTCTGCTTCAACAAGATGGGGAACAACTCCAACAGTGGTTGTATGTGGGTAAAAAAAATGCAGTCATCAAAGACAGGTAAGTTACAGTCATAAACCTTAATATTTCCCTCCTCGATTAGTATCTCAACAATGAGAAAATGTCTAACTTCTATGTTCATGACTGCAAGAATTTTCTTTGCCTTGGTCCAGCTCTTGTCATGTGGAAATGTCCTCTTCCCTCTAATATAGTTAATCAGATCTTTATCCATTCAAATGTAGAAACTAACCAATTGAATATCGAGCCACCGGGAGTGTCAGCTAGCCTACTGAGCTCATTATACCTATTTTTGAAATTATTGTAGAAGTTGAGGTCTATATCCTATTGGCATCATCATAAGCATTTGAGTAAGCTAATTGCCTACCCCTCATGAGGCCGAGAATTTGATCAACATACTGTGATATAAGAAGATAATTTTTAAATAGTTTAGTAATTACATAAAAGAAAAACATAGTGGAAAGATGAAACGGATGGTCCATATATTGCAGTGGGTTCTTTGAATCTATTAATATATTACCCAGCTAACACAACTTATACAACAGATGGGTAATCCATTGCAACAGAACCACTACCAGTTGTACCAGAATGCCCTGCTGTTGCAACATATGATATATCTGTTGCGTAACTTCTTTTTCATGGAGTCCACATGCCACTTACCATGTTTGTTATATTCTTGATGTCTTGGGCGCAAAAGGTATTCATGGTGTATTCTTGTGTAGTTTTCTTGGCATTCGTGGTCCTTTGTAGTTCCTTCTTCTCTTTGTCACCAAGTATTGGCGTATATGTCCACCTTCTTTAATGGCCCTTGAAATTAAAAAATATAACACCTCGAGTCTATAACCTGAATGTCATACAGTGCTTACGACCCCGAAGGACTACAAGCTAATCCATGATTGGTATCTACTGTGAGCACTGAATAATAATACTGAAATAATGTAGAAGTTAGACTAAAATGCCATGAGGTTCATAATCTAGAATACTGATAAATATAGCAAGTTTTAGTAACATCTGAAAATTGAATACTGTCTGAACTAGTCTTGTCTGAAAAACCTCTAACTGAACTGTCTGAATGTGGAGTTGATGGGACAAGCCCCCAAATAACTCCGACTAATAAAATACTGAATCTGCTGTAATACTAAAGTAAAAAAATATCCTCGGTAGATGAAGACTCTCTGTTGAATCTACTGCTGACTAAATCTGGCTAAGCACAGTCAGGAGCCTGAGCATCTGAACCTATGATATGAGACATCATAATGCAAAAGAGAGTATGCAATCAGTATATGGAATATACTAGTATGCAAGGTGAGGTAAGGGTAATATGCACAGGTTCATATGAATGAACAGTAACTGACTAAATAATATGAAGTAACTGAATAAGAGTACATAGAGAACCAAACTTCTGTAATCACTATGAATACAATATTGTACATATACATGCGTACATGTCATGTATATAAGATTATCTGTAATAGAGTACTGAGTTCTGTGAGTTATGTAACTGATAATTATGTAGCTGATAACTGGATTACTGGTAACTAGGTGACGGTTACTGACAGTCCTAATTCTATAAAAATATACTAAGTTCTATACTAAAGACTGAAACTAAAATTGTAGGAGGTAATTATCTAACCGACATGCCTCTCTCTAAACTGATTGGGGTCTAACCTGTAACCCCAATTGGAAGGGTGTCAGTACTGTGCCACGGGTACAGAAACTGGCTGTATAGATCCACTGGAATGTCATCTCGAAGGACTAAGGGTTACCCTCTACTATCTGGTTCCCTGAGAAGAACTATATTACCCTTAACTGGTAGGTAAACACCTTATCAACCCTTATCTGTCAGGTTGATATCTCAACCTACAATGGTTAGGTAGTTCTGGAACGTAAGGACTACTACTAAGTATCACACCCTCTACTTACATGTGAGCCCCCATCCTTGGGTTCGCTCGGTGCTGAATCATACTCCCAACTGAATGACACTAATTATTAATCTGAACTGAACTGGACTGAGTTTCACCGAGTTCTATAACTTATTGAGTACTACTGTTCCTGACATTACTAAGAATACTTTGTAGCTACCGCAATTCTAGGTAAACAACTAGATTATCGGGAATTGAATACCCCCAAGACTCGATAGCATCAATAGTAAAAACATGGCAAATTATTGAAAGTATTACATTAACCACTTATTCACCATGCATTTATTTAGACATTTTATCAAACACTTGAAAGACATGAACTTGTACATGAATGGGACCACCTGATAACATGTCATGAATTCACTACTCAATTCCTAGAGGCATTCTATCAAACACTTGGGGAGCATAATTAGTGCACATGGAAATCATCAAAATAAAATATCATGGCTACCACAATCAACTTGCAAATTCAAGGGTTTTAACATGAGGATTGCATAATTCTACATACATGCTAATCAATTCACTTGAAACTTATAATGAATCTTGATTTGAAACCCAAAAACAATACATATATGAACACAATCCAATTCAAACATATAAATCATTAAATCAATAAACTTGTAGTTTTAAAAATGGGTTCTTGAACTCTAAGGGTGGAAGGAAACCCATGGATGAACACCTAACATACTTGAGTAATTTAGTTCTTGAAGTTTTGTAATGCCCTAATTTTCTGAACCAAAATGCTACACGGTGCTCATGACCCTGAAGGACCATAAGCTAACCATGACTAATATCAGTACATGTACACTACATAATATATGAATATAAATGCGGAAACATGAACTAAAAGGACATAATGTTCAATATTAAACATAATCTGAATAATAACAATGTCTGAATAAAGTGGTATCACAATACCAAGACAAAACCAAAATACTAAAGTCTGAATCTAGTCTGTAATCTAGTTTGAAAGCCTCTAACTGTCTGAAGTAGGGAGTGGAAGGAATAGGTCTCCAACTAATTCCCAACTACTGAAATCCAAACTGAAATACTGAAGTAATAAAGTAGTAATCATGTCCTCGGAGAATGAGGACTCATTGCTAACTCTGACTGCTAAAATCATCAATGCTACTACTGCTCTGGAACTCTTACCTTTGAACCTATGGCATAAAATAAAACATCATAGCACGAATGCGTCAGTATGACTAAATGTTCTGATTATATGAGTGAGGTAGGCTAAATGCAAATGGTTTATATGAATGAGAAATGCTAACTGATATGAACGTGAGAGTACATACATTCATAAGAAACTATAACTGAACTCGTGATAATACTGACTACTGAGTCTGAATGCTGACAACATGAGTTTACTGATACTGAGATACTGAATGACTGAGTTGACTGATATTGATATGTAAGTCACTACCAGTAAGGGACTAATACTGCATTACTGAATAGATGAACAACTATTTCTGACAATTCAAATTTTGAAGAACTAGTCTGATTGACTGTGTCTAACAGTCTTAAAACTAAATATTGATAACATGAGTTATGATAAGTGATATAACTAATATGGCTATGATGATAATGCTAAGCGACTTTATCTGACAGTCTAAGTTCTAATGGAACTATCTGAGTTCCATTCTGTATGGAGTAACTAAATATGAGATCAGTCCTATCTAGTGGGGGATCTATGAGTATAATGCTAATAAAGATGATTTGAGTTAGTCTGAGATCAGTCCAACCTAGTGGGTGATCTCTAAATTTGATGATACCGATACTGATTAACCATAGTTGAGATCAGTTCTATCTAGTGGGTGATCCCGAAGTCTATTGATAATGATAAGGATTGACTGTATCTGACAGTCTTGATTCTATAATTGAAACTGTGGGATGTATTCATCTAATTGACATGACCCTTTCTAGCTATTTTGGGGTCCAACCTGTAACCCTAGTTGGAAGGATGTCGGTACCGCACCACTAGTAAATACAACTATTATGGAGTCAGTCCTAATCTAGCGGGTGACCCCTAGGATCAGTCCTATACATTTAAATGTGCTAATAGGTGATTCCTGAGTATATCAGTCCTATCTAATAGGTGACATCTCATACCTACGCTAGCTACGTAGTTCTGGAACTTACGGATTGGTTCTAGGGATCTCAATCCTATTTAGCGGGTGAGTCCCTATCCCTAGGCTCGCTTGGTGCTGAATCCTACTCCCATATGAAAGACACTGAACTAATTAATTGAGCTAAACTGATTAACTGAGCTAAACTGATTAACTTAACTGATACTAGTGGTATTTTTTAGCAGAGCTAAACTGAGTTTACTGAGTTCCATTGACTGACGGAATACACTGATGTCTGAGGACTGACTGAGAGTACTGTAGTTATTAAGATTTTACTTGGAATACTGAAATCACTGAGATTATTGAACTACTGAGATTTCTGATATTTCCTGAGTCACATGGTTGACTGAGTTCTATAGATCATGGCTTGACTAAAAGTATCATGAAACATGACATGGCTCTAGGCACACAGCTAAATTGTCGGGTACAAGTACCCCAGGACTCGATGAAAGGAAACTGATAAAACATGACTTTCTTCTTCTTGAACACATGACCAATATTCATAATTCAAAATACCATAAGTTAGGGATTTCATACTACACATAGTTCTCAAAGTCTTATAGATGGAAGGGAATGCACATAACAACATGCCATAAGTCCATCAATCTAGTCTCATGAACATTCCATCAATAATCATGATGCATAACAATATCATAGAAGTCATTATTTTCATAAGGGTCTAGTATGCATTTGTCATTTAGGTCACAATTCAACTATAATACATGACTTCTAGTCTTTTAGGTATTTTATCAAACACCTTACATGCACACTTTGTGGCATAGGGGCATTCATCAATTTAACAATCTCGAGCCACCCAAACTCATGGATTTCAACTAACATGCTCATATACTTCCTGAAAATACATTAAGATACCATCTTGAAACTCTAATAACAACCATCAACATGAACTTGATCACACCATAACAAGAAAATCACAATTTATTATTTAAAACTTGATTCTTGTACTCCATGGATGAAAGAAATCCATGGATGAACACTACGCATATCTTAGTGATTGAATCTTGAAAGAGAATTGACCTTTCTTGAATGTTCTTGGATTGGGAATCTTAATTCTTGAATATCTTGTGGAGAGTGTGATGGGATCTTGAAGTTAATTGAGAAGAAACCCTAAGTTTGTTCTTGGGAACAAAGAGGGTTAAGAGCTTTTGAAACTAAATACCATTAGCTAATGTGCAAAAAGAAACTACTGTATAAAGAATGGTACAAAAGAGGTCCACGTGAGATCGAGTATGAGCCCGTTTGGATAAGATTAAAAAAATAATTTTTTAGCTTTAAGTGATTAAAAATTTAAAATAAGTGCTTATAAATTAAGCAAATGAGTGTTTGGATAGAAGTGCTGAAACTGAAATAAAGTTGTTGATGTGTTTGGTAAACAAGTGATGTTAAGCACTTTTTTGTTGTTAAAATGACTTAAATGTACTTAAAATTGCTAACACCATAAATAAGGTGAATTATTTATAATTTTAAATTCTAAAATAAATTTTTTGAACAAATCTCGAATGTAATAATGAATTCGATGAAAACAAAGAAGAAAGATGAAGAGGAAATTGAAGCGAAAAGATGAAGAGAAGCGGCAAAGAGAAAAAAATTATATATTTAAGGGCTGCAAGTTTAAGATATTATTAAAATTGGAGAAAATATAAGTGATAAAAAGGTAAATATTTTGGCCAAACCTAAAAGAATTTTTATCGAAGAAGTAAAAAGTTGGAGTACTAGTTTATCACTTTTTGATTCTTTTAAACAATTTTTAATTTTTTTAAATGCTTTTTAATTTTATCAAATATCTTAAAAAGTTAAAAAAAAAAATTAAAAATTAATTTGATCAGATTTTAACCTTATTCAAACGATTCTATATTAATTATGTGATTCTATATTTTATATAGTTTTAACATTTTTAATGAAAATAAGCACTAATGAGTCAACTGAAACTGACCACTGTTCCGCAGCCGTTTGCAGACTGACAAAAACTGGCTGCTTCCCACAATGTTCTTCTAACATTCTCATTTATACTACTAGGAGTACTAGTTTTTTTTAAAGCTTTTGTTCCTCAAATTACTTCCCAACTCTACATAATAAATATCAAGTGTTATTACTTGTATAAATAGTAATTTCTCCATTTCATAATAAAAAAATTGCTGAATTTTGACACACAAATTAAGTAAAAAATATTAAAGACGTAATTTAAAATAACTTTCTATTTTTATCCCTAAAAAGAAAAAAACTAACCTTGTAATATTTTTTTAAAAATTAATTGGTTGTCAAATCATAAAGGTAAATTTAAAAAAAAAATTAATGATTCATTTATTTTAAAACACTAATAAATACCCCAATAATTCACTTATTTCGAAACGAAAAAAAGTTTTCGGAATAAGTACTATATAGTTTTATCATCTTAAAAGGGTCGTTGGATATACTAAATTTTTCTTTTATGCATGAAGCGGAGAAGGACCAAACAACAAACATTTATTCTAGCCTATGTAGTGATGACACATGCCTAGCATAGCACAGAATAAACAATTAATAGTAATATTTTGAATCTAGTGAATACCTATCAGAAATGCATATTTTTCATTAATTAAAAGTAGATGTGTTTAATGTGATATCATAAACATCAAAATTATAGTTCATTTTTTGGTCCGCTTTGAGTGTGAATAATTAATTTCAAAATAGTTAATTTCAGAATAATTAATATCAAGATAATTTCGCATGAAATTTTTTATCCTCAATTTTTATTATATTTTAAAACTATTTAGTTTTTTTAATATATTTTTATGCATTTTGATTGGTTTACTCCTCCTAATTGTTGCTTTTTGGTATTTGACTATTTATAGGTTAACGGAGTGGTTGACATAATTTTTGAGGTATTTGGTTGACTTTTAAGTAAGTTTTTTCTTTGTTTTGAAAGGAATTAGAGTTGAAACGATTGACTTTGACCAATATTTGAAGATCTGAGTGTAGTATGGAAATTTTGTCAGTTCCATTAGCTTCGGATTGTCGATTTCAATTTGTTGATAGAGCGATTGGTTTGGATTTCGGGGCTATCAATGTAGTTTTGAGCGTTTAGACGAGATGTTGAGGATTTAAGTTTAAGGATGGACTCTAGACAACATTTGATGTTAACGACCTCCATTGAAAATTCTGACCAAGCTATTGGATCCGAAATGTGATCAATATCATAATAAGGTTATAATAAGGTTACTTTTGTAGGGTTTTGAACTTATTTCGAGGGGTTCGTAAGAAAGTTTTTGCCGTACGATTTTGTTGTCAAGTTGTTGGATCTGGCGAAACCACTGCATACTCAGCCCCACGTGAACCTCATGCCTTAAAGTAAGAACAAAGAAAACAAACAGTTACGTAATATTTATGATTAAGGGTCGTTTGGTAGAGTGTATAAGATTAGTGCAAAATATAGTGTATTAGTAATGCTTGCATTAGTAATGTTTGTATTACTTATGCTTGTATTAGTTATGCATGTATTATTTCTTATAAATTGTTTGGTTTGGTGTATAAGAAATAATACATCTTACATAATTTCTATAAAAGAAATGTTTGTTTATAAAAATACTCTACTTTGATTTTGTACACTTTTGCAACAAAATTTTTTTGCCATCTCAAATATAATTAGTATTGTTGAACTAGTATATAGAGGTTTTGGATTAATTGCAAGAACTTCGTCTTTACGCATGAAATATTATGCCAACGGATTAACATAATTGAAACAAAAATAAAATATAAGACGTAAAATTAAAAAATAGTCTCAATTTTTTTAATCTTCTTAAAGATCCTCGAAGCAAAGCAACAATATGTTATAATTATTTAAATCAATTATTCATTGTTGTAGATTAAAATGGTGGGAAAAAAATTGTGAAATATTTTGAAAAAATTCACTATTGCAAATTAAAATGGTGGGAAAAGGAGTGGAAAATATTTTGAAAGGAAAATTGAGGGGTATTAAGGTCATTTAATAAGTTAATATATGTATTAAGAATTTTGCATTATTAATACACAGAAAATGGGTGGTATTAGCAATACATACCTTAATACACAATAAAATATATAACTAATGCTTGCATTAATTATACATTAACTAAAAATTATACCAAATAAAATATTTATAATACACATTAATTAATACATATATTATTTTTTTCAATATACTTTACCAAATGACTCTAAGTGTGTAAAATTTACAGAACAATAAGTCAACACTAACCAAGATATGCGTTACATTTAAGTTTGTTTCAACAGAAATCAAAGTCATAAAAGTTGATCAACCCTTACATACTTTTTCCCTTTTATTTTACTAGACATTTCACTTACAAAATATTCATAAAAAATTTATGTTACTCCTTTTATTTCTAAATAATTGTCATTTTTATTAAAAGTAAATAATCCCAGTGCTTGTCATAAAAAAAATCAAAAATAATTAGTTGTTTATAAAAAAAATATTTCACTCCTTTTATTTATAAATAATTATCATTTTTATTAAAAGTAGATAATCCCAATGCTTGTCATAAAAGAACGAAATAATTAGTTGTTTACTTTCCATTTTTATTCTTAGTCATATGTACATGATGCAGTATTAGTGTTAGTGCAAAAGGAAGAAGGAGTATTAAATTGATAAAAGTAGTAAATAATGATAATTCAGTCAAATTACCCTCATTTTTCATGACAAGTATTTAGAAATAGAAATCATATTAAATGAATCATAAAAGCCATTTAGCACTATCCTAAATCTAAATCTAAAAGATTGTAATAAATAATTCATCATTTTGTGTTCACTTATTTCTATTATGAAATATAGTTTATTGTCAAATGTGTTTTCCTGAATATTAAATTTATTATATTCAAAGAGTGATGTATTAACACTGTCAAAAATTGGTTCTATGACAATCGATTTTTTGACGATGGTTACAAATTCATCACTATAGATATTTTATAACAATGCT
Source organism: Capsicum annuum (assembly GCF_002878395.1). Taxonomy (NCBI): domain Eukaryota; kingdom Viridiplantae; phylum Streptophyta; class Magnoliopsida; order Solanales; family Solanaceae; genus Capsicum; species Capsicum annuum. The sequence continues at coordinate 207,267,445 of NC_061119.1, read as the reverse complement.
CTTAATCGTTATCAAAAAGAATAATTCTACTAACATTATGACCATTGCTATTAATAATAAACTATTGCAATAGATAGATATATAGCAACGCTTTTATAAATCATCACCGCCAACACTTAATGAAAAAGAATCATCTATTGCATCGCGCACCAGACCAATTGTAATCTGTAGTTTTAGTGAATCTAACAAATCGTGGAAATTTGGGATGAGTGATGACAAAAAGCTCAAATGTTACGGAATAGATATTGAAGAAATCTATATGTTTTGTTTGAAGCTCAAAGCTCAAAGCTCAAAGGCACAGTTCTCATTTATTATTATTTAAACTGCCAATAAATCTGACCTTTGCTTAAGTGAAAAATCACATATAGGCTTGAGATGAAAATGAACCATGATTGTCATTGGTGAAAGAAAAAGTTAAAACTACTGACACTGGCATTTTACTTGGTCTTAAGAGTATTGCGGCATCCTTGTTCTCTCCTGTGTCTATTAGCTTTATTTGTTAAGCTGTTGAGAGTTTGAGATCTGTTCTTCCAATATTATCATTAAGTTGAACGAAAGTTTGGTAACTGTTGGTTGAAGAGATTTGAAGAGTACAATGCTCATAGTTAGGTTAGTATCTGTCAAGTAAGACTCATGCTGAAAGAATCACAGTATAAGCCAAGAGATTATTGTGTAATAAAATATGGTTAATGTACATGATAAGGAATTTATCATTCAAAATCACTTTCAGAGTTTTGTTTCTTGTTATTTTGGCATATGGATGATTTAAAGTGAACATTTATTTGTCAGGGCAACAAGACCAGATTCTTCGTAAGGTGTAGTATCAGCCAAAAGGACAGGTCTACTATCGTTCGGCCTTGGTTGGCGTGATAGGAATAAGGTACTGTTGACACTATCCTCGCTTGTAGATTAATATCTGTTGTTAATACAACCATGATTGTCATTGTCATTGAGTTGAAATTCTAGTGAGAACGAACACTTTGTTTAGATTTAAGTGAAATATCACACACAGGCTTGTGATGAGAACTAAGTTCTCTTTATATGTCCACTGATTGGTAACTCCCTTTCTAAAAACCCAAGCTGTGGGAAAGTAGTTGTACGTGTTATGAGTTATATTCTATTTTAGCATATACTTAATGGGGATGATACAACTTCATCCTACTCTCCATCTTATGTCCTCACTCTCTTTATTTTATTTTGTTTCTTTCTGAAGGGTACAAAAGAATTTCGAGGATAAATTAATTGGTGCAGACCGTGCCAAGGATCTTGCTGTATTGAAGGTAAGCATTATTTCCAGAATCCTATTTGTCAAAAATTGGAGAATTCTTAAGTTCATGGGCTATGTTTGCTTTAGTTATGCCATCCTGTTCTTATTTCTCTCGTAGTGGTAGTTTGATTGTCATTTTTTTCCATTGCATATTTCTTTTCCCTGTTGCCTTTGTCTCTCTTTAGCTGATAATCCAATTAAGTGTCCAGCTTCAACTTCTGGCTCGTGATAAATTGTATTCTTCTGCAAGCAATTAAGGATCTGTTGACACATACTAAATGCATGATAATGGTTGCAAATGAACCAATTGTTGTTCTGATTTGTTCATTCTATTTCTTCATTGGTATCACCAAGAGGGGGAAGATTTAGCTTTAGTTTTGCTAGACTCGTGGTTGTCAACGACAACGACAACATGCCAAGTGTGATCCCACAAGTGGGGTCTGGAGAGGTTAGAGTATATGAAAACCTTTCCACCTTGGTGAGATAGAGAGTTTGTTTCCAATAGACTTCTGGCTCAAGAAATGCATTTTAAAAATAGTGGTTAGATATGGTGAGAATACCACTGTATGGGGTCAGGTTGCTATTATCATATTTACTATGGCGGAAAATAATTGTGCATTACGTTATTATGCGTCCTGGAAAGAGCTGTGTGCCTTGTTTATATTCTTCTTTTACACTCGTATGGAATCAATATATTTAGAAGTTTTATTTGCTTGAGGAACTTGCACACAACATAGAAGCTGGTGATGTGCATTTTGACGTTTTTTTGGTTCTTTTTAACTCAATCTTACATTTTTAGAAACTTATGACTTCACATGCTGAATGCTAGGTGAAGGTGAAGGCAGGAAGACCACTGAAAAAAGAATGATTCTCTTATCTTCACTTGGTTCCCATCCATCAAAGTTATTTAATCTATATGGTCGAACAACCAGACACAAAAGTCTAAAAGAAAAGAACAGTATGAAACAGAAATACTGCTGCTAGTACCCAAAGAATTGTTTTATGTTGTGTGGTTCCTTTGCTTTTTCCAAAACTCTAGCTATGTAAATCTTGAGTAATTGCTTTTAGCTGTTATATGGTGTTTTGCAAATGACACCGCGTCCTTTTTGTCATTCATATAGTTTGGGAATCACATCTATATGTTGCCTTGCAATCTTGTCTGTGCTTTTCTCGTGCTGTTAGCAGATCTTTATTGGAAACTCAGCTTGCTTGTACCCTCTTAATGATATGATGCCCTCTGCATTAAGCTAACTTGCTTCTCTTTGATATTCTCCAGATTCTGATCTCCAAAATATTGCAGAGTGCTGCCCATCCTTGTGTTGTATTAACCTCAATGCATGTACTTCCATAACTGATTCTGGCATATCCATTTTAGTATTGAAATGTGTTGAGCTACATTCGATCTATGCGTGTGATACGTCATTTGGGGACAACAGTGTCCTGTCACATTGCTGCAGTATCTCCAGATTTGACGCTGTGGAAATGAAAATGGTAGACCGCACCAATTCTTTAGCTTAGAAACTTCAAATTCTGCATATAGGAGGCTGCAAAGGTGAGTAATGTTCTGACTTTTGTTTTCTGCCTCGCCTCCTCCATGCTAATATTTGTTAACAGAACATAAATTTGTAGATAGAATATTTCATTTGAAACTGTGGCTTGCAGTTACAGCTTTGCATCTTCCAGTGTGACTTGAAAAAAAATTAGTTCAATGTGGATACAAGAACTCCTTTCTCCAAAATAAAACTGCAAGCTTGATGCTGGAGTCTTTCAGAAATCACGTAAGTAAAGATTTAAGCGGAGGATTTGGTTTCCACCTGAATCTCTTTTAGAAGCAACTTAATTTATTGATAGTTTAAAGAGCTTTTTTTGAACAATGACTGTTGGAACATAAATTTTAGTCATTGCATGTATAACAAACAAAATTCTTGCGCAACTGCATTCAAAGGATTGTTTTTTGACTGTTGGAATCTCATGTAAGGCTCTAAAGTGTAAGATGTGGAAGCTGACAATTATATTTGTGGTACATAATTTTCTTTTGATGAAGTTTATTTGTGGGACGTGATTATATTCTCATTTCCAGTTTCAAAGCGGTTTCATCTCTTTCCACTTCAATTTTCAAAAACTCTCCTCCTTTGCAGGTTTCAATGATATTTCTCTTTTGGAGCTTATCTCTCAAACACATAGAATAAGAAGTCTTTGTTTGAGGGAAACACAGCTTGTCGACAATTCTCTGTATAAATTTTCAGGATGATCACTGGAAATGTTTGACGTATCTGATACTAAGGTGTGTAGGTAGTCCTGGAAGAACTTAAAGTTTGCTTTCTCCAAGTTTTGTCTGGAAAGTATGTGGATTTTTATGTTATCAGTTTGCTCTAGGGAATAAGCTGTCTCAAGTCCATAGAAAATACTCGCTGAGTTTGTGCCTCAAGCTTTTAGGGTGAGGTGTTGAAAGAGTGGAGGACTTAGGCTGAACCTCACCACCTGGCATATTGAAAACAATATTTCTTTGTATTTGGCTTGTATAAGAGGCTCTGACAGGCGACACCGCATGACAGACCTACCAAAGACTCAAAAAAAATGTTGTTGTTCTAAAAGTTTTAAGTTTGAGGTAGGGATACTTTCTGCGTACACTCTATCCTCCTCACCCTCCTTAGACCCACTTTGTGGGATTACACTGAATATTTTGTTGTTGTTTTAACAGTCTGAATTCCTAAAAAGGGTTGTTTCCACATTAGTCTATTCAGTTATGTATTTCAGGAAATGTAGATCTGAGCCCTAAAGTGTACGACAAAACCATTGATGTTTTTTTACACTGTTATTTGTCCTGAGCCGGGGGTTTATCGGAAACAGCCTCTCTACTTCATCTGAGGTAGTGGTATGGACTGCGTGCACTTTACCCTTCCCAGACCGCACTTTGTGGGAATACACTTTCAGGGGCGGATCTATTAAGACTCGTGGGGGTGGCACGCCACCCACAAACTTCGACAGAAACTCTATATATATAGTTGTATATATATATATATATATATGGATATAGTTAAGTATTAAATATGGCATAATAGCAGAGCACTGCCTAGTGCAGGTGGTAAACTGTTGCTTTTGTAGCCCCAAGGTCGTGTGTTTGATCCTGGCTAGCAACATTTATTTTTTAAAATCATTTTTTTTTGTTAATCACTTTTCATTAAAACAAGGCAACAACCTATAAGTTTAATCAGGGAACAAACGGATTAGTTTATTACCAGTTAACTTTTTTATAAAATTAATCTTATTTTTTGACTTTTTTTTTTTAATTGTTTAAAAGATATAATCAAATATCTCTCATTAAAATTAAGACAAAAACCCTATTTCCAAAGAATCAAATCAAAACATAGACTCTCTAACTCTTATTCTTAAAGTTTGTTGCTGCTGCTGCTTGCTCTCTCTCCCTGCTTGTTGCTTGTTGCTTGCTCTCTTTGTAAGTTATTTTGAAAAATTATTTTGTTTCTCTTTCTTGAGCCTAGAAATCTAAATTTGAAATTATCTTGATTTAGGTGAAAGTGTTTTAATTTTGTGAATTGAGATAGAGAATTTTTTCAAGAAGGTTAATTATTCTCAATCTAGTTCTAGTAATGTCAATATCAATCGTTCTTTTCTTATAACTGACCTCGATTTGGGTTCACTTAAAGCCGATCCGGGAGAAAGAAGACTTATTTTTTATTATGATCCTCGAATATGAGATGAAGTGAGGAAATATTATATTGAAAAAGAGTCTTGTCAACCTATCTTGAAACTATATCCTTCAAGTGAAATAGGAGGTAGAATGCGTCAATTTGCTTCAAGTTGGTTTAAAGGTTCACATTCGACTTGGTTGAAGTATAGTGTGGAGAAAGATGCCGCGTATCATCTTTGTTGTTATTTGTTCAAAAATGAATTTGTTCATGAGACTACGGGTGATTTTTATGCATCAAAGGGTTTTAGGGGTTGAAATAAGGCTCTTGAAAGATTCCGTTTACATATCGGTAAAGTTAATAGTGTTCACCATAAATATTACAATAAGATGCTAGATTTGTCAAATCATCGTCAATCAATTCAAGTTGTTCTTGACAAACATTCTCAAAAGGCAAAAAGTGAGTACCGAATTCGTTTGGAAGCTTCAATTGATGTGGCAAGACTTCTTTTGTATCATGGATTGCCTTTTCGAGGTCATGACGAAAGTGAAGCTTCAACTAATCAAGGCTACTGTTTAGAATTTTTGCGGTGGCATGGAGACAAACATCTGGATGTGGGAAAAGTGATATTAGAAAAAGCTCCACAAAATGATACTTTGACTTGTCCTATGACTCAAAAGGATATTGTCAATGCTTGTGCGAAATAAACATTGAAAGTTATAATTGAGGACTTGAATGGAGATTACTTTGGGATATTAGTTGATGAATCCAAAGACATCTCACACAAAGAACAAATGGCTCTTATTTTGAGGTATGTTGATAAGAATATGGCTCTTGTTTTGAGGTATGTTGATAAAAATGGTGAAGTTGTAGAACGATTTATCGGCCTTGTCCATGTTAGTGATACATCGGCATGCTCATTGAAGAAAGAAATTTATTCTTTGCTTTCCGATCACTCACTAAGTCTATCCAAAATACGTGGACAAGGTTATAATGGAGCTAGTAATATGAAAGGAGTGATAAATGATCTCAAAACTTTAATTATGAAAGATAGTCCTTCGATATATTATATTCATTGTTTTGTACATCAATTGCAACTAACACTTATTGCTATTGCTAAAAAACATTTGGAAGTTGAAGACTTCTTTGATCATGTTACTAATGTCTTGTTGTTGGAGGATCTTTTAAGCGTAGAGATTTACTTCGTCATCACCAAGCCAAAAATTTGAAGCAATTACTTGAGTCCGATGAAGCTCATACCGGACAAGGATTACATCAAGAACGTAGGCTTCAAAGACCGGGTGATACTCGTTGGGGATCAGATTTCAAAATATTGGATAACTTTCTTGTTATTTTCTCATCTATTGTTCATGTGCTTGAAGTGATTGAAATTGAAGGTTCTACCTCAAGTGATAGAAACCAAGCGGAATATCTTTTGACAAAGGTCAAAACATTCAAATTTGTTTTTATGCTTCACTTGATGTTGAAAGTATTGACCATGTCAAATGAGTTGAGCAAGATTTTACAAAAAAAAGATCAAGATATTGTTAATGCCGTGGAGCTTCTTAGCATCTCAAAGAAAAGATTGCAAGATATGAGAGAAAGTGGGTGGGAATCTTTGTTGGATGATGTTTCTTCATTTTGTGATTCACATGGTATCTTAATTCCCAAATTAAATGAGCCTTATTTTCCTGGAAAGTCAAAGCGTAAGTGTTTGGATGTTTGTTATTCGCACCATTTGCGTGTTGAAATCTTTTGTGCTGTCATTGATGTGCAACTTCAAGAGCTTAATGATCGTTTTGATGTAGTGAGTAGTGATTTTCTTCTTGGGATGGGTAGCTTGAATCCTGTCAATTCTTTCTCTAACTTTGACAAAGATAGAATCATGACTTTAGCGAAGTGTTATCCAAATGAGTTAGATGATGGAAAGTTTCGAGATTTGAGTTACCAACTTGATATTTTCATAATTCATATGCGAGGTGGTAATTTCAAATTCTCCAACTTGCAAGGAATTCGTGACTTGATAAAGACATTAGTTGAGGCAAATTTTGTGGAGATTTATTCACTTGTTTATTTAATTGTGAAGTTGGCTCTAATTTTACCCGTTGCTACGGCAATTGTGGAAAGAACATTCTCTTCCATGAAGCACATAAAAAATGAAGTGCAAAATAGTATTGGTGATCAATATTTAAATGATTGTTTAATATGTTACATAGAGCGTGATGTATTTGCAAATGTAAGTAATGATGTCATTGTTGATCGTTTTCAGAATATGAAAACTTTATGGATATTATATTATGATATTAGTAATATTATTGAAAGATTAAGTTTTGTCATTCTATTATTATTTTTTTTAATTAATTGGTTGGTTAATTGTTCTATAGATTGAAAAATGAATAATCTGATTAATTTAATCGATAAGTTTGCTTGACAGCCAGAGAATTCGGATAAAAAAGAACAATAATAAAATGCCGTTGCCTCTAATGCTGATAATTGCTAAAGGTTGATTTTTCTCCTTTTCTTTTTCAACTGTTGTTCCGTGAATAAATGTGTACCTTTTCAGCGGAGGTCCTTTGTTAGATTCGGAAGGACACTTGATTGGGATCAACACTGCAATATTTACACAGACAGGTGAATAGTTTTTCCATCGCTTGTGTTAGACCGAAGATTGAGAGGAGATGACAAAGAAACAAGTTTTTGAATGGTTGAAGCTTATCCCCTCCTGCTATTACTTACTCTTGTTCAGTACAATAGGGACATCAGCAGGTGTTGGATTTGCAATCTCTTCTTCAACTGTGTTGAGAGTTGTGCCCCAGTTGATCCAATCTGGAAAAGTATGACTGTTCTTCTATTAATTCGTGACTTAGTTCTTTTTAGCTGTTTTCCTGGTTTCACAGAATTCTCTTTATTTGCATTTTGTTACAGAACATCTCATCTTGTATTGGCGAATATTGCTTCATATTCTCAGAACAGAAACATCTCCCGCTTCCATTCCCAGGCTCATAAGTCACTTTTTTTTTTTTCCTTTTTCATTGCACAGTATTCTTTTGTTTTGTTTTAGGGACACTTGAATTGGCAGCAAACAGATACATTTGTACTCAATTAACATTTTGATTTTGGATTTAAATTACTAGCTTGTTGCATATTTTTGATTATGAGATTATTAATGAATGATTTTGTTTTGTGATGTGTATATATTGTATTATAATTTATTATGTATGTAAATAAAAATTTACATTAATGCGAGTGACTATTTATATAAATCGTTTCAATTTAATAACATGTAGCAACAATCGTTGCAATAGATCAATAAACCGTTGCAATAGGTAGTCAAAAATCATCGCAAAAGATCAACAAAATTGAAGGCTTCCCAATAAGTCAAAAAATAACTGTTGCTATAGCTTCACCTATGGCGACGATTTCGGCAAACCGTCGCATAAACCGTTGCCATAGATCCATCGCAACGCCCATATATAGGATGCTTGCTGAACCGTTGCGGTAGAACTATGGCAACAGTTTTGTTATTTATTGCAATGGTTTTACAACCGTCACCATAGGGGTAGTTT